>NC_054476.1:32644887-32955720 GCF_017639515.1 Carcharodon carcharias | reverse complement strand
AAGAATAAAACTGGCAGCATCCCAGGTACCAGAAACAAAAAAGCACATCCTTCTCAGTTGACATTGCAATTCCTCTTCACTAACAGTGGGGGTCTTGTGTGAAAATTGGGAGAGCTGTCCCACAGACAAGTCAAGCAACAGCCTGACATAATCACTTATGGAACATTGGCTGTAAGGTTTGATTCAGTGAGTTCCAGACTTTATCAACCCTGGTTATGTCAAGTCCCACCAGAGGTGGTGGAAAGTGGTATACCATTGGGATGGAATGGCCATGGGTGTCCTCAGCATTGACTCCAGACCCCATGACATCATGGGCAACAAAACCTCCAGCTGATTACCACCTACAGCCCTACCTCAGCTGATGAATCAGTTGAAGATCTCTTGGATGAAGTACTCTGATTGGAGGGGGACTTCAATGTCCATCACCAAAAGTGGCTCATTAGCACCACTACTGATTGAACTGTCAAATCCTGAAGGATATATTTGCCAGACTGGGCCTGCAGCAGGTGATGAGAGAACCAAAAGAGGGAAAAACCTATTTGATCTTGCCCTCAACAATCAACCACTGCACAGTCCTTGCAGATACGAAGTCCATTCTTCACATGGAGGTTACCCTCAATAGTGTTGTGTAGCACTATCACCGTGCAAATGGGAGAGATAATAGGTCCAGTAGCTCAAAACTGGGTATCCGTGAAGCACTGTGGGCCATCAGGAGCAGCAGAATTGTACTTAATCATAATCTGTAACCTAATGGACTGACATATACCTCATGCTACCACTACCATCAAGCCAGGAGACTAACCCCAGTTCATGATTTACAGAAGAGCATGTCAGAAGTAGTACCAGGCATTCCAAAAAATGTGGTGCCAACCTGGTGAAGCTACAATACCACACCATATGCATGCTAAACAGTGAAAGCAGCATTCTACAGAAAAGGCAAAGAGATCCCACAACCAATGGACTAGATCAAAGCTCTAAAGTCCCTCACATTCAGTCATGAATGCTGGAGGACAATTAAACAAATAACAGGAGGGGAGGCTCCACAAACATCCCCATTCTCAAAATTGGGAAGGCCCATCACATAAATACAGAAGAAAAGGTTGAAACATTTGTAACCATCTTCAGATAGTAGTGCCAAGTGGATAATCCATCTCAGCTTCCTCTGAATGTCGCCACCATGCCAGTCTTCAACTAGTTCAATTCATTCCATGTGATATTCAAAAATGGCTGGAGGTTGTGGATATTGCGAAGGCTATTGGCCCTGACAAAATCCTGTCTGTAGTACTGAAGTAGCCATGCTAGTAGCCAGAACTAGCCGTGCCTCTATCCAAGCTGTTCCAAAAAAGCTACAACACTGGCATCTACCCAATAATGTTGAAAGATTCCAGCTAGGTATGTCCTGTCAACAAAAAGTGGGACAAATCCACTCCAGCCAATTATGTGCCCATCTGTCTACTCTCAATTATTGGCAAAGTGATGGAAAGTGCGTTTGACAATGGTATGAAGGGGTACTTGCTCAGCAACAAGCTGCTCACCAATGTTCAATTTGAGTTCTGCCAGGACCACTCAGCTTAAGAACTCATTACAGCCTTGATCCAAACATGGACAAAAGAGCTGAATTCCAGAGGTGAGTGTGACTGGCCTTCATATCAAGACAGCATTTGACCGGGTGTGGTATCAAGGAGCCCTAGCACAACTGAAGTCAGTGGGAATCAGGGGGAAAATTCTCCACTGACTGGAGTCATACCTAGTATAAAGGAAGGTGGTTGTGGTTGTTGGAGGTCAATCATCTCAGCTCCAGGACATCACTGCAGGAGTTACTCAGAGTAGCGTCCTAGGCCCAACCATCTTCAGCTGCTTCATTAATTACTTTCCCCCAATCATGAGGTCAGGGGTAGGGATGTTTGCTGATGATTGCACACTGTGCAATACCATTTGCAACTCTCAGATACCAAAACAGTCCTCCCAGCGTGAAACAAGAATTTGGACGCTATTGAGGCTTGGGCTGATAGCTGGTGCCACACAAGTACCAGGCAATGACCATCTCCAAAAAAAGAGAATCGAACTATCTCCCATTACAATTCAATGGCATTGCTATCGCTGAAGCCCACCAGCATTTTCCTGGGGTTACCATTGACAATGAGCTGAACTGGACCAGACATATAGATACTGTGGTTACAAGAGCAGGGAATTCTGAGGTAAATAATTCACCTGTTGATTCCCCAAGGCTTGTTCACCATCAATAAGGCACAAGTCAGGAAAGTGATGGAATACTCTCCACTTGCCTAGATGCGCTCCAGCAATTTTCAAGAAGACCACAACCATTCAGTCAAAGCAGCATTCTGAATTGGCACCCCATCCATCACCCTAAACATTCACTCCCTCCACCACAGTTGATAGTGACAGCATTGTGTACCATCTACAAGATGCACTATAGCAGCTCACCAAGGCTCCGTTGGCAGCACCTTCCGAATCTGCAACCTCTACCACCTAGAAGGACAAAGGCAGCAGATGCATGGGACCATCACCACCTGCAACCTCCCCTCCAAACTACACATCAATTCTGACTTGGAACTATATCGCAATTCCTTCACTGTTGCTGGGTCAAAATCCTGGAACTCCCTTCCTAACAGCAGTATAGGTGTACCTACAACACATGGACTGCAGCTATTCAAGAAGAGGGTTCACCACCACCCTCTGAAGGACAATTAGGAATGGGCAATGGATATTGGCTTTGTCAATGATGCTTACATCTCATAAACACATTTGAAAAAAATCCTCCAGGTTGCAACAACTCACTGTGTTAAAAACAATCTCCTTACCGCCCCCTCTGGTTCTTTTGCCAATTACATTAAATCCTCAGTTTATCGACCCTTCTGCCAGTAAACTCCCTGTGCTTTATTATTCTTGACAATTCAGTTTTTTGCAGTGAGCGAGGTTTAATAAGAAGAGAATCAGCTCAACACGGGATAAATCTGAAGAAGTAGCATCTGGCCAGAGGCAGTAACAATCTGCTGTCACTTTTAACTGTTCCTTTAAAGGCAACATCATCATCAACAGACTTTCACCTGCCAGTAACAAAGTATAATCCAACAGAGAGCTGCTAAGCCCCTCAGGAATGGACTTTTAAACTTAGTGATTAGTGCTGTTAAAACACTTCTGCTGGGAACCATTGCTGCAAGTTTCATGCAGTTGTTTTCATTAATTTAAATCAAACTGTCACTTCAAAAGTCAGTAAATCCCTTCTGTTGCCCACTTTGCAATGCCTCTTGATACCTCTTTTTAAACCAGAGAACTCTTATTCTTGGTTACCAATGTTATTCTTATCACATTCTTTGACAGCAAGCTACGTTTCTTATTTGACTTCCTTCAGTTCTTATTTTCCCTGGACGACTGCCCCAGTCATATACTAGAGAAGCTAGTGCAATTCTACATTGAATTTAACGCTACAGGAGTAAAGTAAGAGAGAGAGTTCAAAAGTACTTTCTCCTTGCAGCTTTTTTGGTACATTTGTAGCCTGAGGATGTTGCAAAGCACTTCATGGCCACTGAATTACTTTTGAAGTGTAGTCAATGCTGTTAGATGCCACAAGCAGCCAGATACACAGAGCAAGATCATGCAAACAATGAAGAGATTTGATCTGTTAACCAGTTTTGTTTGGTTGAGAGAGGAACCTTGACCAGGACACTGGGAAAATTCCCCATTCTTTTCTAAATAGTCCTATGTTCTATCTCTTTTAGCAATAGAGTAGCATAGTGGTTATGCCAAACTGCTAGTAATTCAGAGACCTGCATTAATGATCTGGAAAAGTGAGTTTGAAGCTCACAATTCCCCCATCTACAGGTGCCCTCCTATCCCTCCATTTTACTGGCATATCCCCCAATTCCCCCATTCACTGATGCTTCCCCCTACATCCCCTCAATTTTCACATTTACTCTACAGACTCTACAAGAAGGATGCACCATCTGTGGCTAACTAACAAAGTTAAGGATGGTATCAAATGAAAGGAAAGGTGTAAAATACTGCAAAGATTAGTGATAGGCCAGAAGATTGGGAATATTTTAGAAACCAGTAAAGGATGACTAAAAATAAATAATAATAAAGAGGGAGAGTAAATTAGCAAACAGGCAGTATGAGTTTTCAAAAGTATCTAACATGGAAGAAAGTAGCTAAAGTAAAAATCAGTCCCTTAGGTGAGACTGTGGAATTGATAATGGGAAACAAAAAAATGGCAGACTTTGAACAGGCATTTTGTATGTATCTTCATAATAGAAGACATAAAAAGCATCCCAAGAATAGTAGAAAATCAAGAGGCAAAACACAGGGACGAACTTAAAACAATCACATCAGTAGAGAAAATGTATTAGAAAAACTAATGAGACTAAGGGCTGACAAGCCCCCTGGACCTGATGAACTGCAGGCCTTAAAAAAGTTGCCGCAGGGATAGTGGATCTTTCAAAATTTGCTAGATTCTGGAAATCACAAATGTAACACCTTTATTCAAGGGAGAGACAGAAAGTTAGACTAACATCTTTCATTGGGAAAATGCTAGAATCCATTATTAATGAAGTAGCAGCAGAACGTTTAGAAAATGATAATACAATCAAACTGAGGCTATCATGGTTTCATGAAAGGAAAATCATGTTTGACAAATTTATTTGAGCCCTTTGAGGGTGTAACAAGTAGGGTAGATAAAGGGGAACCAGTAGATGTAATGTATTTGGATTTCCAAAAGGTATCCAATTATCCCACATAATAGGTTTCTGCATAAGATAAGAGCTCACAGTTTTGAAAGTGATGCACATGCATGGATAGGGAATTGGCTAACTAACAGGAAACAGAGAGTTGGGATAAATGGATATTTTCAGATTGGCAAACTGTAACTTGTGGGGTGCCACAGGGATCGGTGATGGGGCCTCAGCTCTTTACAATCTATATTAATGGCATGGATGAAGGCACTGAGTGTATTGTAGTTAAATTTACCAATGATACATGGACAAGTAGGAAAACAGGTTTGTGAGGAAGACACAAGGGTCAGAATTGCCATGCGGATGGCAAGGCTCTTCGTCTTTGCGAAAATGGCTCTGGAGGCCCGAATCCAGAAGTCCCGCTCACAAACCCAGCCCCCACAATTTTTGCAGATTCCTGTCATTCACAGAGCATCTGATTTTCACCATGAGGGAGTGGGAAATATGATGTGTACACATTAGATCTGGTAGGAGGAGATCTAAACTTATAAGAGTTCTTTATAGGATTAGTGCTGCTTAACTGATTTTACAACCCAGCATTATCACAGTGGGGTGCCTGTCTGGTCACAGCTCTCCAAGTGTTTATTAAGTCTTTGAAGTGGTACTACGAAATCAAACACTGGCTCTTATAAGGGTCTAAGAAAGTTAAATGTAGTGAATGGGATTTCATCAATTAGCGTGTTATTTTTTTAAATAGTGATTTATAAATTAACATTTAAGAATTCTATTTAAATCTCAGCAAGGGTCCTGAGGTCTGCCCATGGTGCATACTGGGGAATTTTTCATGGAGCTTGTAGGGGCAAAGGTGACATGAGTCGACACAAGTTGGCAATAAAGGGTCATGAGGGGTGGGTGGGTGGAGGGGCATAAATTGTGAGATTCAAACTCACGTTTCCAGATCATTAATCCAGGTCTCTGAATTACTAGTAGTTTGGCATGGGGTAGGTATAGGCCATGGGGTAGGTATAGGGGCATAGGTTGGCATGGAAGTTATGAGGGGCCATGGTGGGTAAGCGGGAATGAGGTACCAGGGGTTGGCATGGATAGGACATGGGGAATGTGTGGTGTGGTGAGGGTGTACAAAAAGTGAGGGCTGGAGGGCTGATTTTTATTTATTTATTTTTTTAATGTAGCCAGAGCACCAAGGCAGGCCTTTCCACCCATTCCACCTCCACACCTGGCACTCCTGTGATGCCTGCTGTTTCCAGGGTTGGCAGACTCGACTCCCATTCAACTGTGTCCCATCCCCCCGATCCCCGGAATGAAAATCCAAATGCGCCACTGGGAGTGAAAATTCAGGCCAAAGAGTCTGCAAAGGGATATAAGCAGATTAAGCAAGTGGGCAAGGATTTGGTAGCTTGGAGTATAATGTGGGAAATGTGAGTTTGGCTGCTTTGGTGGGAAAAATTGAATCAAATAGAGAAGCAGAAGATTATTTAAATGAAGAGAGGCTGCAAAATGCTGCAGTAAAGAGGGATCTGGATCCTTGTATATAAATCACAAAAGTCAGCATTCAGGTACAGCAAGTAATTAGGAAGGCAAATGGATTGCTGGCTTTTATTGAAAGGGGGTTCAAGTCTGAAATTAGGAAAGTCTTGTTATTTGTGAGACCACAACAGGAGCACTTCATATTGTTTTGGTCTGCTTATTTGAGGGATATACTTGCATTGGAGGCAGTTCAGGGAAGGTTCATTAGGCTGATTCCTGGGATGAAAGGGTTGCCTTATGAGGAAAGGTTGAGTAGTTTGGGCCTATACTCATTGGAGTTTAGAAGAATGAAAGGTGATTTTCTTGAGACATGTAAGATTCTGAGGGGGGTTGACAAGGTAGGTGTTGAGAGGATGTTTCCCCTGCAGCAGAATCTAGAATAAAGTGGCATGGTTTAAATGTAAGGGGTCTCCCGTTTAAAACTGAGCTGAGGAGAAATTTCTCCTCCCAGAAGAGCATTAATCTGTGGAATTCTCTTCACCAAAGAGCAGTGGAGTCATTGAATACATTCAAAGCTGAGCTGGGCAGATTCTGAGTCAAGGGTTATGGGGTGCAGGCAGAAAACTAAAGTTAAGGCCATAATCAGATCAGCATAACCTTATTGAATCATGGAGCAGGCTCAAAGGTCCAAATGGCCTGCTCCTGCTCCTATTTCTCATGTTCTTACATAATGGTGCATGCATCCATTTACTGATGCTTTCCTCAATTTCCCCCATTTACTGAGGTTCCCCTAATTCCTCCATTTACTGTTGCCCTCCCCTCAATTCATAGAAACATAGAAACTAAGAGCAGCAGTAGGCTGTTCGGCCCTTTGAGCCTGCTCCGCCATTCATTACGATCATGGCTGATCATCCAACTCAATAGCCTGCTCCCACTTTCTCCCCATATCCTTTGACCCCTTTCGCCCTAAGAGCTATGTCTAACTCCTTCTTGAAAACATACAATGTTTTCGCTTCAACTACTTTCTGTGGTAGCGAATTCCACAGCCTCACCACTCTCTGGATGAAGGAATTTCTCCTCAGCTCAGTCTTAAATGGTCTACCCCATAACCTCAGACTGTGACCCCTGGTTCTGGACTCCCCCACCATCAGGAGCATCCTTCCTGCATCTACCCTGACTAGTCCTGTTAGAATTTTATAGATTTCTATGAGATCTGCCCTCATTCTTCTGAACTCCAGCAAATATAATCCTAACCGACTCAATCTCTCCTCATATGTCAGTCCCGCCATCCCAGGAATCAGTCTGGTAAACCTTCACTGCACTCCCTCTATAGCAAGAGCACCCTTCCTCAGATAAGGAGACCAAAACTGCACACAATATTCCAGGTGTGGTCTCATCAAGGCCCTGTATAATTGCAGCAAGACACCCCTGCTCCTGTACTCAAAGCCTCTCGCTATGAAGGCCAACATGCCATTTGCCTTCTTTACCTGCTGCACCTGCATGCTTATCTTCAGCGACTGGTGTATGAGGACACCCAGGTCTCGTTGCATATTCTCCTCTCTCAATGTATAGACGTTCAGATAATAATCTGCCTTCCTGTTTTTGCTACCAAATTGAATAACCTCACATTTATCCACATTATACTGCATCTGCCATGCATTTGCCCACTCACTCAGCTATTCCAAATCACACTGAAGCATCTCTGCATCCTCCTCACAGCTCACCCTCCATCCCAGCTTTGTGGCATCTTCAAATTTGGAGATCTTACATTTAGTTCCCTCATCTAAATCATTAATGTATATTGTGAATAGCTGGGGTCCCAGCACCGATCCCTACTGCACCCCACTAGTCACTGCCTGCCATTCGGAAAAAGGCCCGTTTATTCCTACTCTTTGTTTCCTGTCTGCCAACCAGTTTTCTATCCATCTCAATACACTACCCCCAATCCCATGCGCTTTAATTTTACACACTAATCTCTTATGTGGGACTTTGTCAAAAGCCTTCTCCAAGTCCAAATAAACCACATCCACTGGCTTCCCCTCATCAACTCTACCATTTACATCCTCGAGAAATTCCAGTAAATTTGTCAAGCATGGTTTCCTTGCTCTGTTTGATTCTGCCACTGTTTTCCAAGTGCTCAGCTATTAAATCTTTTATAATGGACTCTGGAATTTTCCCCACTACCGATGTCAGGCTGACTGGTTTATAATTCCCTGTTTTCTCTCTACCTCCCTTTTTAAATAGTGGGGTTACATCAACTACCCTCCAATCTATAGGAACTGTTCCAGAGTCTATAGAATCCCGAAAATGACCACCAATGCATCCGCTATTTCTAGGGCCACTTCCTTAAGTACTCTGGGGTATAGATTATCAGGCCCTAGGGATTTATCGGCCTTCAATCCCATCAATTTCCCCAACACAATTTCCCTACTAATACTGATTTCTTTCAGTTCCTCCCTCTCACTTAACCCTGTGTTCCCCAACATTTCTGATAATGTTATTTGTGTCCTCCTATGTGAAGACAGAACCAAAGCATGTATTTAATTAGTCAGCCATTTCTTTGTTCCCCATTATAAATTCCCCTGTTTCTGACTGTAAGAGACCTACATTTGTCTTCACTAATCTTTTTCTCTTCACATACCTATAGAAACTTTTACATTAAGTTTTTATGTTCCCGTAAGCTTACTCTTACCCTCTTCTTAATCAATCCCTTGGTCCTCCTTTGCTGAATTCTAAATTGATCCCAATCCTCAGGTCTGTTGTTTTTACTGGCCAATTTGTATGCCTCTTCTTTGGATCTAAAACTATCTCTAATTTCCCTTGTAAGCCATGGTTTGGCCTCCTTTCCTGTTTTACTTTTGCACCAGACAGGAATAAACAATTGTTGCACTTCACCCATGCGCACTTTGAATGCCTATCCACTATCATCCCTTTAAGTAATATTTCCCAATCCATCATAGCCAACTTACACCTCATACCATCATAGTTTCCTTTATTATGATTCAAGACCCCAGTCTCAGAATCAACTATGTCACTCTCCATCTTGATGAATAATTCTTTCATATTATGGTCGCTCATCCCCAAGGGGCCTCGCACAACTAGATTGCCAATTATTCATTTCTCATTACACAATATCCAGTCTAGGATGGCCTGTTCGCTACTTGGTTCCTCAACGTATTGATCCAGAAAACCATCCCGTATACACTCAAGGAATTCCTCCTCTATGGTATGGTTACTAATTTGATTTGCCCAGTCTATATACTGACTAAAGTCACCCTTAATTCCGGATGTTTCCTTATTGCATGTGTCTCTAATTTCCTGTTTAATGCCATTCCCAACATCACCACTACAGTTTGGGTGTCTATATACAACTCCTACTAATGTTGTTTGCCCCTTAGTGTTTCTCAGCTCTACCCATACAGATTCCACATCGCGGAGCTAATATCTTTCCTCACTATTGCTTTAATTTCCTCTTTATCCAGCAATGCAACTCCATGCCTTTTCCTTTTCATCTGTCCTTCCTAAATATTGAATACCTCTGGATGTTCAGTTCCCATCCCTGGTCACCCTACAGCCGCTTCTCCATAATGGGAATATATCATACCTGCTTACATCTACTGGTGCAGTTAATTCATCCACTTTATTGCAAATGCTCCTCACATTAAGGCACAAAGCCTTAAGGCTTTTTTTTTTAACATTATTTGTTCCGTTCCCACTATTTTTCATTGAGGCCCTGTTTGATTCTTGCTCTTGATTTCTCTGCCTATCACTTATCTTATTCCCCTTTCTCTCTTTTGTTCTTGTCCTCGATTCCCCTTCCTCTGACTCCTTGCATAGGTTCCCATCCCACTGCCATTTTTGTTTATACCCTCCCCAACCACCCTAGCAAACAGTCCCAGTCCTGCCCAGGTGTAACCCGTCCATTATGTACTGATCCCACCTCCCCCAGAACTGGTCCCAATGTCCCAGGAATCTGAAATTCCCTGATCATCAAGTAGCTCCCCAACACCCTTTTAAAATTATTTATGGAATCAACTTCCAGCACCTTTTCAGGCAGAGTTTTCCAAATCCTGAGAATTCTCTGAAAATGATTCTCCACTTTAGTTCTTTTGCCAATGGTTTTAAATCTATGACCGCTCGCCAAAGGTTCCCTGTCAAAACTTCACATCAGCTTGAAAACCACTATTAGGTCACATCTTAACCTTAACTTTTCCATCCTTGCCTCATAACTGCAGTTCCTCCTCTTGGTAAGCCCTCTCCTGTTAAACGCCCTCTACCCTTTCTGAAGCCGTTACATCATTCCTGAAGTGTAGTGCCCAGAATTATCCACAATACTCCAACTGAGACCTAACCAGTGATTTATAAAGTTCTGACATTCTTTTGTTTGCTTTTATATTCTTGCTTCTAAGTATAAATCCAAGTAGCCCATCTGTTTTGCAAATGAATTCAAAGTCATAAAGAGAGGTAGTATATTAAACTACCTCCAAGGATATATCAAATTCAGCTCTAAGGATGACGTGGGTGAGAGAAGCAACGGCAATCACAATGTCATGCAAAAATCCTTCAATGACCCACAATTCCAGCACAATCATTTGAACTTCCGTCAACAATAATCAAAATAGGTCTACACAGTTGCTGTATATAATGCTAGCATTGCAGTTTAAACATTCTTTTCTGAACCAGGAGTCTAAGAATATCTCCCTTAGCTAGAGAACAGATCTATTTTTAAATTTAAGTAGGTTAGGTGTTGAATTACTTTTTCTTCCCCTTCAAATTTCACTCACATTTCTCAGCATGACTCTGACGTTTATAAGGATGGACAAGGTAATCATTAATATTGATGCATTTCTCTTTAGTGTTATGCCTTTCCCTCTCTCTCTCTCTCTCTTTCTGTCATACACACACAGTCAACCTCATCTACATTTTATTAAAGGCAACAGATCAGTACAGCCAAACAGGCACTCCTGCCCTGGAGAGCAGGAATGGGGAATGGAGTAGAACGAAACCCAGTTAATTAAAAAAAAATTAGGAACATTAGGAACAGGAGGAGGCCATTCAGCCCCTCGAGGTTGCCCTGTCATTCAATGAGATCATGGTTGATCTGTATATTAACTCGTTCTACCTGCTTTTGCTTCATATTTCTTGAAACCCACACTCAACCAAAATCTATGGATCCCAACCTAGAAAGTTACACTTGATCCATAACATCCATTGTCATTTTTGGGGGGAGAGAATTCCAGATTTCTGCTACCCTTTGTGTGTGAAAAAGTACTTCCTGATTCACTTTTAAATGGCCTAGCTCTAATATTATTAAGGTTATGCCTTCTTGTTCTAGATTTCCCCCACCAGAGAAAATCGTTCCTCTGCATCAATGCTATTGGATCCCTGAATAGTTCTAACTGCCTCAAAGCCAGCTGGATTCCTAAGGCCCAAAGCAGCCAGTTGCCTCTGGAAGCCTGATTGTCACCCGCTGTTGGTTGTTTTCATATGGCTGGCACCCACAGCCCAATATCGGGCAGGAATCAAATTAAACACTCGCCCTCCTCCAACCTGTTTCTATTTGTAAACTGCACTCCACCCTTCACCACCATAAAACTCGCCAGGCCAACGGTTCCTATAATTTTCATTAATACATTAAGCCAAATACCTTGAGGTATTAATGAAAGAACAGGAGACGTTTGCCTTCGCTCATGTCACATGTGATGAATCAATGGCCAGAGCCTTCCAGCCCCTCACGCCAGCAGGATCTTCTGGTCCTACCGATGTGAATTGAAATTTCAATAGCTCACCAGCCCTGCCACAGGGAAACCTGCCCCGGGGGAGCAGGGGTGGGGGAGGGAGCAGGACTGGAAAATTCCAGCCAATGTTTTCAAATTATCTTTGTAGCCACAGCTGTTAAATGAGGCTCTAAAGGAACGAAGCTTTGACCGCAAACTAGTATCCACAAATGCGTGTACATTGTGCTATATTTCCTTGTGGTTTTACCAAAACCTTAGGCGTCAAATTATTAAGATTAACTTCATGGTGGTTGAGAGTTTGTTGTTATTCTTGTTTATTAAGGCTGGAGTATAATTCCATGAAACTATATGACATATGTATTAGATGCCAAGTCAAAATGAACGGTGCCTCTAGGAAATGACTCAAGGAAAAGAGATTCCCTTAAAGATGTGCATTATAGCTTCAATCTACAAGATTAAGGACTGTCCTGTATTTTAAGTTCCACTATTCGTGTGAAATTTTACAGCCTTAAAACATTGAGACCTAAAATTAGACACATGGCAAATTTAGGAACATTAGGAATAGGAGGAGGCCATTCAATCCCTCAGATCTGTTCTACCATCCAATTAGATCGTGGTTGATCTAATTCCTCAACCACATTTACTTGCCTTTGCACCATGTCCCTTGATACCCTTAACTAACAAAACTGTATCAGTGTCAAGTCTTGAAAGCTCCAAATGACTCCCATCATTCACTTTCTTTTGCAGGAGACAGTCTAGGTTTGCACTACCCCTTGTATGAGAAACGTTTTCTGATTTCACTCCTAAACAGCCTAGCTGTAATTTTGAAATGAAAACAGAAACGGAAATACCTGGAAAAACTCAGCAGGTCCGGCAGCATCGGCGGAGGAGAGCACAGTTGACGTTTCGAGTCCTCATGACCCTTCAACAGAACTAAGTAAAAATAGGAATGGGGTGAAATATAAGCTAGTTTAAGGTGGGGGGAGGGAGGTTGTTGGGACAAGCAGCCTGTAATAGGTGGAGATAACCAAAAGATGTCACAGACAAAAGGACAAAGAGGTGTTGAAGGTGGTGATATTATCTAAAGGAATGTGCTAATTAAGAGTAGAAAGCAGGACAGACAAGGTACAGATAGCTCTAGTGGGGGTGAGGGAATACTAAAAGGGCTAAAAGGTAGAGATAAACAATGGGTGGAAATACATTTAAAAATAATGGAAATATGTGGGAAAAGAAAAATCTATATAAATTATTGGAAAAAACAAAGAGGGGGAAGAAACAGAAAGGGGGTGGGGATGGAGGAGGGAGTTCAAGATCTAAAATTGTTGAACAGAATATTCAGTCCGGAAGGCTGTAAAGTGCCTAGTTGGAAGATGAGGTGCTGTTCCTCCAGTTTGCGTTGAGCTTCACTGGAACAATGCAGCAAGCCAAGGACAGATATGTGGACATGAGAGCAGGATGGAGTGTTGAAATGGCAAGCAACAGGGAGGTCTGGATAATGCTTGCGGTCGCAAAGCGGTCACCCAGTCTGTGTTTGGTCTCTCCAATGTAGAGGAAACCGCATTGGGAGCAACAAATGCAGACTAAGTTGAGGGAAGTGCAAGTGAAATGCTGCTTCACTTGAAAGAAGTGTTTGGACCCTTGGACAGTGAGGAGAGAAGAAGTGAAGGGGCAGGTGTTGCATCTTCTGCGGTTGAATGGGAAGATGCCGTGGGAGGGGGTTGAGGAGTAGGGGGTGATGGAGGAGTGGACCAGGGTGTCACGGAGGGAACGATCCCTACAGAATGCCTCAAGGGGGGTGATGGGAAGATGTGTTTGGTGGTGGCATCATGCTGGAGTTGGCGGAAATGGCAGAGGATGATCCTTTGAATGCGGAGGCTGGTGGGGTGATAAGTGAGGACAAGGGGGACCCTATCATGTTGCTTTGTTCCACCCACCAGAGAAAACAATTTCTCTGTATCCGCCTTAATAAGTCTTTTTATTATTTTAAACATCCCAATAAAAGAAAGACTTACATTTGTATGGCGGCCTTTCATGACCTCAGGCCATCCCAAAGCAGTTTACAGACAATTAAATGTTTTTGAAGTGTAGTCACTGTTCTAATGCAGGAAATGCAACAGCCAATTTGCATGCAGCAAGCTCTCTCAAAAAACAATGTGATAATGGCTGAATAACCTGTTTTTGTGATTTTGATTGATCGATTAATATCGATCAAGGCAGCAGTGATAATTCCCCGGCTCTTCTCTGAAATAGTGGCATAGGATCATTTACATCCACCAGAGCAGACAGCTAGGGCCTTGGTTTAACGTTTCAGTGCAGCACACTCTCTCAGTACTGCACTGGAGTGTCAGCTTTGTCTTTTTTGTGCTCAAGTCTTGGAGTGGGACTCAAACCTGGAATCTTAAGACTCAGAGGCAAAAGGGTTATCAACCAAGTCACAGTCGGAGGCGCAAGGCTATGGAGGGACTTGGAAACAAGGGTGACCATTTTAAAATCAAGGTGGGTGCCAATTTAGGTCAGCAAGTAGAGGAGTGATGGGTATACGAAACTTAAGAATATAACAACATATAAGATAAGAGCTGGAGTAGCCTGTTCCACCATTCATTAAGACCCTAGCTGATCATTTACCTCAGTTCACCATCAGGCACTATCTCCATTTCCCTTGATTGCCACAGTATCCAAAAATCTGTCGATCCACATCTGTCGATCTGACTTCAGCATGTTCAATGACTGAACATCCACAGCTGTCTGGAGTAAAGAATTTCAAGGATTCACAACCCTCTGGGCGAAGACATTTCTCCTTATCTCAGTTTTAACCGCAGATGGGCAATAAATGCTGGCCTTTCCAGAGACTCCCTCAACCTGTGATTGAATAACAATAGATAAAAACAAAAAAACTGCGGATGCTGGAAATCCAAAACAAAAACAGAATTACCTGGAAAAACTCAGCAGGTCTGGCAGCATCGGCGGAGAAGAAAAGAGTTGACGTTTTGAGTCCTCATGACCCTTCGACAGAACATGTTTTTGTATTGAATAACAATAGCCTGACACAGCCAGGACAACATATGTTCACCCTATATTGTCCTCTTTTTATCTCTCCTCGTTCAACTCCTGCATTCTTCTTGCCAATTGCACTTGTGATTAGAAATAGGTAAATATAAAATGTTTCCTCAATCTAACCTGAGAGATTGGGGCATTAAAACACGGGAGCAAAATAATGGAGGTATTAAGACATCGAAATAACTGGGTTAACTACTACATTAAAATACCCAACAGAGAATCGGAGAATCGCACAACTCCATCTAATCATATGCTAATATTACCAAGTGACATTTATGGTATATGCTTGAAGAAAATTCTTCAATTCACTGGAACTGCAATATACATTCTGTTGGCCCACGTAATTCCAAATTCAAAACTACAATTGATGATTTTTTGCCTTAGACATGTTCTATCACTCTAAATTATTCAGAGAGTTTTTATTTTGAAGTATTGAAGTTCAAAGAGATCTATGTATCCTTGGGCCTGAAACATAATTCATCACAGAAAGTATAGGAAATATTTAATTCAGTGATCTGACTTACACACTGCATTAGATGTGTGCTATAATCCACTGAACACGCCTATTTTTGATGAGATACATAATTCTCTCATTCATTCCATGGTACTTTTTATTGCAGCCTTGCAGCTACAGTGCAACAACAAAGACTACTTTATTGAGATTCAGTAGAGTGGACCTATATTCCCTGTGGTTTAGAAAAATGAGAGATGACCTCATTGAAATGTACAGATTAATTCGAAGGCTTGGCAATGGTAGATGTTGAGAGGCTGTTTCCCCTGGCTAAGGAGTCTAGAACACGGGGTCAGATTCTAAACTTGAGATCAGCCATTTAGGACCGAGATGAGGAGAAATTTCTTCACTCAGAGGGTTGTGGATCTTTGGAATTGTCTACTCCAGGGAGCAGCGAATGCATGATTGTTGACTATATTCAAGGCTGATATAGAGTCTTGGGTAGTAGGGGAATCAAGGGATGTGGGGATTGGGCAGGCAGGTGGATTGAGGTAAAAGATCAGCCATGATTTCACTGAATGGTGGAAAAGACTCAAGGGGATGTGTGGCCTACTCCTGCTCTTATTTCTTATATTGTGTTACATCAAGTCTACAGCACTGAAACAGGCCATTCTGCCCAACTGTTTAACATTTCAGGTTGATGACCCTTCATTAGAATTGGAAAAAGTTAAAGGTGCAATAGGTTTTAAGCAAGTGAAAGGGAGGTGGGTGGGGAAAAGACCAAAAGGGATGATAGGATGGAAGACAGGTGAGATTAAATTCCAAAAGCATTGGCTAATGTAACAAGTAAAGGAAGAACAAATCTGACCACCAGAGGTGTGAATGACAGGATGATGAGCAGTTGCTGTTCAAAAGCAAAGGCAAGAGTAAAACAAGAGTAAAATCAGCTCTGCAAGGAAACAGGAAACAGAACAGGGGCAGGAGTTACAGTCTGAAATTGTTGTCCCCTGTTGCACAGTCGCCTGCCATGCACTAATTATCTCCCTTTTCCATTGCAGGTACATCCGGGAAGCAGCCGAGGGTGGCCACAAGCCAGGTCATTAACTCCAGCCCCGAAGGCACCTCGGATGAAGAATCTGATGACACCCCAATTGAAGATCCATCACTGTGCTCACCCACACCCTCTGCCAGCACTGAGAGACACTCCTCAGTGGGACCTAGTTCTAGAGTAGCCTCGGGATCATAATCTGGTGAGCACATTGCACTGACTGATCCACAGCAGGCGACGGCAGGGACTTCCCAGGTTTACGGCACTCAGAGGACTGCTGAAGGCCAGAAATCTGCGGAGTCTGAGTCAAATGAGGAGCCTCTGGACTCGGTCATACCTTAGTTGCTGGAGCTACAAAGGCAAGCTCAAGAACATCAGGAAGGTATGCCCACTGCGCTCCTCAGATTGCAGGGCATGATGGAAGAGTCCAATCGCCTTCAGTTTGAGGTGATAGCACCGGCATGTCAATGTACTGGTAGGATGGTGTCCACCATGGAGATCTTGGTCCAGGACATCGGTCCTACACTGCTGCATGGGGTGAACTCCATCACTGATGCCATAGTTGGTCTCCAACAGTGTGTATGCGAGAGGGGTGCAGGGGAGCTCGATCTTACTCCAGCTTCCCCTTCTCTTCAAGGGGCCCTTGGGCACCCATAGGGAGGAGAATCAGCAGGTGCATACCCCAGGGACCATCCATCCAGGTGACTCCAGGGAATGTCTGGCCCATCCAGTTCCCCTCGTCCTGTGACCCTGGCAGCTCAAGCTCCACAGGCTAAGGAGGCGCTCCTGCCACACAGCAGGACCCCAAAAGCAAGCCAAGGTCCTCCAGGTCTCAGCCTTTCAGAGGACACCTGCCAAAGTCATCATAGACAGGTCATAGCTGTAAGCAGGCTGCCTCCACCTCCGCTGTGGATGTTGGGGTAGGAAGGTTAAGATGATATAGTTGCACAGCCTGGGCACAAGTGTTAATCACTTGTATATAATGTTCACTATTATAAATAAACTCCCAAGACTGCCTCCTTGCCTATGCCTCATTGTAATGATGATCAGTGCTCGTTTCATTCAGATGTGAAACCTTGGTTCCTGCACAAGATAAAGGTAGGTGTCTCAGTCCAGGGCCTCTTCCCTGTTCTCTGTGCAGCCTTCAGACCAAAGTGATGGTCTGGCTTCACATTCCCTGGACACATTACTGATGCCTGCACCTCGATGGTGCTTGTCATTGCTGCCAGAATGTTGTGAGCAGGCATCACAGAGTTCCATCATTCCCTCTGTGTGCTCTCAGCACCTTTAAGGTGGGACTGGCCCCCATCTCTTCAGCATCTGTGACCAGTGATACTGTGCTCCTGAAGGGGTCGGGTGCAGAAAGCGGACAAAGGATCAAGTACATTTTAAGTTTCCCGGCTGCGTCTCCATGATATGGCCCGGATCACGGAGCGCAAGCAAGCTTCCCTTAGTCAGACAGGGGTCAGACATTCACAAAGGCAATGTGAAGATCTATGGAGTGTTCTCACTGCATGTTGTCATCACTCTCCTGGAATCTAGTGACTATTAGGGCTTCCGCTGCGTCTCCATGACATGAGCCTGAGAACTGAAGGTGTGTGCGCTGCCATCAGCTACACAGGAGTCAAACCTTTACAGGTGAAAGGTGAGGGTGTCAAGACTGTCCTTACTGCATCTCATCATCATCCTCCACAAATCCTGTGGCTATGAGGGCCTCCCGAGCATGCCTGCCTCGTCTGGCCAGTGCGATGACCTCATCATCGTCATCCTCTTCGACATCCTCCTCATTGGAGGGGACGTGTAGCTCCTCCATCTCCTCCTCAGCCAGGTCCTCCCCCCATTGGAGCACCAATGGTGTAGCGCGCAGCGAGAGACGATGATGCACGTTACCCTCTGGGGGTTGTATTGCAGTGCTCCACCGGACCTGTCAAGACACCGGAACCTCATTTTTAAAATGCCTATTGTTTGCTCCGCCAAAGCGGATCTGCTGCAGTCTGAGGCCGCCTCACAGGTATCATCAGCCACATCCTCTGTGGGTGGTCCTTGTCCCCGAGGAGGCAACCTTGCATTCTCTCTGGACCCTGGAAGGTGTTAGGGATCTGAGACATGCTAAGGATGGACGAGTCATGGACATTCTCTGGGAATCATGTGCAGTCTTTTAGGATGCGTTTGTGATGGTCGCACACCAGTGAGTTCAGCGAGTGGAAGCCCTTGCGGTTGACATAGTTGACTACTTGTTGCCATGCAGATCTAAGCGCTACGTGAGAGTAGTCAATGGCACCCTGCAGCTGGGGAAAACTTGAGATCTGCACAATTCCCAGTGCTCTTGCTTCCTGGTTTTCCTGACCCCAGGTGAAATGCATAAAGTTCGGTGCCTTCGTAAAAATGGCGTCAGTGACCTCTTGGATACACTTATGCGTGGAGGCTTGCGAGATCCCACTCAGGTCACCTATAGAGCCCTGGAATGAGCCACTGGAGTAATAATTGAGCGCCACTGTCACTTTCACAGCCATTGGCAGTGGATGTCCTCCATGCCCAATAAAAGGCGGCATCTATAGCCCCTGGGTCTAACTAGGCACCGACTCAGTGACAGCTCGCTGTGCATCTTCAGCAGCATGCACAGGATCCCCAGCCGCCCCTTCTTCCTGAGGGTGCTGCTCCACCCTCTGCCCAGCCAGGCACCTCCATCACTCTCTTCTCCTTCGTCTCCGCTCTCTGTAAGCCATGAGGCATAAAGCTGGTTCACCAGGCTCCATGATCCTGATGTTCTCCTCCTGCAGGATCAAAGAGAGAGGCGCGTGGGTTAGCATGGGTGTACTAAGAACATCTCTCGGTTAGGTTTGAAGGCCCCTTCACGCATGTGGAAGAGAGCTGGCCACCACTTGGATGGTCAGTGTGTAGTGCACTCATTAGCTATCCAAAACCCCACCCACCTCCGCCCCACTCCACCTGGCTGATTGGAGGAAGCTTCGGCCATTGGACTCCATGCTGTGCTCTCAGCTCAGATGTAGGCATTCTCCTAATCTGCACTACAAAGCTGCGCTGTTAGCATGAACCCCATAATGGATACTGGCCCGCACCTTAATAAAGACATTGCTTGGGGCTGTGAGCACCTCCACCAGTGACTGCACCATGCCCACCTTTCACAAGGAGATTGTACAGTTTACCCAGTCAGTCAATTGCTCTGCTGCCCCCAAAATGCACATTCATTTGCAATCTGTGCCGAAGGTACGTTTTGGAGCGTTTGGTGACACTTTCACGCTTTTGTGATGCTTGAGTGTACAGAAAAGCTTCAGAGGCCTGACTCCAAGCATGTCAATGGAGCTGCTGCTGAATGGTCTCAGCTGCGGAAGAATGCTCACTTTTGGCAAGATTTTCCAAGTACATGGCTGCTCCCCTCACCCCTCTTCCTCCCTCCTCCTAACCCCACCCACACCCCAGCATGTGATTAAGTATTTCCTTCAGTCAGTCTGAGTGGCCTTGCTCCCCCCACCCCCACCAGTCCAGTCTGACCCGCACTGGAGCCCTTGCCCCGGCACCGCACTGAAAGCCAACTAGGAAAAAGCGACTTGTCTGTGCCCCCCTCATAAGTGCGCAGCACCTCTTCCTTGATGTCCAATGGGTGACACTTGTAAGTGCTGCACAAGGTTGTGTGCACTCACCTCTGAGTTCCCCTTGAAGTTCAGGTCGCCAGGAGCACACCTTTTAAAGGCTGTCATGAAGCACCCCATTCTGAAATCACGCCCAATGTGGGCTGTAAATGTAATGCAGGGGGATGATTCCATTGAGCAGGGCTTACAATTGGACTAATATAATATAATTATGTTAAAATGACATTCCCAACGTGTGACCATGGGAAACATGTCCCAGCATTGATGGGAGGAACAGACGATCACAAGCTGGCTTCACGACACCGTAAAACCTTTTCTTGGCCTTCCCGTCATATTGCCCCACACTCCCAATCACCATGACGCCCAACGCATGCGGAGCCAGAAAATTCCGGCCTGTATTTTGAGTTTTGCAAACTGGGTATGGTCTGTACCTTGCCCGTTACGAACAGCGGAAGGAACAAGTTGTTTGATACGATCCACCAGTGTTTCAGATTTACGGCCTACATACCTAGCATCACCTGGTACTGAAATTTATATACCATATTAATCATTTGTTTGATAGGCAGAACATCTTTTTGGCTTGATAGCAGCATCCTGTTAGTGGCGAATACCGCTTGTGTTGCTGTTACATAGGCGCAGCGTAAAACAGCTAACTTCACCTGTTGCTCAATTTTTTGTGTTAGTTTGCCCTTCCAGGATAATCTCAGCATTTTTCAGGGCCAAAAATAATGGCATTCGGCCCGTTCATGAGTTTGCACAATACATAGTGCAAAATGATCTGATCAGGGTAGCCATTATCCAGCAGGATGCCTATGAATTTAACTGTGTAATCAGATTAAAGTTGAAGCTTAAATACCATGGAGAAAAGCTATCTCTTTTTAAATATTTACCAAGAAGCCTAGGTGAGGTTACGTGTAGGGTTGGCAACTCCCAAAGATTTAACTGCCCAGGAGGCTCCAGGAAATAAGGATTAATCTCTAAGACACCATTTCCAGCAATCCTGGAGATAAATTAATTGGGTAATAAAAAATGAAAGCTTTATTTATTCATTCACAGGGTGTGAGCTTCACTGGCTGGACCAACATTTATTGCCCATCCCTAATTGCCCTTCAGAAGGTGGTGGTGAGCTGACTCCTTGAACCACTGCAGTCTGTGTTGTGTAGGTACACCCACAGTGCTATTAGGAAGGCAGTTCCAGGTTTTTGACCCAGTGACAGTGAATGAACGGCGATATATTTCCAAGTCAGGATGGTGAGTGCCTTAAAGGGGAACTTCCAGGTGGTGGCATTCCCATCTATCTGCTGCCCTTGTCCTTCTAGATGGTAGTGGTGATGGGTTTGGAAGCTGTTATTGAAGGAGCCTTGGTGAATTCCTGCAATGCACCTTGTAGATGGTAAACACTGCTGCCACTGTGCGTCGGTGGAGGGAGTGAATGTTTGTGGATGTGGTGCCAATCAAGCGGACTGCTTTGTTCTGGATGATGTCAAGCTTCTTGAGTGTTGTGGGAACTGCACTCATTCAGGTAAGTGGGGAGTGTTCCATCACACTCCTGGCTTGTGCCTTGTAGATGGTGGACAGGCTTTGGAAAGTCGGGAGGTGAGTTACTTGTCGCAGGATTCCTAGCCTTTGACCTGCTCTTGTAACCAAGGTATTTATATAGCTAATCCAATTCAGCTTCTGGTCAATGTTAACCCCCATGTTGTTGATAGTGGGGGATTCAGTGATGGTAATGCCATTGAACATCAAAGTCTGAGAGTTGGATTCTCCTTTGTTGGAGATGGTCATTGCCTGACACTTGTGTGGCATGAATGTTACTTGCCACTTTTCAGCCCAAGCCTGGATATTGTCCAGGCCGTGCTGCATTTGGACATGGACTGCTTCAGTATCTGAGGAGTTGCGAATGGAGCTCAACATTATGCAATCATCAGCGAACATCCCCATTTCTGACCTTATAATGGAAGGAAGGTCAGTGATGCAGCAGCTGAAGATGGTTGGGCCAAGGGCACTACCCTGAGGAACTCCTGCAGTGATGTCCTAAAGCTGAACACTTTCATTTATTAACTATAAAAATATTGGAATTGGAGGAGGAGAAAAGCCAGTTTTGTTAATAGTCAAGAATTATCCAATTAGGCAAATGGAGAGTCTGTTTGTTTTCCAATTGGTGCAGAAAGGCAGAGCATTGCGAGGATGGGCATTTCGGGCAGCTAATCATGGGAGCATGAAGATGGGACAGTTATTGATGACTTGGCCATGTGAAAATACCTCCAGGAATACATCCAAGTGGAGTTGGAAACCTGGGTTCTAAGACATGTAATGAATAGGCAGCACCAAGTACCAAAAGAACTGGAGACAAAATTAGATAAGTCAAAAGGTGAGGCAAAGCTAAGCTTTGGTTTCAAAAGCCCAAAGACTGTAGGGTGAAGATGATTGAAGCGGGGCTGTGGGGTTCAAGAAACAGCATATCCTTCAGTGTCTTGGATCAGAATGAGCTGTAGATGCTAAAGCGAATCTTAATTTCAACACAAGGAGGGTGTGGGCTGGGAAGGGAAGAAATAACATGTGAAAGCTGAGAAGTGCTTTGACTTTGGTCATTTCAATAAAATGGCAGAAAGGACATGATGGGGAGATAGATGTTGGAGATATTTCTATTTGTTATTCTCTCCAAAACTAGGGGCCATAAATGTAAGATGGTACTAATAAATCAAATAGGGACTTGCCCCACCCTTATCTAAACTGGAGCAGAGGTGAAACTGCAGATAGCCAAAGGGTGCAGTTGCTGCATTGATTTTTATTTTTTCATGGGATGTGGGCATCACTAGCCAGGCAAACATTTTTATTGCCCATCAAAAATTGCCCTTGAGAAGGTGGTGGCTGTTTTGCACTGTAGTCATGCGTAAATGCAGACTGAATCCAGAGTCAGTGCCTGGCCTGACACCATAGCAAAATGAATTGAGACTTCCTGGAGGAACAAGCCTCACCCTGATTCAATCTACAGGATTGGATCTTGACACCCCATATACACTGTTCAAGGCTAGTATGGGCATGAAGCCAAAGTCAAAACCATTTAGCTTTGTTGGCTGTTGAAGTTGTATAAATGCACCCAAAGAGGAAAGGAGATACTACATGAATCTCAAATTATCTCTATTATACTAATGTTGGGAATGGCACTAACCAGGAAATTAGAGACGCATGCACTAAAGGAATGTCTGTAATTATGGGGGATTTTAATCTGCATAAAGATTGGGCAAATCAAATTAGTAACAAAACCATGGAGGAGGAATTCCTGGAGTGTATGTGGGATGGTTTTCTGGACCAATACTTTGAGGAACCAACTAGAGAACAGGCCATCCTAGGCTGGGTATTGTGTAATGAGAAAGGAATAATTGGCAGTTTAATTGTGCAAGGCCCCTTGGGAATGACCAACCATAATATGATAGAATTCGTCATCAAGATGAGAGTGATGTAATTGATTCTGAGATTAGGGTCCTGAATCTTGATAAAGGAAACTACAATGGTATGAGGCTATGATGGATTGGGAAATGTTACATAAAGGGATGACGGTGGATAGGCAATGGCAAACATTCAAAAAGCGCATGGGGGAACTGCAACAATTGCTTATTCCTGTTTGGCACAAAAGTAAAACAGGAAAGGTGGCTAAACCATGGCTTACAAGGGAACTTAGAGATAGTACTAGGTCCAAGGAAGAGGCATACAAATTGGCCAGAAAAAACAACAGACCTGAGGATTGGGAGCAGTTTAGAAATCAGCAAAGGGAGACTAAGGGATTGATTAAGAAGGAGAAAATAGAGTACGAGAGTGAACTTGTGGGGAACATAAAAATTGAGTCTCAAAGTTTCTATAGGTATGTGAAAGAGAAAAAGATTGGTGAAGACAAATATAAGTCTTTTGCAGTTAGAAACACGGGAATTTATAATGGGGAACAAAGAAATGGCTGACCAACTAAATACATTCTTTGGTTCTGTCTTCACATAGGAGGACATTAATAACATACCAGAAATGTTGGGGAACACATGGCTTAGTGAGAGGGAGGAACTGAAAGAAATCAGTATTAATAGGGAAATGGTGTTGGAGAAATTGATGGGATTGAAGGCCGATAAATCCCCAGGGCCTGATTATCTACAACCCAGAGTACTTAAGGAAGTGGCCCTAGAAATAGTGGATGCATTGGTGGTCATCTTCTGAGATTCTATAGACTCTGGAACAGTTCCTACAGATTGGAGAGTAGCTAATGTAACCCCAATATTTAAAAAGGGAGGTAGAGAGAAAACAGGGAATTATAGACCAGTCAGCCTGACATCGGTAGTGGGGAAAATTCTAGAGTCCATTATAAAAGATTTAATAGCTGAGCACTTGGAAAACAGTGGCAGAATCGAACAGAGTCAGCATGGACTTATGAAAGGGAAACCTTGCTTGACATATCTACTGGAATTTCTTGAGGATGTAAGTAGTAGAGTTGATGAGGGGAAGCCAGTGGATGTGGTTTATTTGGACTTTGAGAAGACTTTCGACAAAGTCCCACATAAGAGATTAGCGTGTAAAATTAAAGCGCATGGGATTGGGGGTAGTGTATTGAGATGGATAGAAAACTGGTTGGCAGACAGGAAACAAAGAATAGGAATAAACGGGCCTTTTTCCGAATGGCAGGCAGTGACTAGTGGGGTACCGCAGGGATCGGTGCTGAGACCCCAGCTATTCACAATATATATTCATGATTTAGATGAGGGAACTAAATGTAATACCTCCAAATTTGAAGATGACACAAAGCTGGGTGGGAGGGTGAGCTGTGAAGAGGATGCAGTGTGATTTGGACATGCTGTGAGTGGACAAATGCATGGCAGATGCAGTATAATGTGGATAAATGTGATTTTGTCCAATTTGGTAGCAAAAACAGGAAGGCGGATTATTATCTGAATGTCTAAATTGAGAGAGGGGAATGTGCAACGAGACCTGGGTGTCCTCACACACCAGTTGCTGAAGGTAAGCATGCAGGTACAGCAGGTGGTGAAAAAGGCAAATAACATGTTGGCCTTCATAGCGAGAGAATTCAAATACAGGAGCAGGGATGACTTGCTGCAATTATACAGGGCCTTGGTGAGACCACACCTGGAATATTGTGTGCAATTTTGGTCACCTTATCTGAGTAAGGATATTCTTGCTATAGAGGGAGTGCAGCGAAGGTTTACCAGACTGACTCCTGGGATGGCAGGACTGACATATGAGGAGAGGTTGAGTCGGTTACGATTATATTCGCTGGAGTTCAGAAGAATGAGCGGGATCTTATAGAAACTTATAAAACTCTAACAGGTTTAGACAGGGTAGATGCAGGAAGGATGTTCCCAATGGTGGGGGAGTCCAGAACCAGAGGTCACAGTCTGAGAATACGGGGTAGACCATTTAGGACTGAGATGAGGAGAAATTTCTTCAGCTAGGGAGTGGTGAGCCTCTGAAATTCATTACCACAGGAAGTAGTTGAGGCCTAAACATTATATGTTTTCTAGAAGGAGTTAGATATAGCTCTTAGGGCAAAACGGATCAAAGGATATGGGGAGAAAGTGGGAGCAGGCTATTGAGTTGGATGATCAGCCAGGATCATAATGAATGGCGGAGCAGGCTCGAAGGGCCGAATGGCCTACTCCTGCTCCTATTTTCTATGTTTCTTACTGCATCCTGACATGCTGTGCAAAACACCCTGAGCCAACTTAACAGAGTACCTTGGTCACATGTATTTGCATCAGGGTCTCAGTAAATAAACAAAGAACTTGGACTTATATAGCTCCTATCACTCCCTCAAGATGTCCCAAAGTACTTCACAACCAATGAATTACTTTTAAAATGCAATCACTATTGCAATATTATAAATGTGCCAACCAACTCACACATAGCAAGCTCTCACAAACAGCAATGTGCTAATGTCAAGATAACCTGTTTTGTCAATGTTGGCTGAGGGACAAATATTGGCCCCTGCTCTTTTCCAAATAGTGCAGTGGGGTCCTTTATACTCACCTGAAGGGGTAGGCAAGGCCTTGGTTTAATATCTCAACTGAAAGATGGCACCTCTGACAGTGTAACACTCCCTCAGTACTGCTCTGGGAGCATCAGCCTGGATTTTGTGCTCAAGTCTCTGGGGTGGGACTTGAACCTACAACCTTCTGGCTGAGCCAAGGTAGATGCATGCACACATATGTTGGAACATCCTGTTTGTCAACACGCCACACATCTCTTGGATCCTTTGTGAGCAAGGATTCAGCTCTGTGTCTTCTGCTGCCACTGTAGCAGATGTGGAGTTGTCATGTTAATCCAGGATCAATCAGATTTTCTTCTTCCAATTTTGGAATAGGCATAATAGAAAGATCACAAATATATTAAAGAAAAAATAATCCTGCAATTTCATATAATGTGCATTGAAAGCCCACCATTATGCTTTCAGTTAATGAGCAACATCTTCAACTAAATGTGAGAGCATAGCCATTTGCTGTACATCTGGCTGGCTTAATTCTGGAAATCTATGTTTTCTGTTACCAAATAACTCAGGCTCACAGACACAATGATATGTCCCAGTGAGAGCTATTTGGATGGAGATTAAGCAGTTAGTGCTGAGCAAGCCAAAAATGTGCTGGATTCGGATATCTAGAACATCAAGATGACTAACATATGACAAGCTAAGCAACCTTGGAACTTCATTCCTTTCTTGTTAGCCTTATAAGAAATAGGAACAGGAGTAGACCATTCGGCCCCTCGAGCCTGCTCTGCCATTCAGTAAGATCATGGCTGATCTTCTTGAGTTTCGATTTCCACATTCCTATCTAACCCCGATAATCTTTGATTCCCTTGCCTTACAAGTATCTGTCTACCTCTGCATTAAAAATATTCAGTGACCCCCACATCTACCACCTTCTGAGGCAGAGAATTCCAAAGTCGTGCAATCCTCTGAGAGAAAAAATTTCCCTTCACCTCTGTCCTAAAAGGGCAACCCCCTAACTTTAAAACAGTGCCCCCTAGTTCTGGGCTCACCCACAAGAGGAAACATCCTTTCGACGTCCACCTTGTTAGGACTGTTCAGGATCTAGTACACTTCAATCAAATCGCCCCTCACTCTTCTAAACTCCAGTCTGTCCAACCTTTCCTCATAAGACAACCCACTCATTCCAGGTGTCAATCTAGTAAACTTCCTTTGAACCACCTCCAATGCATTTACATCCCTCCTTAAATAAGGAGACCAAAACTGCACACAGTATTTGAGGTGCAGTCTCACCAATTTCCTGTATAACTGAAGCATAACATCCTTACTTTTATGTTTAATCCCTCTCGCAATAAAGGATAACATTCCAATATACTTCTTAGTTACTTGCTGTACCTGCACACCAACTTTTTGTGACTCGTGCGAGAACACATAGATCCCACTGCACTTCAGAATTATGCTGCCGTTCTCCATTTAAGTAATGCTCTGCTTTTTTGTCCTTCCTGCCAAAATGAACAACTTCACATTTTCCCACATTAAACTCCATTTGCCGTATCTTTGCCCACTCACTCAACCTATCTAATTATTGTCAGTGGCTTTTCTTCCCCTTTCCCAGGGAATTACATGGCCGCAAAGCGTATGAAGTGTGCAGTCCCAATATACCAGGCGTTATGAATGTAGCAAGGCTTGATGGGCCAGCCAGTCCTTTCCTGGCCATCGTCCTATGACATTTATGTATTTAAAATTACTTGTGCTCACCAACCTACATTGGCTCCTAGTCTGGCAATGTCTTAGATTTTATAATTTCTATATTTTAAAATTCTCGTTCTTCTTTTCAAGTCTCTTCGTGATCTCATTTCTCCTGATCTCTTTAATCTCCTCCAGCTATGCAATGCTTCAACTTTGCTGCACTCCTCTAACTCTGGCCTCTTGTGCAATTCCGGATTTTCATCACCCCCACCACTTAGGATGTTGCCTTCAACTGCCTGGGCCATAAGGTCTAGAATTCCCTCCTTAAACCTCTCTACCTCTCTCTCCTTTTTAAGATACTCCTTAAAACCTAGTTCTTTGACTTAAGCTCTTGGTCAGTTATCTGGATATCACCTTATTGAGGCTTGGTGTCAAATTTTCCTTAGTAGCACTCCTGTGAAACATATCAAGATTTTTTTACTACGCTGAAGGCACTATATAAATGCAAGTTGTTGTTTTTTAATAATTGTACACTCAGGATTGGCTGCTTACAGTAACTAGAACGCAGCTGATCGCTGCTGAAGTTCCGCACACTTCCTACTAGTCATTTACAAAAGTTGAGGCCTAATGTATGACTGTGAACACTCTGTCACACTTCAACAAGTCAACTGTTAAAAAAACAACCTGTAAAGAACTAGAGAAAGAAGAGGTTACTAAATACTGGGTTATGCTGACCTCAAGCAGGAAATTTACAGCAAATTACAATAATGTGTTAATTGGCATCAGGAGTTGGAAAAAGCTACACCAAACTGTATTTGATAATTAAGCTAACTTTGGCTTTGGACCAACTTCCACTTTGTCATTTAATCACTCCTGTCTTCCCCAATCACACACCTTCCAATTTGTTCTTTCCTTCCCCCACCACTTTCCGTGTATCTGTACTTGCTTAAAACCTGTTACATCTCCATATTTTTCCAGGTTTGATCAAAAAATTGACCTGAAACATTGGCTCTGTTTCTCTCTCCACAAATGCTCCCTGACTGAGCATTTTCTGTTCTTATTTCTAATGAGGCGAGATGCGCTGGGAATGGGATGAGACAGTGTGAAAAACTGCCATTGCGGCCGGCGGGTAAAACAATATTCTTTGCACCCACCCTCACATTTAGGCCCCAGGCCGGAGGTGGAGTGGCCCAACTTAGGCTCCGCGCTCACTGTGAGTGCTCTCTCTCCTGCTTTTGCTGCCATGCATGAATTATCTCTACTTTGGGTCACAGGGAGCTCTGCCAAGCGACTGATATCCTCAGCCAGCCAGTCCCTCAGCTCCATCCAGGTCTTCACCTTCAGCTAAGAGGATATCTCCTCCATTGAAAAGCTAGAAATAAGCAGCCTGGAAGACCCAGCACAGCGCTTACCCATACCCTCCAGCAGCACAAAGACACACACCTCGGTGGGACCTAGATCTAGAGCAGGTTTGGCTTCACAATCTGGTGGTCGCTGCATGGACATGTATCGGCAGCAGGAGGAGGCAGGTTCAGTCAAGCTCGCTAGCACTCGGAGGACTGCTGGAGGAGAGGCACCTGTGAGGTCTGAGTCAGATGATAAGCCTTTGGATTCAGCCTTCCAACTCAATGTGAAGAGTTAGCAAAAGGTGGGGGAACATCATGCAGAACTGTTGAAAGCCCTCAGTTTTGTAATGTCCGTCTGCTGTCTGATGAAGTGGGGCCCATATGTGCATGCATGGAGGTCTCCATGAGAAGATAGCAGATTCCATGGAGACCCTGGCCCAGCAGAATGCAGAGATGCATGCAGACCTGTGCTCCATTGTGGTAACCATGGGTAAGTTCCTGCAGTGGCAACACGAGGGGTAAACGGGGCATCTCGACATCCCTCGAGGTGCTCCTTCACCTCATGCCTTGGGCACCTGAAGGGAGGAGGGGCAGCAGCTGGACACCCCTGTGTCATCCACTCAGGAATCTCAGAGGCTGTCTGTTCCCCCCGAGTCCCTTTTGCCTGTGACCCCCCTCAACCTTGTCCTCTGTCACCACAGAGGGAGCAGCTGGCCCACAGAAGGGCAACCAAAGCAAGTTGGGGCTCTCAAGGTCTTGGTTCTCCAGAGGACACATGCCAAAGTCGTCAGAGGCAACAGCACCATTCGTTGCACAGGCTGCCTCCACCTCGGCTGCGGATGTCAGGGCAGCACCTAGAAGAAATTATAGGCCTAGAAAAGTTCTGATCACAAGTGATTGCATGGATGGACAGATTTTGTCACTTTATAATCTGAAAATATATTCACTTTCACAAAATAATGTGTAATGTTGTCTTTCAACTTCATTGACAGGCTTTGTGAGTCTGCATCCCCCACAATTAGCAGTTCAGCTGTACGCACCCAGACCAGGAGTGGTTCTTAAGGGAGAAACGTACGTATGGCAGGGCCTTTTAGAAGCTCATTCAAGCCCTCTCCCGCGCAGGCGGAGCCTTTATCCATCATGCTTATCTTACTGTCCCGAGCATTTTCAATGCTGCCTGCTGGGGATCTCTTTCAGTTGTCCATCTGAGCTGACCTGTTTCTCATCCCACCCACTGATTGCACTCCCATTCAGCACCCCAGCCTGCCCAACTCAAGGCTCCGCTCACATTTGATTTCAATAACCATGGTGGTGGTGAAGTGCACTGTTGCCTCCCCCACCCTTTCCCCTCTTCCAATCACCAATGTCCTTTCTCCCATCGCTGTCGGCCCTCCTGGCATCATCTTCCATCTCCCCACTGTCACCTACCCCCCCAAACCCTTGTCTTTCCAGTATGTCCAGGTGAACATGCACGTGCCCTACCTTCCTGAAAACCCCACCCCCATCCCCAACCCAACCTACTCCCACCCAGCTCCAGGTCCATGTCTGCCTCCGAGTTCCCACCAAACACCCTCGCCGTCCCTTCTACCACTACCGATGCACCCTCACCCTCCCAACTTAATAGCTCCCTCCACCCCCTCTCATACTCACCATTCCCTCCTACCACGCCTACCCTCAGTTCACTCCCAGGAGGCAGTCACTGCACATTCAACTGGTCATCAACCCCTTGCCTTACCTCCTCCTCTGACCTTTCATTAGAACTGAAATGTTAACTCATTGGGCAGAATTTTGAGGTTGTCAGGTGGGCAGACCCAGGGGTGGCTGGGAAACTGCCCGCCGCCAGCGATTGGCCCCCAACCGTGATTTCACGCTGGCCAATTACCGGCCATCCAGGGTGAAAGGTGTGCTGAAATGCTCAGCACTGCAGGGGTGGGGGTGGGAGGAGGTCGAGCACCGAAGTCAGTGCAGGCTCAGAGGAGCGCTCAATGAAAGCTCCCTGAAGGCAGAGAGCTGCCTCAGGGAGCTGAAGAATTTAAAACCATCAAATAAAGATTTTAAAATGCATTAAAAAATGTCCACACACCGGACTCACTAATCCAAGCCTATAGATTATAAAAATTCTGCCCAAACATTTTTATTTTTTAAAATTAATGTTGGAAGCCTCGGATGAGGCTTCCTCAAAAATCCATAAGCCTCCTGGCCGATTCAACCACACGTCAACCATAACATTGGACGGGCAGTGAAAAATCCAGGTTAATTAATACATAAGTGGCCTTAATAGGCCCTTTAATTTTCGGCAGGTGAGCTGCCAACTCTTGCACGTGCCCACTGACTGAAATATCGCTTGAGTGTGCAATGACATCGGATGTTTGCCACACATGTATTTCACAATCAGGCGTGTCGGGCATGCACCTGCATGCTAAGTGAAAAACCCTGCCACTATGTTGCTGTTTGTCTGTCTGTCTTTCCCTCTACCTAACTGGCTCTGCCTAAATGCCTTGAAGTGTTTCTATGCATTAAAAGCACTACATAAATGCAATTTGTTGTCGGTGACTAATGCTTTCTGAAAATGAAGTGCTTGACATTTTACATGAAAAATTCATTCTGCGATTGATTTTCAAATCATTTGGAAAAGCTTTAAAACACAGAAATCATATTACAACACAAGTAGATACACCCACCGCTTGCACTGATAAATCCTGCTGCTCAATGTTAAGAAACTATGCACAGTCACACTGCGGCATCTTAAGTTTTCCAAGGCCCCCATGACACCTTGAGCTCTTCACATAAAAATGTTAGCAGTTATTCCCAGGCAAGATCGATGACTATACAGTTAATTTTATTCATAAAGTGCAATATGCAACTGTAAATGCTTACACAACCATTATTTTTATCTTTGGTCGACAAACTAACGAGAAAAATTGCCAATTTGATTCTTTCCCCAAGTATTTTGAATGGTTTAATTGCTTTGCATGTTTCTTGGCCCAGAAATTTTCATATGCATAAATTACTACCAATAGATCTGAATCATGCTGAATAAATTTGCATGCCTGCCAATCAGATGGAAAAAATTTGAACTGAAATTCACATTCGGCACTCTGTGATGGTCAGCTTAAGTATGATGATGGAAGGTGCATGCTGGGCTAACTGTTGATAATATGGATATGTTGATGTAATAGATAATTCCACAAATTATACTACTTTTCAATCGCTTCAGGTTTGGACACTGATCACATCACCAACTGTTGCCATAAAGTAAGCAACAAATCTCCAGCTAGGGAGTGAAATTGTTTTACATTTTCTTGTAAAGGGAAAAAATTACTGTTTCTTCAAGGTAATTATGTGCTAAGGAGATTGCATTCCCGAGGATTATACTTTGTGAAACAGCACTCAGGTTCTGGCTGCAAGCCATTAATTCTGTGGGAAACAGCAGAAATTTGTTCATTAAAGGTGGAATTTCGGACTCTGAGATTCATGGAGGTAGATCTTGTCTGTCTGACTTTCTTGCAGTGCGCCTAACCATGATCTGGATTTTCATGCTTCTGTCCTTGTCAGAATGGAATCGGTCAAAGAAAAAATGTGGAAGGGATGGTGGGGGGGGTGGGATGTCCTGCTCCCATTCCCGGCGCCCCTAACTTTTGCTGGTAAGGGATAAGGATGCAGGTGCAGAGAGTGCATCCCAACCTGGATGGTTCCATTGCAGGGGTAGGCATCTCGTTGGCCCCTGCAATTTTCGTGGAGTCAGGTCAGCTTCTCCCCAACTCATGGTTCATGGATCATGAACCATAGTCTGGTGTTGTGAGGATGTGCTTTTTAAAAAAAAAATACAAATTCTAATTTTTCTTTTTCTGGCTGGATTTTAAAAAATAAACAGAAATCCTCTTAAGGCAATGGAAGACGGCCAGATGACCACAATATACAAGCTTACATTCCACCAACTGGGTTAAAACAGAACTCAACTCCCTGGGGAGTGTGAAAGACCCCATCTCCTGTTGGCTTTATACTATCCTGAAACTTTTCAAAGGTTTCTGAAATGAGGCACAAAATGCAGATGCCTGTTCTAAAAGTAATGATGCAGCAGACATGGATTAATAGAATTTCCCTGGAATATACAGCCAGCAGGATACTATAAGAGACTGTTACCAAGCATACCAAGCAGGACAGGGATCAGAGATCAGAATGTTGTCCGGAAAACAGGTGGAAAAAGGCTGTTTGCCTTCTCTCTTTCTCTCTCTCTCTCTCAAGTATTGTGCCCGGGTTTGCAAAGTAGCTATCCTGAGAAGAGAAATCTACTGCTTCATACAGCTACAGCCAGGAAAGCAACTGAACACAACGGCTGCAAAGTGGGGTTACCACACTGAGATAGGCCAAAGAACAGCTATATACTCCTTTGCTTATTCTTCTTCACGAGTTGTAAATTAACCCTAAGCTATCCTCTTATCCTGCCATCTGTAGTACGCGTATAGACCCAGGGAATGTGTGTGACACATGAATGGTGGTTGCCATTTGCCCAGTTTTTTTTTTAAATTGAAGAAATCATTTCATTAAACTTACCTTGTTCTTTGTTTAACATAAGAAAAGTTGTCTGACTAATTATTTACAATCTGGAACTATAAATAGTGAACTTCTGCAGTATTGGCAAAGCACATCCTCTAAATTCGCAAAATAGGCCCTGGGTGGGATTTTCCATCCCCACCCGCTGCCGAGATCGTCCAGTCCCACCCAGGGTCATTGGACTTGGGCCACCGCATCGCCCGCGGCACCTTCTGCCATGGCGGGGCTGGATAATCACGTCTCATGTTACAGTCACACCTGGACTGGTAGAAAAGGAGGGTCATTTTGCCTCTCCTCACATGGGCATAATAGGAATCTGGGGGCTCAAGTCCAGGTTTTACCCCACATACGTACAAAAGAATTGGAATGAGAAAAGTAAATTGTTTCCTAGACGCAATTTTTTTAAAAAACAAAGCGCTATACAGGTTTTCTTGGGTTGACAATACTAAAGTGCAATAATGTCCACATTCAAAGCCAGTGCCTTTCTAGAAAAATGTAAATTATTTTCATAATTGAAATGTTCTGTCCCTCGAGGAGTTAAAAAGTGTGGCTGAGGAGTTGGAGTTAGATTTTCACCCAAAGGCCAGAAAACCTGAACTTTTAAAACCCATGGCCAGACAGTTGGATTGCGAACCTGAGAAATTGCAACAGGCAGCCTAGCTTTTGCTAAGTAACAGCTAGAACAGAAGCAGCTAGAGCTAGAATTCCAAAAAGAGAGGGAGAGAGAAGAGACAAAAGTGGAAAAGGAGAAACAGAGGAAAGGGAGAAAGAGCAAGATTTCCAAAGGAAGATGAGAGTGCTCAAATTTTGACTCCTGTGCATAGTGAAGACCTTCCTAGCTCAGGTCTGAATACCGCGTCATTCAAGTTTGCCCATTTAATCCCCATGTTTGATGAGGAAGAGATGGAAGCCTTCTTCATTGCTTTTGAGAGAGTAGCTCAGCAAGTAAGGTGGCCAGAAGAAAGCTGGACCCTGCTATTGCAGAGCAAACTGTCAGGCAAGGCTCATGGAGTTTACTCCCTGTTGCCTGATGAGAGTTCAGCAAACTACGAAGTTGCAAAGAAGGCTATTTTAAGTGTGTACAAGGTTGTGCCAGAGGCGTACCGTCAGAAATTCCATACCTTCCAAAAATGGCAGGACCAGATGTACATCGAATTTGAATGGCTTAAGCAGCTTGCATTTGCTGGATACAAGCGTTGAAGGTCAAGGCCACATATGCAAATCTTCAAAAAACAATGCTGCTCAAAGAAGTAAAAAAATTCCCTCCCTTTCCTTTTAAAAACGCACATGGCAGCAAGTGGCAAGGGCCAGCAGGCAGTAGCCCTGGCTGATGTTTATGAGCTTGTCCATAAGCCCTTACCCTAAAGGAAAGCCTTCCCTGATCACCCCTAACAACCTAGAAAGGATAGGAGGTGGGAAAGTGATAGGAAGCCGAGCACCCATGGGAGAGAAGGAACAGCTGGAAACACAGGGAGCCCTCCTCAGACCAGAAAGGATGGTGCTGAGAAAAGGAGTGAGGTTCGGAAGCCTGTGTGTTTCAGTTGCCGTAAGGCTGGGCACCATTGTGCTGATTACTGGAGGTTATGGGGAAAGCCCATAGTATTTATTGGGGCACATAGGCCGTGTGCAGAGAAAGGAAGTCTAGCAGATCAGGCTGTGGCTCTGACCACGGCAACAAGTCCCTGTAAACACGCCCCTGTGGGTGAGGGTGGGTTTAGCAAGGTCAATAGGAGTTACAAGGGTTTTGTGTCAGAAGGAAAGGCGACCTTATTTCCCCAGTGTGAGTCAAGTAAGCCCAGAGTCATACTGAGGGGTACTGGAGCCAGCCAATTTCTACTGCTGAAACAGGCATAGCCTTTCCGCCGGAGAGTGCAGCACAGGCCAAAGTGCTGGTAAAGGGTATCAAAGGAGAGTACATGCCCATACCTTTACATAGGGTGCACTTGGACCTTATTTCAGGACCGGTGACCATGAGAGTCAGCCCCTTTTTACCTGTACATGGGGTCCACCTACTCCTTGGCAATGACCTGGCAGGGTCAAAGGTGGTAGCATCCCCAGTGGTTTTAGAGAAGCCAAGGGAGACAGAGCAGCTGCATGAGAAAGTCCCTGGCATTTTACCTGACTGCGTAGTAATCCAGTCCAGGGCAAGACAAGCCCTGTTGGAGGAGGCAAAACCAGCGCTGCAAACGGATGACCCTGCCATTGGTTATCCGAAAGCTTTTTCAGGAGTTTAGAAGACCCTAAGGATGTAATGAGTAAGCCTTCTTTGATCCCGGCTCAGTAAACCATGCCAGTGCTAAAAAAATAAAGCACAGACTGCCCAAACTGAAGCTGAAGGGGGAGTTGCAGAGTGCTATTCCTTTAAAAATGAGGTGCTGATAAGGAAGTGGAGACCACCCCTCCAAACCTCACAGCCAAGGAACGGACAGTGCTCCACTAGGTTGTGATGCTGCCGAGGTACCAAAGGGAAATATTGAGATTAGCTCATGAAATTCCAATGGCTGGACATGTTACTGTATGAAAAACCCAAGCCTGCATAAGCCAGCATTTACTTGCCACACCTCCACAAAGATGTGGTGTGGTTCTGCAAAAACTACCAGGCCTCTCCAGTAGTGGGGAAACCACAGCCTGCAATTAAGCCCCTGTGATTCCTGCACCTATGATTCACATCCCTGACTTTGGGGAGCCCTTCAGCAAAGTGCTAGTGGATTGTATGGGACCCCTGCTGCAAACTAATGGGGACATATCAGTATATTCTTACTATTACTACCCGATTCCCAGAGGCCGTTCCCCTGAGAAGTATCTCTGCCAAGGTAACGGTGGAGGGATTAACACAATTCTTGACCTAATTTGGGCTGATCACCAAGATCAAGTCAGCTCAGAGTTCAGGTTTCATGTCCAGGATATGGGTAACCTGGGTGTAATCCAGCTAAAGTTCTCAGCATTGCACCCACAGCACAAGAAGCTTTAGAATGGTACCACCAGTCTATAAAAACAATGATCAGGGTATACTGTCATGAGTGCCCCCAAGACTGGGATAAAGGACTGGGTTTTCTTCTGCAACAAAAACAGAAACAGAAATACCTGGAAAAACTCAGCATGTCTGGCAGCATCGGCGGAGGAGAACACAGTTGACGTTTCCAGTCCTCATGACCCTTCAACAGAACTAAGTAAAATTAGGAAAGGGGTGAAATATAAGCTGGTTTAAGGGGGGTGGAGGGGTGCTGGGTTTTGCTGGGACAAGAAGCCAGTGATAGGAGGAGATAACCAAAAGCTGTCACAGACAAAAGAACAAAGCAGCGTTGAAGATGGTGATATTATCTAAAGGAATGTGTTAATTAAGAGTATAAGACAGGACACATAAGGCACGGATAGCTCTAGTGGGGGTGGGGGAATACTAAAAGGTAGAAATAAACAATGGTGGAAATACATTCAAAATTAGTGGAAATAGGTGGGAAAAGAAAAAATCTATATAATTTATTGGAAAAAACAAAAAGGAGGGGGAAGAAACAGGAAGAGGCTGGGGATAGAGGAGAGAGTTCAAGATCTAAAATTGTGGAACTCAATATTCAGTCCGGAAGGCTGTAAAGTGCCTGGTCGGAAGATGAGGTGCTGTTCTTCCAGCTTGCGTTGAGCTTCACTGGAACAATGCAGCAAGCCAAGGACAGACATGTGAGCATGAGAGCAGGGTGAAGTGTTGAAATGGCAAGCGACAGGGAGGTCTGGATTATGCTTGCGGACAGAATGAAGGTGTTCTGCAAAGCGGTCACCCAGTCTGCATTTGGTCTCTCCAATGTAGAGGAAACCGCATTGGGAGCAACGAATGCAGTAGACTAAGTTGGGGGAAATGCAAGTGAAATGCTGCTTCACTTGAAAGGGTTGTTTGGGCCCTTGGACGTTGAGAGAGAGGAAGTGAAGGGGCAGGTGTTGCATCTTATGCATTTGCATGGGGAGGTGCCGTGGGCGGAGGAGTAGGGGGTGATGGAGGAGTGGACCAGGGTGTCACAGAGGGAATGATCGCTACGGAATGCCGCCGGGGTGGGGGGGGTGAAGGGAAGATGTGCTTGGTGGTGGCATCATGCTGGAGTTGGCGTAGGATGATACTTTGAATGCGGAGGCTGGTGGGGTGATAAGTGAGGACAAGGGGGACCGTATCATATTTCTGGGAGGGAGGAGAAGGCATGAGGGCGGATGCGTGGGAGATGGGCTGGACATGGTTGAGGGCCCTGTCAACCACCATGTGTGGAAAACGTCAGTTAAGGAAGAAGGAGGACATGTCAGAGGAACTGTTTTTGAAAGTAGTATCATCAGAACAGATGCGACGGAGGCGAAGGAACTGAGAGAATGGGATGGAGTCCTTACAGGAAGTGGGGTGTGAGGAGCTGTAGTCGAGCTACTGTGGAAGTCGGTAGGCTTGTAATGGATATTGGTGAAGAGGACTCGAAACGTCAACTGTACTCTTCTCCGCCAATGCTGCCAGACCTGCTGAGTTTTTCCAGGTATTTATTTTTCTGTTTTTGTTTTGTATTTCCAGCATCCACAGTTTTTTGTTTTTATCTCTGGGTTTTCTTCTGTTTACTGCAAGTTCAGTGGGTTTGCTCCTTTTGAATTAGTTTATGGACACCGCATGAGGGGTCCCCTGAAGCAAATCAAGGAGAAACTTTTAGGACAGAAGAATGAGGTCTCCATGTAAGACAATGGGTGGGGCTTTCCAGCCCCGCCCACTGCTAAGATTGTCTGCTCCTGCCGAAAGTCAATGGGCTTTTGGCTGGGCCGCCGAATCTCTCACAGTGGGTCCCGCAGTGACAGGGCTGGAAAACTCCGACCTATATTTTTTGTGTTCTGTGAATGGCTCAAGAAAGCCTGTGACATGGCTCAGGAGCACTTAAAAACCTCCCAAGCAGCTATGAAAAAGCAGGCAGGCGCATATGCCAAAGACCAAACCCTCCAGCCAGGAGACTATGTGCTAATGCTCCTATGATACAGGGTGAACCCCTGAAAGCCCAGTTCAGTGGCCTGTACAAGGTAGCAAAGAGAATTGAGGAGGTAAACTATTTAAACCGACACCCCCGACTGCAGGAAAAAAAACAGCAGCTGTGTGAGGTCAACATGTTAAAACAGTACCACAGCCAGGAAGGGGACAAGCAGGTAATGGTCTGTCAGGCATCAAAAGAACTGGAGGATGAAAGGAACAGTGAGGATGGATTAGAGGAAGGCCTGGGCAAGGCCCAAATTGAACACCTACCATCCAGTTAGCAAACACAGAAAGTTTAGAGAAATTAGACACCACATTCACCCATTTAAATGTGGAACAAAGACGTGACCTAGCAAGGCTGCTCACTGTGTTTAAGAGCATCTGTGGAGATAAGTCAGGTTTCACCACTTTAGCTCTACATGATGTGAACGTGGGAAAGACCCCCTCCAATTAACAGAATCCCTACCATCTAGGTCCACAGAAACAGACCCAGGTACAGGATGAGATCAAATATATGCTGAAACATAAACTAATTGAGCCCAGTAACAGCAGCTGGAGTTCCCCAAATGTACTCGTGCTAAGCCAGATGGCTCTACAAAGCTCTGCACTGATTACTGAAAAATTAATGTAGTTGCCCAAGCTGACTCCTACCTGATCCCCTGCCTGGAAGATTGCATAGACAGAATAGGTAACGCAGCCTACATCACTAAGATAGGCTTATGTTGGATCTAGTGACCTTAGTTTGTTGGGGCTAAAGGATTCAGGTTGCACGTTTGTTTTGGGGTGACCGAGTTGGTACAGAGACAGAGAACATTTGGGGATCGTTGTTAAAATAAACACATGCTGCTTATTTACAAACTAAACTCTACAGTTACACTTGTGTGCTCACGACATAAAACTCTGTCTTCATTCATCAGTGACTAACTCAAGACTCTGCACATAGAGATAGCCCGTGCTACTCTGCTATTGGATATTAAGATTATGTGCCCTTAAATTACAATGCTTGTCTTAAAGGTATATTACATATCAGATTACTACAACTTATTAAAGGGATACTGGCAAATGCTTTTGACCACCCAAACCAAGGAAATCTCTGCCTTTGTAACTCCAGATGCGCTATACTAGTGTTGAGTCACGTGTTTGAACTCATAAATGCCCCATCCACCTTCCAAAGGTTGATGGGCCAGGTAGTGATGGGCCTACACCAATGTGTAGTGTACCTAGACAACCTAACAGTGTGCAGCTACACCTGGGAAGGTCACCTAGAATAATTGGAAGCCCTCTTCCAAAGGTTTACTGTCAGCTGACCTAGTGGTCAACCTCACAAAAAGCGAGCTCACTAAGACTCAGGTGATCTACCTAGGACATGTGGTGGGTTGAGGGCAAGTACTGCTCAGAGCTGTGAAGGTACAGACAGTAGCAAATTTTGCCATCCCCATAAGAAACAGGAAATAATAAGATTCCTAGGGATTTGTGGTTTCTACCGCAAGTCCATCCCTAACTTCAGTACTATAGCTGTCCCTCTAACTAGCCTATTACTGAAGAAAGCAAAGGTAGTGGGGACAGAGAGATGCCAAACAACTTTTGAGAAGCTGAAAGCAGTTCCAGAAAATGAACTAGTGTTAGCAGCTCCAGACTTCAACAAAGCCTTTAAAATAGCCATCAATGATAGTAACCTCAGGGTAAGGGCTGTCATACTCCAGGAGGATCCATCAGGCATAGAGGGGCTCATCGCGTATTTCTCCAAGAAATTAAACAGACATCAGAAAAATTATTCCACTGTGGAGAAAGAAACCTTAGAATTATTACTAGCTCTCAAACATTTTGGTATATATGCCCGAAATGGCTACACAGAGGCCACAGTCTGTACAGGCCACAATCCCTTGACCTTTGTGGAAAAATTTCATGCAAGACTATTTCATTGGAGTTTGCTCCTCCAACCATATCACTTAAAAATGGCCAATATTACAGGAAAAACATATTCTCTGTCCCGCATAGGAAAAGCCACCCGAAACTCAACAGAGCAGAACCAACAGAATAAAAGGGAAAATGTGAGGATGTGGATGAATGTGTATGAGTTCTGTTTTTTTATTATTAATTGTGCTTTTTCCCAGTTTTGTAATGAAATGATAGTGAATCTGATTTCATGCCATGTGGCGCGGAGTATGTGTTACGAGCATTTTTTTTGAAAGATACAATTTCTAATTTTTTTTTCTGACTAGATTTTTAAAAACAAATGCTCTTCAGACAATGGAAGACTGACAGATAACTACAATCTACAAGATTGCATTCCACCAAATGGGTTGAAACAGAATAGACACTCAAACCCTTGGGGAGCATAAAAGACCCCATCTCCTGTTGGCTTTACACTACCCTGAAACTTTTCAAAAGTTTCTGAGATGAGACAGTTCTGTTGAAGGGTCATGAGGACTCGAAACGTCAACTCTTTTCTTCTCTGCCGATGCTGCCAGACCTGCTGAGTTTTTCCAGGTAATTCTGTTTTTGGTTTGTGTATGATCAAAATGCAAGTACCAGTTCTAAAAGTAATGACTGCAGCAGACATGGATTAGTAGAATTTCCCTGGAATATACAGCCAACGGGGTACTATAAGAGACTGTTACCAAGCAGGAGAGAGATCAAAGGTCTGAATGGTGGACTGAAAGCAGGCTGCAAAATACTTGTGCTAAAAGGGTGTTTGCCCTTTCTCCTCCTCTCTCTCTCTCTAAAGTATTGTGCCCGGATTTACAAAGTAACCATTCTGAGAAGAGAAATCGACTGAAAACTGAGACTTTTGGGGATAAAACGTGGAAACCATACAACTACATGCAGGAAGACAACCGCACAAAACGACTGTAACATGGAATCGTTGCATCAAGACCAGCCAAAGAACAGCTAACCGTATACTCCTTTGTGTTTTCTTCTTCATGAATTGTAAGAAAAGCCTTAAGCTATTCTCTTATCCAGCCATTTGTACGAGTGCGTGTTTAGGCCCAAGGAATGCGTGTGACATATGAATGGTTGTTGTGATTTACCTAGTTTTTTTTAAATTCGGGAAATTGTTTCAGTAAACTTACCTTGTTCATTTTTTAACCTCGGAAAACCTGTCTAACTAATTTTTTACAATCTGGAAATGTAAATAGTGGTACTCCTGCAGTATTGGCAAAGCACATCCTCTCTAAATTTACAAAAAAAAAACTCTGGCCAGGCCTGGAGTGGTAGAATAGGGGAGTCATTTTACACCTCCTCACATGGCTGCAACACTGAATTTAGGAACCTTTTGAAAGGTAAATTCAAAAGCTCTTACCCATGACCCCCATGCCCCTTCCATGTCTCCTCAATGCCAACTCATGACCCCCCCCCACCCACCCCTAATGGACCCTCAAACCCTCCATACCAACTCATAGCACTTCCATGCCCAACCACCTGGTATACACTATATACAGAGCTAATTAACCTATAGTAACAACAGCATAGGTGAAACATTTCATACTTTTTTGGGAAAAAAACTATTCCTACAACCCTATAAAAGTATCAAACAAACAGACCAGTAAAGTATCAATAACAGAAGCTTTAACTACTTCACATCTTTAATTTTGTGCAAATAATAATTGTGACATTGGCAAAAGAGATCATAGAAAAATAAATTATTATAACCACATAAAGATATCAATCAAACAAAGTCAACACTTTTCTCCAGCTGTATAAGTGGGACTCCCACAGAGTTAATCCTTTTATGAGTCTGAATTCTCAGCCAAGTCTCATTATGCACCTCACTAGCAAAAATCTGGACCAATCAGTCCATGTACTAAGATTAAATGAAGAACAGAGAGTAGCTGAAATAAATGAAAGGCACCTGGAAGCTTAATTTGACAATGCAGTACACAGTCATTACGATCTGCATTGGAAAGATTCATTGCGTATATATGCTTTTTGAACACCAATAATTCTTTAGCAACAACATCATATTTATATAGCACTTTTAACATAATAAAACACCCCAAGGTGCTTCACAGGGGTTTTATACAACAAAATATTACACTGAGCCACATCAGAAGATATTAGTGGATGATGACCAAATGTGTGGTCAGAAAGGTAGGTTTTAATGAACTTCTTAAAGGAGGAATGTGAGGTAGAGAAGCAGAGTGGTTTGGAAAGGGGGTTCCAAAGCTTAGGGCCCAGACATTTGAAGGCATGGCCAACAGTAATGCAGCAATTAAAACTGGGGTTTCTCAAGAGGCCAGAATTAGGTGAGTGCAGGCACTTCAAATGGTTGTGGGACAGGCGAAGATTACAGAGATAGGGAAAGGTGAGGCCACGGGGGGATTTAAAAACAAGGATGAGAATTTTAAAATCAAGATGTTTCTTGACAGGAAGTCAGTATAGTTTTATGGACAGGGATGAGAGGAAACTGAAAGCCTTGTTCCCTTCCTTTGCTATCCTTATTCATTATTATTCATTATTTATATATCATTGTCCTTATTGCTTTTGAAAATGAAAATGTGTGTTTTTCTTGCCCTGTGAGTGTGTGGTTGATTTGAATAACCAGCAGAAAGCTTTTTGTGGGTTTAAATAAAGAGGATTATTTATTCAAATGTTCAACCCTAAAGTCTAACACGACCTCAATCACTCACCACTCGCACACACACACACACACACACACACATTCTTGGAAAAATACAGTTATAGAGAATAATGTACTTTTGTAAGTCATAAACAAGTGAATAGCTCGTAATTAACGTGATTAGCTGAGGTGAAATCAAACATGCATTGTAGGCCCAGTGAAGAAGAAGCTCTCACTCCTGAAGGGTAGTTTAGGTGGATTCAATGGCCAGAGTCGTATAACAGGATTATTGCAGGAATTCCTCAATGGGGTGGATTTCCTGTAGATTATTTTAGTTTTGTTACCAGGTGATTGGTTTTCTGTAATGGTGGACTCAGAAAGGAATAGGTTTGGAGACAATTCAATGTTGCACTCTCCAGGTCTAAAGCCATAGATATTGCTGCTCACACTGCTGCTGTTGACTCTGCAGTTGTTGTTCTGTATCCTGCGGACAGCACTTAATTTATTTAAAAGGTCAACCAACATTCCTGCAGAGAAGGTTCACTAGGCTGGTTCCTGGGATAGGGGGGTTGTCTTATGAGGAAAGGTTGAACAGGCTGGGCCTGTACCATTGGAGTTTAGAAGAATGAGAGGTAATCTTATTGAAACATATGAGGTCCTGAGGGGACTTGACAGGGTGGATGTTGAAAGGGTGTTTTCCCCTTGTGGGAGAGGCTAGAAATAGGGGACAGCATTTAAATATAAGGGGTCTCCCATTTACGATGGAGATGACGAAAAAAAATTTCTCTCATGGGGTGCGGAATTCTCTTCCTCAGAGAGCAGTGGAGGCAGGGTCATTGAATATTTTTAAGGCTGAGTTAGATAGATTCTTGACTGTTAAGGGAGTCATATGGTAAAGGGCTAGACAGAAAAATAGAGGACAAGATCAGATCCCTCATGATCTTATCAAATGGCAGAGCAGGCTTGCGGGGCTAAATGGCCTACTCCTGCTCCAACTTCATGTTCATGTCTAATGCCAGGCCTGCTGAGTATTTGCAGCATTGTCTGTTTCTGTTTAATATCTCAACATTTGCTCTATTAGCTTTCAGTCTTGTTAGGATCTCAGTAGAGACCAGTAACTTTTTATTATTTCTTTGAAATCCAAAAGCTCAGGTATTTACTAAAACAAATGAAGCCACAAGCTTCTTTGTTAAAACCAAAGAACTTTGTTACACAAAAATCAAAGAACATAAATACAAATAACTGCACTCTATCGTAAATAGTCAGTTTGAAGATATTCAAAGTACAGTGAAGATAGTTACTTACACTGTAAACTGAATTCTTAACTTAAATTGCCTTCCACACCCATTTGATTTACATTCCACATAGGCACATGCATATTGGAAATTGGAAGATTGACCACTGGGTCAGAATACAGTTCCAAAGATTCATAAAAGTGCTGAATTTCTTGGGCTTTTTGCTTACATCCAGCAAGGTTTTTGTTTCTAATCTTCTCCAGACATCCCACAGCTGTGCACTCCCAGTTCAATACAGATGTCACTAGCGTCTTAAACATAGGGTCTGAACTCTCCAGGTTCTTATGTTTTTTAATTCTAGGGTCTAGCCTATAGGAACTCTCTCTCTCTCTCTCTCTTTCTCGCTTTTCAGCTTGGCTATCCCAGAAGCCAATCATTGTTTCTTGAGTTACTTTAGCCAGTGTGCAGAATGTCAGATGAATTCTACTGAAAGAAATGTTCCCTGCAGCCAACTTGCACTAAGCTAAAGAGATTGAAGGAGATGTTTCCTGCACTAAACTTTCCATTTATACTTTGCTTTTCTAGGTAATTTGGTCTTTTTATTAGCTCCTAGAATAAGCTGCTTTTTACAAGAAATCATCTTCCAAAGAAACCTAGGCCAGAATTTTCCAGACCCATTGGCATCAGTCATGGTGAGCGGTGGAGAGTAGGGGGACAAAATGGCAAGAAGGCCAAAAATCAGTTTCATGCCATCATGAAAGCAGTTTGCGATTGTCCGCTTCATCCGTCAATGGTGGGCCATGTTTCACACAGCCACACAACGGGAACCTAATTTCAATACTTTAGCATCTCACTATAAGCCCTGCTTGCCGGAATCACCCTCCCATGCTCGATCATCCGGCCGCGTTGGCGTGATTGCACGCTGACGGGTTTCACAACTGTACATAAACGGCGTGCACTTCGCTCGGGACTTCAAGGTTTTATTTGCCTACCTTGCTTTGTGCAGCACTCACAGTCATCAGCACCAGGCTTTGCGGGCAGCACCATCTCAGTGTTAAGAGGGCTCATAGGCAGGTCTCCTACCTAGTCTACCTACCAGAGCAGCCATAAGGCAGGGGTAGCTTTTCAATGGTTTCAGGGCTAGTGTTTGCTTGGGGAAGGAGGAGAAGTAGCCTCAGGCAAGGGAAGTGGCTGCATGGCAAGGGCTGTACTGGGGAAAGGGGGTATCCCAGGATGTTTGTAGGGGCACATGATGACCTGTGCCCTCAAAGTGGTTAGGGCTGAGGCGGCAGTTTCCAGAGGAGATGAGGCCAGATGGAGGTGTGAGGGTGTGTATGAGAGAGTGAGTGGTGATATCCCTTAAACTGGCAGTGAGTGAGATGCCAGTGAATGTGTGATGGGATTGTGAATGTATAAAGTTTAGAGTGATAAAATGGTTGCCTTACCCTGGCAGCATGGATGAGATTATTCATCCATTTGCTGCACAGGATGACCAACCTCTTGTGTCACTGACTACTTCTGCCACTGCCTACCAAGGCGGAGTGGTGAGACTGATGGGCCTCCTGTAGCCAGAGCCTGGTAGGGGACATCATGTGGGCCTCTGCGACATATAGAAGGCATCCTAGGGATGCATCACTGAATCGGGGTGCAGCACTTTTCTTGGCTTTGGGGGCCATGTCTTCACTGGAGTAGTCCTGGGCTGCAAGCATAGAGAAGTGTGTGCATGGCTGCAGTTTAAATATGGTGCCCTGCATGAGGAAGCAGTGAGGTAATGGCATGGCAGGCCACCCCCAGCAGTGAGACGGTGTGTGGCTGCATAAAGACGTGAAAACCCGCCATTGCGGACGGCAGGTAAAACAACTTTTTTCCCGCCCGATACTGTACTTTATGCAAATCTGGGAGGATTCTGCCCCTAGTTCTTAAAGGGACCATCACCTCAACATAAAATATGTTTTTTTTCCTTCAAAAGGACAAGGGCCATGTCAGTCTAGAATATTTTTTTGTCTCAACTTCCATTCATTTGCTGCTCTGAAAGCACATTGCACCATCCTGAAGACATGAAAAAGGCTAAATAAAAAATATATAAATGCAAGTTCTTTCTTTTTTATCATCAACATGGGCATTCAATGCAGGCTTTCGAATATTGCCAACATCCTGAGAACACATTTTTTTTAATTGACTGAGTCAGCTACTAATAAATTTCAAAAGCCAGAAGTTCTGATGAAGGGTCATCGACCTGAAACATTAACTCTATTTCTTTCTCCACAGACCCTACCTGACCTGCTGAGCATTTTCTGTTTTCATTACCAGAGAAATTCATATTGATGATTATTGTAAAATCTCAGCAAAATCACTCCGTCCACCATTTTATTCACTACACAGGCTACAAGCCCAACAACTTATACCTATTGGGCAGGATACTGAGTTCGGGGCCCGCTCGCTGATAGGTAAAATGGCACGGCATGACGTCAGATGGAACTCCCGACGTCACCCCGCCTCATTTCAATTTTCAGGTTGGCGGGTGCATAGCTGAGTCAGCTGTGTGCCCACCAACCTGTCAACAGCCAATTGAGGCCATTTAAAAACCAGTTGAAGTAGTTAAAAGGACCTGCCCATCCAACCTTAAGGTTGGCGGGTAGGCCAGGAGCCCTGGCGGGCTTCAGAAAAAGCATGAAACCCCATCCACGGGTGGGATGAGGTTTCATATAGGTTTTTAAAAATTTAATAAGTTGAATTAAAAGTGACGGACATGTTCCAACTCATGTCACATGAGGGATATGTTAGGGAAATTTTATTTGTCTATATTTCACATTTTTGAATTTGGCGTCAATCTCCCTGAGGCAGCACTTAGCCTCAGGGAGATGAGTGCGCTATTTCGCACGCATGCGTGAAAGAGTGCACTCTCAACTTAGGGAATCCTGCCCCCCCAACCCCCTTCACTCCTGCACCCCCTCACCCCCACCGCCATCCCCCACCCCCCCTCCCCCCACCAGGGAGCGCATAGCACTTCCTGGCGGGAGTCACGTTGGGCAGGCCTTAATTGGCCCTCCCATTCAAAATGGTAGCGCACCGCTGATTGGGGGTGCCAATCGGAGGCACGACCACACGCACCCGCTCTTGAACCTCCTCCCGACGGGGGGAAAATTCTTCCCATTACATAGCTTCTAATAATAAAATGAAATTGGAGAAAGAAACAGAGTTAACATTTCAGGGTGATGACCTTTCGATAACAGATGAAAAGTCATCTGTCTGAAACGTTCATACTGTCTCTCTCTCTCCCTCTCTCCCTAGATGCTGCCCAACTTACTAAGTGCTTCCAGCATTTTCTGTTTTATTTCAGATTTCCAGCACCCACAGCATCTTACTTCTGTGTTAGCAAATTTAAATGGACGGTTTTTAAACCTTTGATGGTATAAACAAGAATGAAGTAGGTTCCATTTGCCAAGTAAAATGAGTATTGTTCTCTGGACCGGTGTTGAGAATATTTTGTGTTGTATGTAAGCTCAAGGTTTATATTTCATGGCAAATGGAAAACAGAGAAAGAATTAAGAGCTTCAACATCACCTATCCAAATGCTTTCTGTCAGTCGCGTGTATGAGCCTGACTGATCAGTATCTTTTTAGTTCACATCAGGTTCCATGAGTGACGCCTCATGAATGCTATCTGAAGAAGCCTGCAACCCATCATTAAGGCTTTTCAACAGCAATCACAAAGAGGTATTGGGGCTCCCTGCTATCATACTGCTCCTTAACAAGTGGTTGAGGTGACCTTCTGGCAGAGGCAGAGCTGATGTGTGAGATTGTGCTTTCACTTGTCATGTGATCAAGCAGATGTCTTCGACTAACCCTGGCCTCTCCTCAATCAGCAGCCGTGTGTGAATTGGATGCACAAAAGAAGCGAGACTTGATCTGGCCTGGAGATCTATGCAATTGAGTGCCATGGCAACAATGCAACCTGTTTCTGCTAAGATACTGCAAAGTCCGAAAAAGTGGCCAATTTAACACCTAAATCAACTTTAATCTTGCTCTGAACCACAGTTCAAATGAAAGCATGAGTGTCAAGGAACATTAGCTCTGCCCCCCAGTGGAATTTTATACTCAATCACCTGAGTTTATAAAGACAGCAACAATCAATTATTATATAAACTGTTTATTTCAGGAGTGTTTCAAACTAATGACTTCCACTTCACCTTCTAATCACTAATATTGCACCAACAGTCAAAATTCAATAGAAAATTGAATGGTTGGTGGATGGTATTCGATGCTGGACACCACACTTTAGGAAAAGAAGATTTATTGGAAAGGTACTAGGGATGTGGGACTTCAGTTATGTAGCGAGATTAGACAAGCTGGGGTTGTTCTCCTTGGAGCAGGGGAGGGTAAGAGGAGATTTAACCGAGGTGTTCAAAATTAGAAAAGGTAGGGTAAATAAGGTAAATCAGTTCTGTCGAAGGGTCATGAGGACTCGAAACGTCAACTCTTTTCTTCTCCGCCAATGCTGCCAGACCTGCTGAGTTTTTCCAGGTAATTCTGTTTTTGTTTTGGATTTCCAGCATCCGCAGTTTTTTGTTTTTAAATAAGGCAAAACTGTTTCCAATGGCTGAATGCTCAATAACCTGAGGACACAAGTTTAAAATGATTGCCAAAAGAGCCAGATGTGACACAAGGAAACATTTTTCATACAGCAAATTGTTACATCTGGAATGTACTCTGTGCAACAGTGGTGGACATGGACTCATTCTTAATTTTCAGCAGGAAGTTGGATAATTAATTGAAGGGGAAAAAAATTGCAGGACTATGGGGAAAGGGCAGGGGGAATGGGGTGAATTGGATAGCTCATTCAAAGGGCTGGCAGCGGTGTAAAGGGCCAAAAGGCCTCCTTCTGTGCTGTATGATTTCATATCATAGATCAAGCTGTCATCTTCTTGCTAAATTAGCTGTTGCTCAGCCATGACTCCTAGTGTCAAACTGGAAACTTTGAACCGTACACTGCCTTCCAGATTCTGCTGCTGTTCCACATGAAAGTTGCATTTTCTGGAACGCAGTGGAATAAGATTGAACTTTCAGACAGGCATTACATCTCTAACTTTTGCCAATCTTGTTGAAAGGTCACTGACCTGAAACATTGGGAGGAATCTAATGATGCACCGAGGAGCAGAAATGTCAGCTTCCTGATGGCAGAATGAAAGTTAGGAATTAAATCGGCTGCAGATTAAAGGCGGATCATGGTTCCTGAGAGCAAATGGTGGGAACGTATTTTTAATGCATTAGCACATCATGCTTACTCATTAAAACACATGATTGTCAGATTAAATTGTACCTTTGTGATTAAGTTGGCAGCAAAAGTGAACTACTTGCCTTCAGATTCACCTGGTTAAAGGTGGGGTGCAGACGGTGAGGAAGTCTTCCTTGTGGATTTGGAGTGAGTAGGAGCAAAGGAGAGCTCCTTTGGACCAGGGGAGAGGGGCCCGAGCTCTTGCATTGAGCTTGGGTAGCGGCTGTACTGTAAGGTTGAGCATGGGCGCCAGTGGAAGGAATGGCAGCAGTAGGTCTAGGTATGCACATGTGGTAGGTGGGGGCGGGATGGTAACAGCTCCACTTCACATTCCTCCTTTCAGACAGGAAGAGTGAGATTTCAGGCTTGCAGGGAGTGGATGCCTGTCCGGGTGCCATCTCAACATGGTTCCCAGACCTTCGACCAGGTGAGATAACTACGAGGTCAGCTACTTCCTGACCACCCCTGTTGCACAATTGACTGAGCCCCTCAGCTCTGCATAGCTAATCAGCTGGCCCTGGTTGATAGTACATGGCCAGCCATCCTGTCTCTGAGCAGAAGCCCCGCCCATTTTCAGCCCCACGGTCAGGACACTTGTCAATGCAACAGAATTCCATCCAGTAACTCCATTTCTCTCTTCACCTGCCTGCCCTGCTGAATATTTCCAGAACTTTCTGTTTTTATCCCTGAACTTCCTGACAGCAGGCTTTCATACAAAGCCTAGCAGTCAAGGTGCCATTACATGAACACCCCAGGTGCCCAGAGCATTACCCTGGGTCTCCAGCAACAATACCACTACGCCATCGCCTCCCCTGTTGGATCTGTTTTCACTTTCCCTTGCTGGTAGCAGAAAGAAGTGACTTACAGTATAGTTGCCTGAGCACATTAATCTTCCTTCGCTTTGAGAGAATTCTGATTGTAATATCTCTCTAGACCTAATGCTTGACAAGAATGACCAATTACATTGGAAACTGGTAACATGGTAATTATTATTCTGCAAACCTCAGAGCCAGGTTTTCAGTCACTATTTATCATCCGTGTTACATAATCTATTTGATTTGCATGTTTATTTACACAAGCACATTTGCAACCTTGAGAGACTGTATCAATAGCATGGAATTATGAAAATTATCATAAATGGCTTGAGAATTATGACTTGCTGAGGACACTAATTGCAAAACTCTCATTGTATAAAACATCAATAAAAATTGTAAGTTCCAAATCCCTATTTGCTTCTATTATTTTTCCTTACAATCCATCAGTAAACAGATTAACTGGGGCTCTTTCATAATGTGCTTCTAATTTGCTTTGCCACAATGTTTAATTGTCTTAGAAATTTCACTAGATAAGGAGCAAAATAATTGAATTTTTGATCAGACTGATAGATGACCAAGTTCAGTGGCAGGAAGTAGTTAACTGTGTCAAAAGAGAAGGACAGCACAACAATGTGCATTTATATAGCGCCTTTAACATAGCAAAACATCCCAAGGTGCTTTACAGGAGCATAATCAAACAAAATGTGGCACCAAGCTGGAGATTATAGGACACATTACCTATAGCTTGGCCAAAGAGGGAAGTTTTAAGAAGCTTCTATAATTAAGAGGGAGAAGCAGAGAGATGGAGAGGTTTACGAAGGGAATTCCAGAACTTAGTGCCACCAATGATGGAGCAAACGCATTGCAGATGTGCAAGGGTCCAGGGGCAGCATTTTCAGGCCAGTGGGCAAGCGCAATCGGCAGTTCCAGGAGTGGCCAGGGAACAGACCGTCGGCTGTGATCAGCCCCTGACCGCGATTTCACGCTGCCCTGGCCAATTAAGGGCCAGCCAGTGTGAAGCGGGTGCTGAAATGCTTAGTGCTGGCTCGGTGGGTGGGGAGGGTGGTGGTGGGGGTGGGGGGGCGGGGTGGGGGGGGGCCTGTTTGCGGATGGAGGGTGGGTGCTTATGTGACCGTGGGCGTGGGCATGTACGGAATGAAAGCTCCCTGAAGGCAGAGAGCTGCCTCAGGGAGCTGAAGACTTCAAAAGTATTAAATAAAGATTTTAAAATCAGGACAAAAGACTGGCCATTCCGCCCATTGGACGGACCACGAAAAATCGGGGACCATTACAAATTTAATGGGCTTAGTGGCCCTCTTTAATTGTCAGCAGGTGCGCTTCCGACTTTTGTGCGCACCCGCGGACCTAAATATTGCGTGAGCGCAGGATGACATTGGGATACTCGCCCGACATCATAGTGCTCTATTTTACGCTCGAGTGGGTCGGGTGCACACCCACACGCCAACCTGTAAATTCAGCCCCTGTTTTTTTTCACACAGGCGTTATGAATCAAATTTTCCTCTTTTGTGCCTATTATTTAGTTTGCCAGTCAAAAGATTAAACCAGTTGGAGGAGGTTTGAGGAAGCAGCCTGATATCAACCATGGCTTACTAGTGGCACTCTTACCTCTGAACCAAAAAGCTATGGGTTCAAGCCTCATTGTAGGGCCCATAATCCAAGCTGATACTTCAGTGCAGAGAGAGTGCTGCACTGTCACAAGTCCCATCCTTAGATTGATACTTTAAACAAAAGTCCTGTCTGCCATCTCAGGTAGATCTGTGTATTGGAGGAGAAAACTATTTGAAGGAGAGCAGAGGAGTTCACCTAGTGTCTTGGCCAACGTTTCCCTTAAATCAACATCAATTTTAAAAATTCTCTCGTTGTAGGTTTTGGGAGCTTGTTGAATGTAAATTTGCTCCAGCGATTAGATAAAAGTGTGTAATTCCTGTGTTTTTTTAATTCTCTTGATAAAAATGTCAAAAGGATACAAATCACTTATTCAGATTAATAAACCAAACATGTGAGTGATCCCAAATCTTATTTCTCTTCAGCAATAGCCCATAGAGAAATAAACCATTCGACCGCCAGTCTGGTATTGAAGCCTTGATTATTTTTCATCTATTATATAAGTCTATTTTCTGCTTGTCTACACACAGGGGAACTGAGCACTGAGACCTGCATAGTGCATGTGATCATTGGCTTTATGTGCTTCAATAAACACACAGCAATCGAGAAATGGACCTACAGAATCATTAATTACTTTCAATTCATTTACATGGGCAAGATCCAAAAAGATGCATTAGACAAGTGAATGCTTGATATGAATCTGATTGCAATTAAAAAAAAGGCAAACGTATTGTCAAAATGAAGTGTCAAATATAGGTCAGCCCTCAATGAATGTAAATTAAATTCCAGAGCCATTGACTGGATACAGTTGCTGTAGAACTGGAATGATAGCATGTCAAAACTATCCTCTCATAAAACTCAAGTCTGCAAACTGTGCCCATACAACTCACTTGCAACAGTATTTGTATTATGAGCTGATCTTATTGCCACTATTTATCTTTGACACCATTGCCTCTGTTGCTTTCTTTCTCAGGACTAATTTAATCATGGTTTCACTCCATCAGGTTGCCTATGCTACTGCTGCTGCTCCTTCACAAGTTGGTTGAACTGATTGTTATCAGGTTTTTTTGTCCAGGATTTCTCCATGACTTAGGGGGGCCCTCAGCAACCCCCACCACCCCCACCCCCAACCCATCCCAACTTTCAAAGAATGGTGCCATCTATCTAAAGCAAAGAAGTGCTATGGTTTCCCACATTACAACAGTAACTACACTTCAGAAGTACTTCCGTGCAAAGCATTTTGGGACATGCTAATGTAGCGGTGCCTCCGGGAGCAGGTGGCGATGGTGGGGGAGTGCATGGAGCAGGGGAACTGTTCAGCCCTTTCCTGCAGGGAACAGTGTCTTTGGCAAGCAGAGGAATGGAGCCAGATGCCATGAGGTGAGGGAGAAAGCAGCCAAGACAAATCGAGGACTTGTGAACGGCAGTGTGGCAGGAGTATAGGACAGCTTGAAGCCTTGGAGCGAGGCTAAAGAGCCAGGAAGGGAAATTGAAGACCCTGGTCAGCTGAGTGGCAGCAACCCTGAGCCTGAGAGGCCTCATTCAGAGAGAGAAGAGAAGGACTGCAGCCAGGAGCTGAAGCAGCAGTTCAAAGCTATGAGTCACTACATTGAGAAGCTGAGGCCATGAATAGGATAGAAATCTGGAGCATCGGCCATGAATATTCTCTGTAAATAGTTTATTTCTTGGAGTTAAATACCCCCTTGAGGGTTGATATTACTTTGATGCCAATGGACCTTGTTTTATAACCATTGTGCAGTTTGTGTGCTTAAATCACATGTTATATTCAGTGCCAGGAGTGGGATTTAACAGTACAAGCATCAGCTCATGGTGTATGACATGGAAAGGTGCCTGGCTGAGATTAAGCAGATGGTGGAAGAGCTGAAACTGCCCCTGTCATTGAGGGGGGCCTGAAGTAGCTGCAGCACTAGCAGAGGATCAGGCTTCATAGGATGAAACTGAGAGTTGAAACAGTGACCAGAAAATGGCTTCCAATGTGCCCTCTTTAACGTAGCTGGGGATATTTTACCTGCCAACGGTTAGGAAGCTAAACAGATTTGGAGGAAGGCCAGATACGTCCAATGACCTGGCAGCCAAAGACTAGATCGAGGGCACACAGCTGGTCATGGCATCCAGGTGCCTCAGTGAGAGGGAGCAGGCAGCATTTGCGATGAAGCACCTGGGCAGGAAAGCTCACCAGGAGTTACTGGAGTGAGGTGTAGATGTTCAAAGAAGTCTGCAGCAGATCTGGCATAGGAACAATCTGTCACAGCTACAGTAGAAGTTTTACAATTATAAACAAGCCAATCCCTGGACCTGGTGAAGTTGTTCAATCGCATTGTCCACCTGGATCCCCCCTTCAGATCGACCAGGGACTTGAACTGAAGAAATCATCGTGCTGAAGCAGTGAGGGATGAAGAGAACTGGAGACAGTTGAGGTGACTCAACCATGACAAACCCCAACTATCCTACTTTGAGCTTGAGATTAGATCATCCAGAACATGGGAGAAGACTGGGCTCCTAAGACCAGGAAAGAAGCCACCATTAGGGAGGTGACTGATGGCACGGATGGGGATGTAAACCTCAGGCTATACGGGGCAGAACAGATTGCTGCACAGCAAACACAAATCCAATCCTTGCTGTCCTATCTTTACAGGAACCTCGCGACTGGGCACACCCAAGGGATACTCCAAAGAGGTGCTGGATTTGTAATAGGGTTGGTTGGGCACTTCCAACAAGACTGCCCTCAACAACCACCAACACCACAAATGACAGGCATGGTGACCCAGTCCAGCACAGTTCCATTCCTCCGCCCTCAGCAGAGAAGATACAGCCAAAGGAAATGGAAACACTTGAGGTCCTCAGCCAGAAGACCGAACACACAAGGCACTATTGCCAGTTGAGAGAGGATTATGGCTGACCCCATGCCCATGCCTCAACAAAACAGCAGCATTTCCACCCCAGTCCTGTGCAGAACCTGGGCAGGGAGTCTTCAAATTTTCCCTGTGTGCTTATGAGGGAGATCCAAACCTAATCCAGAGGGTAGGGCCATGTACAGTTTCACCTTTACCAACCATCTCAAAGGAGGACCTCAGGCAGCTTCAACTGGTCGATGAAGGTATCAGTAGATTCTGCTTCTAATGGAAGACTAAACTTCCACTGAGACAGCGCTGCCTAATGAAGGAGTCCAAATGGGCATGTAAATTGTTCAGGTGCTGGAAGATATTCAGGGAGGAGGATGGGAGTTCTCTATTGGCTGGTTCATGTTATCAGGAGAGAAGTGAAGCAACTCCTCCTGCCCAGCAGCCTCAAGGGTCAAGTGTTGACCATAGTTCATGATCAGGCGGGACACCGAGCGTTGGAGAAGACAGCTGCACTGACAAAAAGGTGGTGTTCCTGGCAGGTATAGCTGCCAATGTCACTAACTGCTACCAGAACTGACCTGTAAGAGGTGTACTTTGACCAATGCAAGGAAGCGATTTGACACCGATGGTCATACGCATGACATCAGGCCTGTAACTAAAGGGCAACCTCAGAGGACCATTCCCAGAGGAAGGGCTTGTTCAATGCCAAAAATCTGGCAGCTGATGTGCAGACAAGCAACCCATTTAACAGCGTAGCGTAACCTGAATTGGCAGCAAGCAGTGGCCTGCGTGAAAAGGGGTCGGATATCGATGGGGAATCCTGGAATGTATATTCCAGGGATTCCGAGGGTGCATCCAGTATGGGGAGGCCAACTCTGGTGCCAAAAGGAGAGGTGAGATGTCAGGCAGGGAGGTTGCAACTGGAGTAACCAGTGCTGCGGATCATAGTGTTCCTGGAGACATGACTGACCTAGACACCCATGTGGCTGAACCATTACAAAGACTGGGTGCTATTTGAAGTGCCAGTTCAGAAGAGGGTCTGAGAACGTAATCTCGAGCAAATACTGGATATCATCCCAACCCGTACCGTTTGCCCAGATCAGTGATGTGCGAAGGGAATACTGCCACCAATGTGGACTCGAATATGCTAGCTGTCATAGCTCAGTTGAACCTCCTGCTCACACGATTGCTCAGTAAACAGGCACCATGCGATATATCTAGTTACTAGGATGGCAATTCCCATACAGAGAAGTGTGTAGCGGGATGTCTGGCAGCAGGTGGCAATGGTGGGGGAGAGCACAGATCAGGAGAACTGGTCAGTTGCTATGGGGCCCTCCCTGCAGGGAGCAGTTACATTGACAAGCAGAGGGATGGAGCCAGATGCCATGAGACAAGGAAGAAAGCAGCCAGGACAAGGCTAGAACTTTAGTGGCAGTGTGCCATGAGCCCAGGGCAGCTTGACGCCCCGAAGGTGGCTAAAGAGCCACGAAGGGGAATTGGAAATGCTGGTCAGACTGACTGACAGACCTTGAGTCTGAGGGGCCTGATTCAGAGAGAGGTGAAAAGGACTGCAGCCAGGAGCTGAAGCAGCAGTTCAAAACTGGTGAGTCACTATGTTGAGAAGCTGAGGCCATGAATAGGGCAGAAATCTGGAGCATTAACCGTGAGTGTTCCCTGTAAGTAGTTTGTTACTTGGAGCTACAGTTCCCCTTGAGGGTTAATGCCGCTTTGGTGCTGGTGGAATAAATGAATCTCTTTTTATAACCTCTGTGCAATCCATGTACTTAAATCCCACATTACACTAAGGTTGTGAAAGGTGCTATATAAATACAAATTCTTCCTTCCTTTCTTTTTTAATTAGAAATCAGATTCATTCACATATTCTAATAAAGCTGATGGGCTGGACTTTCCTGTCCTGAGGCACAGCCGAAGTGCATAAGGCAGGATTTAAAAATGGCGGGCAGGACCCAATTCTGGGATTCTGACAACCATTCCTGGTGTGGGTGATTTTTAGTGGAGCAGGGTGAGGGGGTAGGTCGAGGGCCCACTTGCTGGTATCCCAGCATTGCCAACACTATTGCAGAAGTGGGCATTTCAGACCTTCTGCAATTTGCATGGTGTCAGGCTAGTTTTGGAAGGCAATGTGATTCACACCAACACAAAGTGCTGTGAGCCATGGTTTGGAATCTGGAACCGAATGAAGGGAAAGTTCAAATGATGTTGCCAACTTCACATGTCATAATAAAACCTTGTATCATAAATTACATATATTTTTAATAAATTGAGTGATGATAGGTCTTTGATTTGAAAAGATAAGTGACCATTGAATAATGTGTTTGACAGTTTGTCACTGTTGACATCTGGAAAGCGATCAAAGCAATGAGCAGCACTGTGAAAGTGAGAAAATCTTTTAGTTCATTAAAGTACATTATCCATTGGATAAAATGTTATTCTAGATTGTACGATAGATCTGCTGCTGTGTAACGTGACTTGAGCTTTAACTTTTTTTCCCTTGACATTCAGCATAGCCATCTGTTTGGTTGTTTTAAATCTTTGACTGATTGTTGAGCTTACACTATTTTTGAAGTTCACCACAACCATATTTTTGGCTATTTCAAAGCTTTGACAGATGGCTGAGCTTCTGACTGTCTTCAAAGGCTTGAATGATTTAGCTCATAAGGGTTTGTTGACACATTTGTAAATGAAATCTCATTCTGAATGCTTGGCTGACTTCCCAGCCCATTAATGGATTCTGCTTAGCAGGGTTTGTTGATATAGCTGTCAAGGGGAGTATGAGTTTGGTTATTTTGACAGATTTATGATCTGTTAAGAGGATTACTGTTTTTCAATGTGGACATCAGGTAATGTTTGTTGATTTTGACAGATCTATGAGCTATTATGAGAATTATGTTTTTAAGTGGAGCTTAAGTGATGTTTGATAATTTTGACAGATCCATGAGCTGCTAAGTTGATTGTGTGTTTTTTAAAGTGGATTTTTCAAGTAGTTTTTCTTTATTTTTACAGATTAACAGTTTCTCAAAGACGCCTCATTGTTATTAAGTTTTTGTGATTACTGGTTATAGTGGATACTGGGTGAGTGGGTTGGGGATATGTAGCATGAAGGGGTGTGGGACAGTGAGGAGGGGAGGGGGAGTATATGGATGGGGAGTATGGGGTGTGAGGGGGTATAGGAGTGTGCAGGGTGAAGGGGGTAAAGGGATGAGGGTTAAGGAGCCTCACACTCATCTCCAGAATTGTCTTGATGTCTCAGTGAACAGAGGCAGGCATTCTATCCTGGCCACCTCGGCAACAGCCCACCTCCATCTCCACCTCAACTGGCAGCAGGCCTGACTCCAGCCTGCCCCCAACTCCCAATGCAAACATTGCATCAGTGGGCACTGTCAGGTAAAAGATGGGATTGCAACATTGGGAATTCTTCCAACTCCCTGATTCCCGCCTCCAATTTGAAACTCTGGCCACATGTGTTAAATCATCAAAACACAAGGACCAGATGAGAAAAAGAAAGACCTGCTTCTCTGCAGAGCCTCAGGACATCCCAAAGTGCTTTACAGCCAATGAAGGACTTTTCAATGTAGTCGCCATTGTAGAAAATGTTGCAGCCAATTTGTGCACAGGAAGCTCCCGCAAGCAGCAATGCTATCATGCTTTCATGATGTTGATTGAGAGATAAACATAGGCCCCAGGATATAGAAGGCTAGAAATCCCAGAGACCTTGGACTTTGTAAGGCCCAAGACCCCCAGACTGTGAATAGGAATGACTCTCTCTTGACTTATTATTACCTACATCGTCTATTTTAACCCTGCATGACTGTTGGAAATGGTGTTTGGGGTGGTGTGCAAGGGGAGAGTGTTAAGGTAATGTCTTAAAGGGTGACATCATGTTCCCAACATTGTCTCAGCCTCCGTCATCCTGATTGGGCCTGAGAGTACTACACTGGAAGTGTCAACCTGGATTTTGCCCTGAAGTTTCTAGAATAGGACTTGAACCTATGATCTTCTGACTCAGAAGCGAGTGTGACACCTCCTGAGATGAAACTATCTTCTGGCAATCCCTGTGACTACATTTGAAAATTGGAAAATCAGCTTAAAAAAGTGTTTTTGTTTAACCAGATCCCAAAAAGTTTCATTGATTGCTTGACCACATCCGACTGCAACACATCTTCCAGGGTTGCCTTGACATCTATAGGGCTGCTGCAATTCCTAATTGAACCCCAGCCACCCACTGTAACACTGACAACACACTGATTTAACCAAGTCTCTAAACAACAAAAGGAATTAAGTGGTCCGTAACAACAGAGTCCTGCATAAATGCCACTGCATTTAAAATACACAGCTGATAAACAAAAAGCGTTTCAAATATCGAGCAACAGAGGGAAGTAAGTTGTTTTGCTGGGCAGTAACAATTCACCTTCAACAAATATTCCTTGTGGACAGGTCGAATGGAAACAAAAGAGCACATTTTTAGTAGCAAAACAGCTTCATGTTGGGGTTGCCCTGAACCTTTATATAAATCTTTCCAGTTTATGGAAAATGAAGCATTTCTCAGCCCCTTACACACCAAGGTGAGTTGTGACAAATTAAGAGTTGCGAAGCAAGCAAGTCAACCATCACAACACTCAGTCATCATGCACAAGCACACTGCATCAACTGATCAGAAGGACACGGGTTTAAATGCATCGTCTAGGCCGACACATTAGCACAGGGGTGGGGAGTGCAGCTTTTGAATGAGGCATTAAACCAAAACCTTGTCTTGCCTCTCAGGTGGAAGTAAACGATTCCATGGCACGACATTTTTTAAGAAGGGTGAGAAAGTTTTCTCTGTGACTTGGCCAGTATAATCCTCAAATGACCTGACCACAACTTGGTCATTCATTTTATCGTGTTTTGTGGGCAACTTGCTTGGCACAGATTGGCTGTCACGTTCCTTACGTAACAATGGAAACTACACTTATTTCATTGAAAGACTCTGTATGAGTGCAAGTTTTATGTTTCCTTCTTGAACCATCACCCAAACAGTTCAAACAGACATAAGATGAATGCATAAAGTAAATTAACAACAACTTGCATTTATGTAGTGCCTTTAATGTCCCAAAGTATTATCAAACAATATTTGCAATATTTGAAACATGAAGAGATATTAAAACAAAAGATTGGCCCAAGGGCAGCTTTAAGGAGCATCTTAAAGGAGGAGAGAGAGGTAGAGGGCCTGAGAAGTTCAGTTCTTAGGGCCTCGACTACTGAAGGTATGATGGCCAATGGCGAGGAGATTAATCAGAGACGTTCTAGAGACCAGAAGTGGAAAAGCACAGATATGTTCAAGGTTTGTGGGGCTGGAGGAGATTAGGCAGATAGGGAGGGACGAGGCCAAGGATAGATTTGAAAAAAAGGAATGGGAATTTTAGAATTGAGGCATTTCTAGATCAGAGTCAATGTAGGTCAGCAAGCACAGGGGTGATTAGTGAATGGGACTTGGTGAAAGTTAGGGTTTGGGCAGTAGGGTTTTTGGTGAACTCAAGTATACTGGGAGCAGAATGTGGGAAGTCCACTAACACTACATTGGAACAGCCATTGTTAACTCTCTAACTATACCTTAGTTTCTTGCGTTCTTGAAATCACTTAACCACAAAAGCATTTAGGAAAATGATTCCCCTCTAATAAGTCCCTTAAATGATCGTTATTGGTTTACTGTAATACAAGTGCCACCAGCTCAGGCCAAACTGCCATAAGGGATTGGGTCTCAATCAGCCACTGGCAGCACAAATGTAAGATTTCAGGATCTGCTAAAGCAGATCATCAGGAAGCCAAACTGTATCTGGGAATTATTGAGAGCAAGAATCTTGATATCAGAGCAGCTTCAGTGACTTTGCACTGCTCTGTGTAGAGAATTAACCTCTCAGTGTTACAGTAACAAATCATATATTGCAATTAACCACCCATTGAGTCTGGCATGGGTCTGTTGGGCTGAATGGGCTGCTTCTATGCTGTAAAAACCAGTAATGTTATGTGATATGGTATTTTCAATGACTGGTCAACAATTAAGTATTTTTCCTTTTTTCACCTAAACTACTGGACAATGCTTGATCCATTCTATAAACATTCTATGTTACCTCTGCCAAACTTAATTGCCTAATATTCAACCATCTGGAATTTCTCACATCCCTTGAGGTGATTGCAGTCTTCCTCATGCTGGAGCAAACAAATAGGCCAGAATCTTCGGCTTGGCGAGCAGGGGTGGGGCCCACTCGCCGACGCGTTAAATGACACGCGGTGACATTGGGCGCGTGTCCCGACATCACCGCGCATCATTCAGATCTTCAGCAGGAGCGCAGCAGAGTCGACTGCGTGCCTGCCGAACTGTCAAAGGCCTATTTAGGCCATTTTAAAACTAATTCAAATAATCAACTGAGCTGCCCATCCAACCTTAAGGTGGGTGGGCAGGACAAGAGCCCAGGCAGCCTTTGCATTTATCATGAAACCTCATCCACGGGCAGGAAAGTTTAATACAAATTTTTAATAAAATTCATTGCCATGTCCCAGCTCATGTGACACTGTCACATGAGGGCACATGTCTTAAAATGTTCTTTTTTTCTTCATTCAAATTTTTAAAAATCACACTAATGTCCCTGAGGCAGCACTGTGCGAAATAGCGCAAGCCCTGAGTCAGATTAATCCCCCCGCCCTCACATGGAGCGCTCAGTGTTTCCGGGTGCGTGTCACACTGGGCGGGTCTTAATTGGCAACGCACCGCTGAACGCGGGTGGCGATCAGCTGCCCGCCCACCCGGGCCCACTCCCGCCCAACTCCCCCCATCCCCCCGACAGGGAGAAAACTCTCCCCATAGGGACCATAGGCATCTCTCTGTTAGCATGACAAGTGGTTATGTAGCTTGAGGGGCACCACTCCTCCTCAAGCATGGGGTGAAGTAAGAAGTCTGGCCTCCATGAGCTACCATAGCCAATACTGGATTCAATCCTCATCACTGACGTCATTCAGCACCATACTCTCGCCATCTAGCCCACTTAGCTAACTGACTGTACGAGAAATAATGGGCAGAACTCCCCCAGGCTTCAGGACCTGAGCTGATGTTGGGAATAAATGGGAGTCCTGAGCATTTACTCTCAGCAGAGGAGATCGGCTGAGCAATCTTCCGGGATGTGTCCTCCTAATTGGCTACCTCCTCACCCACTGTGGATAGGCTCCCGAATGAGAGGGTCGGCAGCCCTGGAGCCTCAGCAGCCCCACCAGGAGAGGTGGGCACTGATGAAGCTGGTCAGAGAATGCAAGGGTGCCTCAACATGGAGGCAGCCTTTCAGACGTAAAATCTAAAAGAAAATTTCAGAGGAACCAAGCTGGTAGGCCCCTCAGAGTGGACAGGAAACCCCTCCATCAGAAGTGTTTGGGGCCCAGGTGCAGCCTTTATTGCCTGTTTCCCCCTCTTTGAGTCTCCAGCTCCAATGGCCCCTCCAACTGCTGCAGGGAAGCGATCCATATGGAGTTGGCACCACATCGAAGGCCAGTCGCCACCAGAAAAATGCCGCCACAGCTAATTAGGGATTTTAAATATGTAACTTGCCTGCCCACCACATGCAGTGGTCAGGCAATCCACTTAGGTCACCCCTGGGAAATTTGCCTGATGGTGGGAATGCCTTGGGAAGCCATCCCGAAGAAAATACCCCGCCCCCATTATTTTCCCAGCCCGCCATCCCTGCCTCCAAACCCACATCACAGATCTGGGGAAGTCAATATCTTTCATATATCATTTCTTTCTTGAGGGCAGGCGGCCTGGCTGACACCTTACCCATCCACTGTATGGTGGAGAACAGCTTGGAGGTGGGCTGGAAGGCTGTGGGATAGCTACCCATTGTAAGCGATCCCCCCCTTTCTCCCATTGCCCCCGTGAATGGTATGACACCTGGTGAAGGGGGAAGTGATGTACACAAATAACAAAGAACTGAGACAAAAGAAACAAATGTCTGAAGAAGAGGTTGGGGGGGAGGGGGGGCGGAGGAGGTGGATGGGGGAGTGGAACATGCTGAATCTGTAATTTGGAGTTCAACTAATCCTATTAACTTTTAAGGACTGGCACAAAGTTTGTTTGCAGTAATCGAAGTTTAAGCGACCTTTAACTCCTAACGTCTGGCTACCCTGATTCTAAGCCTGTAACGTGATTAATATGGTGTAAATGTGCTATTGATGAAGGAAGTGAACGAGCGAAAACCTGCAAGGTGATGCTCCAGATAAGGCTAAATACTAAATTGATATGGTTAAAGTTATTGTTAAATTTGTAATGAATGTGCCATCCGGGCTGGTTGCTTGGAAACCGAGAAGTTGGGGAAGATGAGATTATTGTCTCGTTAATCATGTGAGGGCTGGAGAACAGAGATTCGCTATGTAAGACGATCAAAAACTTGCCAAGAGACAAGTGGCCAATCGCTGAGCCTCAAGGAGGCAGCTTTTGCCTATCCGGAGACGAACATGTGGGTAGCGAGCACTGAGCGGGGTATAAGAAACCGTGCCCGGAGATGATAGCTAGCTAGCTCAGGACAAAGTAATCTGACTTGGAGATCGGAAGGAGAGAACTGATCACTCCCTCTTTCCCAACTCTCGGACAAGCTCAGGCAACCTTGCACATGTGGACATGTGAGTATAAGTCTTATCGAGTGTGAGAAGATTTTTTTTGGAGTATCGAATAAACGTGTTGTGCGCAAACAATAATTTGGGAGTCTTGAGTTGTTGATACCCAGAGAAAACCTCTGAACCAGAAAAGGAGATATTAATGTACAAAATGTGTTATTTTAGTAAGTTACACCATTCTATTTTAAGTGCCCCCCACCTGCACCTGCAAATATGCCAGAAGGGGAGGCTATAAAACTACCCCCCGCCCCATGAAGTTTTGTTTATTCACTGGATGTACACCAACTTTGCACTATTCTGAACAAAAACAAAAATACCTGGAAAAACTCAGCAGGTCTTGCAGCATCCGCGGAGAGGAACACAGTTAACGTTTCGAGTCTGAATGATTCTGTTGAGTCATTCAGACTCGAAACGTTAACTGTGTTCCTCTCCGCAGATGCTGCAAGACCTGCTGAGTTTTTCCAGGTATTTTTGTTATTGTTTTGGATTTCCAGCATCCGTAGCTTTTTGCTTTTGCACTATTTTGATCCTGATCAATGGCCTAAGGACAGGCTCCTCCCGAAGTCTACTGGTTACAGACTGCACCCTCCCCATAGTGTCTGTTCTTGTTCTCAAAGAGAATCGTACTCCCTTGCCCTTTGGCTTTACTATTTCACTTTTTTTCTATTTCATATATTTATTCATTCCCACTAAAAATATAGGATGCATTTTTTACTATTTTACTAGAATGGAACCACAGACTTCAGTTCTGTGCAGAGATTACCTAAGGGTTTTAGAGCAGTGAAGATTAAGGAGAAATCTAATAAAGGTTGCTTAAATTATGCAAGATTTTGATACAGTAAATAAGGAGAAACTGTTTCCAGTGACAGAAATGCTGGTACCCAGAGGACACAGATTTAAAAGAATCAAATGAGAAGATTTTTCATTTATGCAGCAAGTTATGATCTGGAATGCACTGCCTGAAAGGGTGGTGGAAGCAGATTCAATAATGATTTTCAAAAGGGAATTGGATAAATGCTTGAATGGGGAAAAGATTGCACGGTTATGGGAAGGGACCAGGAGCCCCTGGGACTAATTGAATAGCTCTTCCCAAGAGTTAGCACAGACACAATGGGCTGAATGGCATCCTTCTGAATGATTCGACTGTTTTTAGTTGGGCATGCCATGTTGTAATAATCCTGCGTACACAATAATTCTCCTGCCCTTTTGCACACTCTGGTTGCCAATTCACTATTCAATTTCTTTCTGTGTTTAGTAAAAGCCATCATATTTTTGAATGCCTCTATGAAATCTCTTCATCTCCTTTGCTCTAATGAACACAATGCTACATTCTATAGCTTCTGCATACCAAGCCTCCTCATCTGTTGCCCATTTATTATCTTAGAAGGCATCAGATTATGGCATAAGCACGGAAGTAAATATGCTGGCTTTCTCCCGATCAAAAAAAACAATGGAATAGAACACATCCACTTGTGATGTATGCTTTTGTCATGTATGTAGGGTCTAATTAGCTTCGCTATGTAAAAGGCAATTGCATGGAAAAAAAAGCTGCATTGCATTACCAGTCTTTATTTCTTCATTGTTGGACCTCTGTTAGCATGGCAACAGGATTAAGGTTAAAGGAAAGAGAACACTTGAGGGTGAGTAAAGGATAGAGAGAAAGGTCGACTAAAAATTATGCCAGGAGATCAGTACACAATACTTAAGAAGAATGTCCTTTCACTTCAAGACCTACAAATTAAGTCAAGAGGTAGGTTGAAATTCTCTTTGATGAGGTTTCTGTTTGTTCTTTCTCTCTGTAATGATATTAAAATTCATGGACAACATTCCACCTACTTAATCCTTGCTTTGCAGAAAGACCCAATGGAGTGATTGTAATCATTGGGGTGAATTTTACAGCAGGGACGTATTTCTCACCCGACCCCCGCTGGAAGGGGAGGCTATAAAACTCCCCCCATAAAGTTTTGTTTATTTATTGGATGTGCACCAATTTTGCATTATTTTAATGCCCATTTTACAGTAGCCTGTAGTGTGCTGATTATAATCTTTGTTCAAAATTGGCTGCCATGTTTCTTACATTACAACAGTCATCACACTTCTCTAAGCACTTTGTCAGCTCTTGGGATTTCCTGAGATCATGAAAGGCAGTTTATGAAAAAAAAGGCTTGTATTGCTATAGGACATCACAAAGGGGCCAATGAAGTACTTTGCAAAGCATAGCCAGTGTTGTAATGTAAGAAATACACCAGCTAATTTACATACAGCAAGTTCCCAGACCAGATTATTTATTGTTTGTATGTAATGCTGATTGAGCAGTAAATATTGGCCAGAGAGAACTCCCTTGACTCTCTTTTGAAATAGTGTCATGAGATCTTTTACGTCCACCTGCACCTGAGACAATAGACGGTGCCTCAGCTTAATTTCTCACCTGGGTGTCAGCCGTGATTGTTGTGCTCAAGTTCTGGAGTAGCACTTGAACCCTCAACTGCCTGACTCAGAGGTGAGAATGCTACCCACTGAACCATAGTTAACACTTAAAGCATAAGTCTTCCTTTGGTTTGTCATTTTTCTTTCTTGCTTTCTCTCTTTCATTCATTGTGTTACATTAGCAGGATGCCAGATAAACCAGGTTACAAACAACATTCCTGTCTGGGCTGCTGATGGTGAGTATTCCCAATAAATCTTCACTGTGAAAATAGCCCTTATCTTACCTAGTTGCTAAATGCATGAATAATCGCTGTTCCTATGGCAGAAGCAGCCCTGAGCAGCCATTTTGAACTTAGCGAAGGACCAGCTTCCATTTTAAAATCAGCTGCTCTTGCTCCTTAAAACTATATAAAATCAATGACATGATTCCAATTCTCATCACGCTGCTTTGTCTGCTCGCTGTAAGGCGTCCAACGTAAAATTAATTTAACTGTCTGGATAGATTCCCAGTGGCCATGAACAAACACTGCACCATCACCCATAATTTAACACTAATTGGCACTCACTCAGAGACTATGAGGAAAGCCAAAATAATATAAAATGGAACAATAAAACACACTAGACCGGTAATAGCTACACTTTGGAGGCTGGAGTTATAACAGAATTATAAAGACTACATATAGAAAGTGTTACACAGCATTATTACATCCTTTATTACATGTATTAAGTTCTCGCTCCTCCCCACTCCCGTCAACAAAATTTACAGGTGGTGACACAATGGCAAAAGCTAATTTGAAAGAATTTTTATTTTAAGACCAAATTTTGACACCAGCCGTAATAGGTGGAATACCAACAGCATCTCCCATTTATGGTATTAATGCTCAGCACATGATCTTGACCACATAGCTGTGGCTCATTAAACAGTATAGAGGGTATATGTCGACTGTTCTACTGAAAAAATCCACGATAGGCTATGGCATCTGTTTAATTCTGCACCATTTTGGCCCAGTAATCCCTCCTGCAGTCTACAACGCTGGCCTGCATTGGCTCCCAGTAGAGCAATGTCCCAATTTTAAAATTCTCAACCTTGTTATCAAATTCCTCCACAGCCCTATTGCTATAATTTCCTCAAGCTCCACAACCCTCTGTGACCTCTCTGCTCCTATAATTCTGGCCTCATGGGTATCCTCAATTTTAATTACTCCACCATTGATAGCCATACCTTCAGCACATCCACCAATAGTGGAGCAATTAAAATCAGGGTGATCAGGGCCACAGAATTTGATGAGCGCTGATACCTCCGAAAGTGGTGCGCGTGGAGATTACAGAGATAAGGAGAAGAGAGGCCTTAGGGGGAAATTAGAATTTTTAAAAACTGACGTAAATAAAGGCACAAAGAAGTTTGAGAGAGGTCAGGGAGTGAAAATCTGGCAATAATTCTTCAATAATCTTTAACGTATGCAAATTAAATTGTTGGACTAGATGTTGGTCATGTGAAGCCCTTGTTCTAACGAAGTAGAGAGAAAAGGATGAACTGGATTGTGGTAATCTGATGTGTAATAAGAAGAATATTATAATAGAAGATCACATGATCTTATTATCCAATGACAGAGTAGTGTGGGCTACATTAGTCGTCTGTAGTTATCAGTTAATAGTCTAGAGTAACAGTCTGTCATGTATCATGAAGCTATTAATGTATATAGTACGTTGGAAAATATTTTTCTTTTAAAATAGAGGTTTATTCTGTGGGTATGTCTTAATTGGATTAAAACCAGCTAGTCTGGGTGCTTTGATATGTACTGGTAATGATCTGTAAGAGAGATAGCGTGTATTTGCATTTTTTGAATAAAGCATTCAAGAAGTTGGGTGAAAATTGACGCCTTTCTAGCAGTAACCAAGCAATATGTTTATATTACAAATAAAGTTGATATTATGAAAGGGTTTAATTGATAAAAGGTGAATTTCAAAGAGGTTATTGATTCAATGAGAATTAACATTCAATGGGGCTGGTAGGTAGAACTTCGATAGTTTTCGGGTGTGCAGAGCAGAGGCAATGTAAGATCAAAAGGCAGCTGCAAGCCTCCAACTGGCTCCACAGTGAAAAGAACTTCATTTTAAATTCATAAGGTGAAAATGCTTTGCCTGGTGTTTGGTTAAGTCTATGAGTTGTTGTTGCCTTAATAGGGATTAGTTTGGGAATTTGTTAAAAGTTATGGTAGTAGTAATTTATAGCTATATGTATATATATTTTTAACCTGTTTAAATTAATAAAATGTTTCAATTAGCTTAGTGTAAAGCCTCAAAAACTGATGATCTGATGCCTGAATTTAGAGCCACATCTCAAACATAACACTTAAAATTGTAGGTTATGACAATTGTTTAAAGTTTCCCTCTGGGATTTTTAAATAACTCCTCTTCACCAACTGCATCAAGTCATAACAAATGTAGGGACAAGGTTTTAGTTCTAACTACACAAGTGTAGCTGCTGAGTTCCTTTCTAAATAAATAGAATATGGTCTACATAAGAACTGTCTGCTGATCTGATATGTCTATGATACCAACAGGAACATCCCGAAACAAGTGTGCAACCTGGATCCATTAGCCCAACTAAACTAGTGACAAGGATCCAACATGGATACTCATAGACAACCTAGTCCAATGTTAATTTTGATCAAATACATTTACTGCTTACTAGAATGTTACCTGGATTCAATGGGTTGGCTATGAGGAGACATTACACAAACAAGGGTCGTATTGTGTGTAATTTAGAAGGTGACTTGATCAAAGTTTTTAAGATAATAAGTGGAACTAATAGGGTAGATAGAGAGAGAATATGTCCGCTGGTTGGAAAATCTAGCACTCAGGGACAGGATCTGAGGGCAGGATTTTTGGGTTGTCAGGCGGGCGCGGTGAGCTGGCCCCGGAACGGCTGGGTAACGGTCCGCCACCCGCGACTGACCTCTCCCCCACCCCCAACTGCAATTTCACACTGGCTGGCCAATTAACAGGCAGCCGATCAGGTCTTCACCTGCCCGCGCACAACCCCCCCCCCTCCCCGTCCCGACAGGGGGGAAAATTTTCTCCAAAGAAACACAGGCAGATGGAGAGAAGTATATATTGAGAGAATAAGACAAAGATAGACACAGTGAGAGAGAGACAATTACAGAGACAGATAGAGAGAGATAGATTAAGGCAAAGAGGCAGGAAGAGGCAGAGAGAGACAGAAGGAGATGTAGAAAGAGAGAGCGATACAGAGACAGAGAGAGATGGATCGAGAGAGAGAGACAAAGACAGAGGGAGAGAGAGATAGATGATCATAATTTGTTGTAATGTGGTTCTTCTACAGCAAAGCATCTTTTGTAACCCCAGTGTTTGCTGTGAGTGCATGTTCATTTAACCTTTAATCAGTCACTTAAAATTAGGTTATTCACAGTTGGTAGATTGACACTCAGATTAAAAAGGCTTTTTCTGTGATAAACCCGTTGTCAGCAGTATTAATCAAACTGTTTCACGTTTCCACTATTAAATATATCAAGAAATATTTTTAAAGCAACATTTAAATGCTTTAATAATTGCATTATAAAATGCTGCCTCATTGCGCTAGTCTATGGCAGATGTTGCCCTTGATAATATGCAAATGAGTTTGACCAGAAATGCGTGAAGGAACAAAACGCTTCTCAAAATGGGTGCACGGCCAAAATGAAAACTTGACACTGATACCAGATTCCCACCTTCAACTGGGATGGTAGCTGCGTATCATTGTTTTTAAAATGGAAGAGGATCAAAGTTAGCACAAAGGTAAAGGAGTATTTTTTAAAAAGGCCAATCGCTTCTGGATTTCACAAAGATGTATCCCAATGCAAAAAATAAGAATCCAGAGTGTCAGGTAATAATGGAAGTTGTCATGTTAAATCACTGTAAATCAGTGGGTCTGAAATATACACTGTTTATTACATGGGGAAAGGCTTGCCACAAATCAGCCCTTCCTCCAACTTGCTATGAGCCACAGCACAGGTTTAATCATTTAAAAAGCAGTGCATATATCACTCACCTCCAGATAGTGGTACTTAGTTCCTGGTTGACCTCAGGGTACACTGGAGAAGGAATTGAGAACTGAATTGAGAATCTACAAATCAAAGGCAAGCAACACAGTTAGAAACTGTGGGCAGAATTTTATGTTTGTTGGGCGGGTGGGCCTGACCCAGTCGGCAGTGGGCACGGAGCTAATCACCGCCGGCAAAACGGGCCACACCGCTATTTTGCGTGGGCAGGCCAATTAAGGCCCGCCCAGCGCGTTTCAGACTCCCGTGTGCAGCGGAAAATTCAAATGTGCGGAGGGCGTGTTCAGACAGCCAGTTCCAATGGGGAACCGTCAGTCTGTATAAAGAACAGCCAGGCAGCCTCCTTTAGGCTGTTCACCATGGCCAGCGACTGGGCTCCAGAGGAGGTGAGGGCAGAGGAGGAGGAGGAGGGGGCAGGCTGCAGGGTAGGCCAGCGGGGGGCCAATGTGCCCCTCAGTTCTCCAATGCCTGCCTTGCTGCCCCCCTGGAAGAGGTGTCAAATCATCGGGAGGTGTTGTTTCCGGAAGATGGGAGGAGGAGGGACCCCACATGACCAGGCAGGCATGGCAGGAGGTGGTGGAGGCAGTAAGATCTCAAGATGCTGTGTGGCGCACAGGAACCCAGTGCCGCAAGCGCTTCAATGATTTGTTGCACTCTGGAAGGGTGAGTATCATGTCGGCCTTGGCTATTTTACCCAGCAGGTAGCTTTAGCCTTTGAGGACCCCCATCACGTCTTAGTGTCGTTACTGCATTGGGCATTTGGTGCACGCTGGGTGGGCAAACAGATAGTGACCATGCTTATATCAGCCTTAGTTGTTGAGGAGAAGATGGGTTTTCCCCGCAGCATATGTTGGTGTTTGTCGCATTTGAGTAATCTGGGGGCAACCTGCAGGGGATGCAGCTGGACACATACTCAGAACTCCAACACATATCTTATTGATGGTGATGAGATGGTGGAAGGGGAGCCTCAAGGTGTTGTGGCCAAGAGCCATCAGCTGGCCTCGGCACTGCATCTAGTTGCGCCTCCTTACTATGGGCACTAAGACCCGTGTGTTATTCAAAGTGATGGACGCCGAATGTGTCCAAGGTGTCCGTTGGGGGAGGGGGTTGGGAGCAGCCGTACTATCTTCTGGGGACTGATCACCAGTAGTGTGGACAGGAGCCGCTGGAGGCCTCAGATGGGCCACTGTGGCTGGGGTGTGGCGTGCGCGTGCAGAGTACATGAGCGATCAGCCCCAATAAATCCTCTTCTCTGTTCTGCAGATAAAAACAGAGAACAATAGCCAGGAGCGGCTGAGGGCTGGTGGTGGGCACGCTGTGCTGCAGCACCTAACCACATATGAGGAGCAGGCCATGGAGCTGGGTATGAGGCAGGCGGCCAGGTCAGCAGGTGCCGGTGAGGCTGGGATGCAGCGACCAGGTATTTGAGGTCCACAGTCCCATCCACTCTGTCTCCCTACCATCCAAAGCACTGATGGTTGCTACAATCGTTAATGCAGCAACCCTGCTCATTCACAGACTGATACAGTCAGACATGTGGGTCATACACAAAGGTCCCTCGGACCCTTGAGGATGCGAGCCTCTAGCACCTTCCAAAGTCGCCTTATCCCATTTGTGACCACTATCCCCATGGCCTAACATGCCATGGCATTGCTGCTGCACATCCAAAGACTTATTGCATCATAGGAGGGTTTGTACCTCCACCACCCTTTTAGCCAATGCGCCCCACATTACTCTGTCCAAAAGGTCCTCAGCACCTCACCTGTCAACCTCATGGCACTCAGCTTAAATAAATGCCACCACGTTAGGCATCCCTGCGCCAAGGGGAAATGTTGCCTTGTATCCACCGGTCTATGCCCCTCATAACGGTATGAAGGTCAATAATGTGACCTGTCAATCTCCTGTGCTCCACGGCAAATGTCACAAGTGTTTGCAATGTTTCCTCATAACTCCAACGCTCCAGGCCAGCATGCATCCAGGTCAGGAACCTCTGCACTCTGCCCACTCCAAAACCATCCCTCCCATGAAGCGCAGGTTACAACTGAACGCAGAAGTGTAGATGTGGCCTTGACAGCGTTTTCTGCACTTGCAACATGACCACCCTTTTCCTACATTCTATACCTCGGATAATAAAGGCAAGTCTGGCTTCGACCTTGTTAAACACCTTATGTTCTTGTTCTGCTGCCTTAACAGGTCTGCCCAGCAAGGTCCCTGTAATTGTCGTGATGTCCCACGGTCCTACCATTACTCATGTATTCCCTTACCTTGTTTGTCTTGCCGAAATGCTTAACCTCACACTTATCCACATAATATTCCATGTGGCATTCCTTAGGCCATCTGACCAGCCGGTCTGTATGCGCGTGTAATGGTTGGGTCTCCTCTTGACTATTTACCACCACACCAATGTTCGTCTCCTTAGGTTCTTGAAGGTTGAGTGCATTATGAGGCTGGGTGGGTGGGAAAGGGATGAAAGGTATTACTGACTGAACGCTAATGGATGCACTGTCCTTGTTGTTAATTTCAGCATCACAGCCACGTGGCCACCACCAACAAGTCCAGAGCCGTGCCCCCCCCCATTGTCAACTTCATCCCCCCTTTCCAGCACAAGCTTGTGCAGAGCGCAGCATGCTACCACTATCACAGAGACGTGATGTGGGGGGGTACTGGAGTGCGCCCGTGAGCGGTCCAGGCAACAGAAGCGCATCTTGAGAAGACTGATGGCTCTCTCCACCACAGCCCTCATGGTGCCGTGGCTTCTATTATACCGCTGCTCAGCTTCTGTTCTTGGATGGCGGAGAGGTGTCATGAGCCCTTATCACCCACCAGCCAACCATCCAGCTGAGCCGGAGCACTGAAGAGCCCCGGCACCTGGGTGTGTCTGAGGATGTAGGCGTCGTGGGAACTGCCTGGATACCTTGCACAGACTTGTAGAATCTGCATCCTGTAATCACACACTATCTGCACTTTCATGGAGTGGAAGCCCTTCCTGTTGACGAAGGCACCGGGCTTAAATGCTGGCGCCTTGACGGTCACATGTTTACAGTTTATTGCACCCTGGACATGGGGGAAGCCAGCAATGGCTGCGAAGCCTCTGGCTCGCTGTGCCTGACTTGCCTGGTAGCAGCAGAAGTGGATGAAGGTCAATGCACATCTGAGCAGAGCATCTGTAACCTCTTTGACGCAAGTGTGGACAGCTGATTGGGAGACACCGCAAAGATAACCCACCGAGCCCTGGAAGGAGCCAGATGCATAGAAGTGGAGGGCAACTGTGACTAGAGCCACTGGCATGGGGTGTCCACCCACACAGTTAGGGGAGATCTCAGGGCCAATCATCTGACAGGTATATTTCACTGTCCCCCTTGACAGATGGAGCCTCCTTTGGCACTGCACCTCAGACATATTGAGGTAGCTGCTTCGCCGCCTGTATACCCTGGCAGCAGGATAGTGGCATCTTCTGCAGCCCCTTCCACCTTGGACAACCTCTTGGCACTGCGCCCCTTGTGCCTGCTCCTGGCCTCCCAAAGGTGGCTCCCCTGGAGGCTGATTGTCCACTCCTGGCCTCCTCCTTATTCTATCCCTCCCTTCCTCCTCAGGCGAGCTGCCTCCATTGGACATGTCAGAACCCATACCCAGGCTAAATGGAGGCCTCCAGAAAGCTGCAGGCCCGATAAAGATTACTGTCTGCAGAGAGCTGAGCTGAAGCTTCAGTGCAGAGAGAGTACTGAAGTACAGAGAAAGCTGTTGGAAATTGATCTGAACTGCTAACAATCACACAGGCAAGTTTAAAACACTTTCTGAATTAAATACTTCAGAAGAAATATGAACAACCCCTCTGAGCCCACATATCCCGCCTGTGGATGAGGTTTGTTAAAAAACCAGTTACCCACCTGCCCATTGGGCCCGTGCGCTGAGGCGAAGGTCACGTGGGCTCCTCAAAATCGGCTTCAATGGCCGAGTTAAGGGCCTTAGCTAGTCCGTTAATTAATGGCGGGCATGCGTCACGTTTCATAGCACGCCCTCCCAGCTAAATATCGCGATGGCCCGCGCTAAAGTCGGGACACTCGTCCGACATCAGCGCGCGACATTTTAAGCGCTGACATGCGGGCTCCGTCACACACACATCATACATAAAATTCTGCCCAGTGAATGAAAACCTAATGGCAACCCATGAAAACAACCTTTCCTCAATGGCCAGTCAGGAGAACATCAGAAGGCGGAGCAGCACTAGCCCATACGATCACCTCCAGCCTACTCTACAATTCAATAAGATTTTGGCTGAACTTTTACATCAATTGCACTTCCCCATTCTATCCCCGAAATTCCATGGCCAGGATTTCCCGATCGGCAAGCGGAGGGAAGGGGGGGGGTGCGGGGCCTGCTCGCCGACGCTTAAAATTATGCACAGTGAGGTCGAGTGGAACTCCCGACGTCACCGCACCCCATTTAAATTTTCAAGTAGGTGGGGGCTCAGCACAATCAGCTGTGCGCCCGCCGACCTGTCACTGGCCAATTGAGGCCATTGGCAGACTCACTGAAGTAATTAATGGACCTGTCCATCCAACCTTAAGGTGGCAAATAGGGAAAACATGAAACCTCATTCAGTGGCAGGATGAGGTTTCATGTAGGTTTTAAAAAATGTAATGAAATTGTATTTAAAAGTGATGGACATGTCCCAACTCATGTGACAGTGTCACATGAGGGCACATGTCAGGGAATTTTTTTTTCTATTTTTTTTACTGTAGAGCCAATCTCCCTGAGGCAGCACTTAGCCTCAAGGAGATAAGTGCGCTCTTGTGTGCCCACTCTCGGCTCAGGGAATCTCCCCCCCTACGCCCGCACAGGGAGCGCATAACAGTTCCATGCAGATGTCACACTGGACGGGCCTTAATTGGCCCACACACGTGAAATGGCGGTGCGGCCCCGATCAGGGGTCCCGATTGGAGGTGTGCCTCCACGTGCCCGCATTTAAACATCCCCCCTAACGGGGGGAAAATTCTGCTCCATGAATCTCAACCTTGGATAGATTCATCTTTAGCTCTCTAGGATAGAGAGTTCCAAAAATTCACAAGCCTCTGAAGAAATCTCTTCTCACCTCAGTTCCAAATGGCCAACCTCTATTGGGGAACCTGGGATGCCCTGGTTCTTGCCTCTCTTCATTTATCCTGTTAAGCACTCTAAGAATTTTTAAATATTTCTATTAGATCATCTTTCATTCTTCTAAACTCCAGAAATAGGCCTATTCTACTCAATCTCTCCTTATAGGACAGCCCTCTCTTCCCCAGAATCCATACAGCGAACCTTCATTGCACTCCCTCTCATGCAAATCTATCTTTACTTAGGTATGGAGACCAAAAGCGTACACAGTATTCTGGGTGTGGTCTCACCAAAGCTTAATTGCAGCAAGACTTCCTTGCTCTTATATTCCAATCCATTTGCCTTCCAAACCATGAGACGAGAAGGTGAACTAATCAAATCATTCAAAGTGCATCTTGACAACATATCTACCCTCCCACCAAGCAGCAGGATTATTGATGATAGAAACGAAACTTAACATGTCATAGAATCACTGAACGTTGAAGCATAGAAGGAGGTCATTCAGCCCATCGTGTCTGTGCTTAAAAGAACAATTGTGTTTGGTTTTTGTCTGTAACCCTCTAAGATCCTCATCCTCATGTACCTGACCAACTCCCTTTTACAATTTCTTTATGCGGCTGGGAGCGCGCCCTACCTGTACGTGAGTGAAATAGTGCGCGATTACATCGAGAAAACATCCCAACATCATCGCTCACTCTCACGATATTTCGCTCAGCGGGCACGCGTGAAAGAGGCAGCAGTGCGCCCTCCAACAATTAAAAGGCCTATTAAGGCCCTTAATCACTTAATTACATTGAATTTTTCGCTGCACATCCAACCTTTCCGTTGGTGGGTGGGTGAAAAGGCCAGGCAGCCGTTGCATTTTTAACAAAACCTCATCCGTTTTGGATGGTAAACTAAATAAAAACCATAAAAATTTTTAAAACTCAGTTTTAACGTGTCCCTGCTCTTGTGACAGAGTCACATGAGAGGACATGTTTTCCTTAGGCAGAAATATCCCCTGTTGGTGGGGTTGTGCGGGGGTGGGTGGGGGCGAACCCGATTGGCAACCCCAACAAGGGCTGCGCCGCCATTTTAGGTGGGCGGGCCAATTAAGGCCCGCCCAATGTGACGTGTGCTCGGAAGTGCTGGGCGCTCCCTGTGCGGATGTGGAGGGGGAATTCCCTGAGTCGGGGCATGCGCGCAAAAGAGCACAGAAGTCTCCCTGAGGCACCTCTATGCATCAGGGAGATTAGTTTAAGGTTTAAACATCTAAATAAAGAAATTAAAAACTTTTAAAAAATGTCCCCTCACGTGACAGTGTCACATGAGCTAGGACTTGTCAATGAATTTTTTTTTTAAATGTATTGAATTTTTAAACACTTCGTGAAACCTCATCCCGCCCGTGGATGAGGTTCCATGAAAAACGCGAAGGCTGCCTGGGCTCTTCGCCTGCCCCCCCGGCCAACCTTAAGGTTGGACGGGCAGCTCATTTTATTAGCTCAATTAGTTTTCAACAGGCCTTTGACAGTTCGGCGGGTGCGCAGCCGAGTCAGCTGCGTGCCCGCCGAACTGAAAATGGAAATGATGCGCGGTGAGTTCGGAACGCCTGCCCGACATCACTGCGCCTTGTTTTTACCCGTCGGCGACCCAAAAATTCTTCCACTTATTTTTGAAATCTTTCTTTTTAGTGTTAACAATCTTCAGCTCCCAGAGGCAGCTCGGTGCCTTCAGGGAGCTTTCACTGCACGCGCCACCACACATGCGCACACTTCGGCAACTCACGTTCCTCCCCCCCACCCCCCGCACCCTCCCCACCCTGGCAGCGCTGAGGCTCTGAGCGCACCAACGGCCAGCCAGCGTGAAACTGCAGTCAGGCCCTGATCGCGGGCAGCGGTCAGCTGCCCGCTGCGCCCGCCCGACGGGGTAAAAATCCTACCCGTAGAATCAACTTCCACCAACTTCCCGGGTAAACTGTCACAGAACCCAGTAGATCTCGGAGTGAAAAAAATCCTCACCTCCCCTCTAGATCTTTTGCTAATGATTTTAAAACCTTGACCTCTGGTTATTGATCCACCTGCCACCAATGAATCAATTACCCTAACATTATGCCTTAGAAATGACAACATACCTATTATACAAAGTATTATACAAACCTATTCACTGAGGGCACGGAAAACAGCCAGCATTTTAATTTTAGATTCTCAACTCTACAATCGTTTGAAAGCTTTCCACAGAAAGCGATGAATAAAATTGCATGGCACAGTCCTGTAACTCAGGTTTTAAAATGGATATTTCTAACTGTTTTACATTAATATACTTGATAATGGATTTTACCCCTGTATTTCCGTAACATTATTAGTTCTGGGGAGCTGTTTATAGGAATGCTGAGTTCTCTCCCAATCGAGGTACGTGAAGGCTGCAGCCTTGAAGGCTTCTTAGTTTCTCCATCGCACTCTGATTTAAGGCTGACTGCAGACAAGTCCCAGTCCTGGACAAAGAAGAGAAACTCAAGCAAACACCAACTCTTCCCTGCAGCTTCGTGGCAAAAGCATCCGGTAGAATAATTCACCCTGAAACTCAAGACCTGCCTGCATGTGAAGGGAAGTTATCCTCGCAGGGAGAATTCCATAAATAGCTCTGCTTTCCAGGATCAATCAGAAAGCTGAAAGCTGAGATTGTGCTTTGTTCGAATCTAAATAGTCAATCGTCAAGGAACTAAAATTTCAAGTGTGGTGTCACAACAGATAAAACTTAATAATCCAAGGATAGAGGGACAAAGAGGAGAGATAAAAGGAGCAAGGAACAAGGGAAAGAAGGATTTCCATTTCTTAAATTACCTTTCACAACCACAGGAGATGCGTCATGATCAATGAAGTGAAGGAAAAATGGCAGCAAATTTATGTACAGCAGATTCCCACAAACAACAATAAGATCAACGGCCAGGTGTTCTGTTTTAGTGATGTTGGTGAAAAAATAGATATTGGCCAGGACAGTCTTGGTAAAAGCTCATCTGGTAAATGAAAGGCTGATACTAAATCAGCTTCAGGATGTCTGAAGGAAACAAACTCTTAAAAGGTGGAAGGATCGTTAATTGGCACCTTGCAAAGGAACAGATAAAGGATAGATCACCAAAGCAACAAAAATGATACCATGCCAGCTGGAGGCCAAGTGATCACCTTCCAACTTAGATATGTTGTGAATGCTTAGAGAAAACAAGTAAAGGATCAAAAAAAATTGTAGGCTTCTCTTGTCCCATTATTAACAAGCATTAACAGAGATGTTATTCTGTGTTAAAAAGATCTTTAAATGCTATGCAGAATTCAGATTGAAAAGAGACCCAGGTCTATGTGCCTGTTCCAGCATCACTTGTTATATTCTGACCCCTCCCCGTCACATCACCCTGACGCCCCCCTCACATCACCCTGACCCCTCCCCCTCTCATCACCCTGACCCCTCCCCCCACATTACCCTGACCCTTACCCCCCACAACATTATCCTGACCCCTACCACCATCCCTCCAAATTACTCTGACTGCATCCCCTAAAATCACCCTGACTGAACTCCCTCCTCCCCTCAGATCACCCTGCCTACTCGGTACTTCACAAGTTTCATGCCTTGAAGCAACCTTACAGGTTGCCTTTGAAACAGATAACTTTTCTATAACAGTAAGCCATTCCAAACTACAACACTTATGTATCAAAATACTTGGAATCTTCCTGACCGCTTTGTGCTAAACATGTGCATAGAACTTGCGTAATAAAATTAGCCTACGTTAGGCATTCGATTTGCAAAGGTAATCTATTTTGGGAATTCAGAGACTGTTGTTTAGTTGTGATTAAGCCAATTCGAATTTATGCATAAACCCAAGACGTTGTTCAAATTCTACGCAATTAAATTCCAGCTTCAATTTTGCTGGTGTTTAATAAATGATTGTTTTCTTTAGCAAATGATGGTTTGTGCATGGAATTTTTTCAGGAAAAAGAGATGATTAAGTTAAATATAAAATTACACCTTGCGGACGTAAAAAGATTTCTTGCCAAAATTACATGAAAATCAATTTGCAAATACACACTGGACAAACTCCCTGCTCCTTCTTTGAATAGTAGCATGGGAGTTTCTTTATATGGCCATCTGAGAGGATGGGTAGGGCCTTGGTTTAACCTCTCATCCAAAAGGCCCCACCTCTGGCAGTACAGTGCTCCCTCAGTACTGCATGGGTATCAGGCTTGATTTTTGTGCCCAACTCTCTGGAGTGGGGCTTGAACCGACAAACATCTGGGTGCTACCCACTGAGCCACGGCTGATTCTGAGAGCCAAGATTTAATTTGACCAGACTTTGGTACTAAATAATGTTGAGTAGTATGACAAATACTTTGTGAAAGGGAATGAGGGAAAAGATCAATGATTTTCAAAAGCTGCCAATTGTCGTCCTTGAGCAAAAGGAGTAGTCAGCAAGAGATTTTACAGTATGCCAAACAAAAATGGCCACATGTGCTAGTGCTTGTGTTACGTTAGTAAGGCAGGAAAAGAAATCAAAACTGTGTGTGTGCCCAAACTTCATTTTATTTTCTATTTTAAATGTACTTCTGCTGAACCACAAAATGCCTGCTACAGGTCACATGACTCACAAGATTGGCCAAATGTTCTGGAAGGTTCCAAAAGCAGCTGCAAGAACAAGAGTTCCACTCCCATCCTTGTGGAATCTCACACCCCATTGTAAAGTTACATTATAATCCCGAAACTAGACGACTAACAGATGAATTGATTCCCCCAATCAGGGCGATAACAGAGACAGAGGCATCGATACTGGTTAGACGTGACAAAGTGTTAACAGCTACCATTTTGCTCCAAGGAGAAACAATAGATTTTGACCAGGAGCACAGGAACTGCTTGCGAGGCTGCAAGTAACTTATTAATGGGTCACATCGCATGACCCCATGCTTATAGCCTTTTGGATCATTTTAAGATTACATTTCTAGCCTCACAGCTCGGACTACTGCTTTAACATCAACCGGAAAGAACTCCAGCAGCTCTTAATGAAAAATACCTGGAAAAACTCAGCAGGTCTGGCAGCATCGGCAGTGAAGAGTACAGTTGATGTTTCGAGTCCTCATGAACCTTCAACAGAACTAAGTAAAAATAGGAGAGGGGTGAAATATAAGCTGGTTTAAGGGGGGTGGGTGGTTGTTGGAACAAGCAAACAGTGATAGGAGGAGATAACTAAAAGATGTCACAGACAAAAAAACAAAGAGGTGTTGAAGGTGGTGATATTATCTAAAAGAATGTGTTAATTAAGAGGACAAGCAAGGTACAGATAGCTCTAGTGGGGGTGGGGTGAAATAAGACTAAAAGGGCATAAAAGGTATAGATTTAAAAATAACGGAAATAGGTGGAAAAAAAATCTATATAAATTATTGGAAAAAACAAAAAGGAAGGGGAAGAAATGGAAAGGGAGTGGGGATGGAGGAGGGATTCAGGATCTAAAATTGTTGAACTCAATATTCAGTCCCGAAGGCTGTAAAGTGCCTAGTCGGAAGATGAGGTGCTGTTCCTCCAGTTTGCGTTGAGCTTCACTGGAACAATGCAGCAGGCCAAGGACAGACATGTGGGCAGGAGAGCAGGGTGGAGTGTTAAAATGGCAAGCGACAGGGAGGTCTGGGTGATGCTTGCGGACAGACCGAAGGTGTTCTGCAAAGCGGTCACCCAGTCTACGTTTGGTCTCTACAATGTTGAAGAAACTGCATTGGGAACTACGAATGCAGTAGACTGAGTTGAAGGAAGTGCAAGTGGAATGCTGCTTCACTTGAAATGAGTGTTTGGGCCCTTGGACAGTGAGGAGAGAGGAAGTGAAGAGGCAGGTGTTGCATATCTTGCGTTCGCATGGTGAAGTGCCGTAGGAAGGGGTTGAGGAGTAGGGGGTGATGGAGGAGTGGACCAGCTGTCACGAAGGGAACGATCCTTATGGAATGCCGCCAGAGGAGGTGAAGGGAAGATGTGTTTGGTGGTGGCATCATGCTGGAGTTGGCAGAAATGGCGGAGGATGATCCTTTGAATGTGGAGGCTGGTGGGGTGATAAGTGAGGACAAGGGAGACCCTATCATGTTTCTGGGAGGGAGGAGAAGATGTGAGGGCGAATGCGCGGGAGATGGGCTGGACACGGTTGAGGGCCCTGTCAACTAAGGTGGGTGGAAAACCTCGGTTAAGGAAGAAGGAGGACATGTCAGAGGAACTGTTTTTGAAGGTAGCATCATCAGAACAGATGCGACGGAGGCGAAGGAACTGAGAGAATGGGATGGAGTCCTTACAGGAAGTGGGGTGTGAGGAGCTGTAGTCGAGGTAGCTGTGGGAGTCGGTAGGCTTGTAATGGATATTGGTGGACAGTCTATCAACAGAAATTGAGACAGAGATTTCAAGGAAGGGAAGGGAAGTGTCAGAGATGGACCATGTGAAAATGATGGAGGGGTGGAGATTGAAAGCAAAATTAATAAATTTTTCCAGGTCCCGACAAGAGCATGAAGCAGCACCGAAGTAATCATCGATGTACCGGAGAAAGAGTTGTGGAAGGGGGCTGGAGTAGGACTGGAACAAGGAATGTTCCACATACCTCGTAAAGAGACAGGCATAGCTGAGGCCCATGCAGGTACCCATAGCCACACCTTTTATTTGGAGGAAGGGAGAGGAGTTAAAGGAGAAATTGTTCAGTGTGAGAACAAGTTCAGCCAGACGGAGGAGAGTAGTGGTGGATGGGGATTGTTCGGGCCTCTGTTCGAGGAAAAGCGGAGAGCCCTCAGACCATCCCGGTGGAGGATGGAGGTGTAGAGGGATTGGACGTCCATGGTGAAGAGGAAGCAGTTGGGGCCAGGGAACTGGAAATTGTTGATGTGATGTAAGGTGTCAGAGGAATCACGGATGTAGGTGGGAAGGGACCGGACAAGGGGAGAGAGAAGGGAGTCAAGATAGCGAGAAATGAGTTCCATAGGGCAGGAACAGGCTGACATGATCGGTCTGCCGGGGCAGTCCTGTTTGTGGATTTTGGGTAGGAGGTAGAAGCGGGCCGTCCGAGGTTGGGCAACTATCAGGTTGGAAGATGTGGAAGGAAGATCTCCAGAGGAGATGAGGTCAGTGACAGTCCTGGAAACAATGGCTTGATTTTCAGTAGTGGGGTCATGGGTCATGGTCCAGGGAGAGGTCTGTCCGCAAGTATCACCCAGACCTCCCTGTCGCTTGCCATTTTAACACTCCACCTTGATCTCTTGCCCACATGTCTGTCCTTGGCTTGCTGCATTGTTCCAATGAAGCTCAATGCAAACTGGAGGAACAGCACCTCATCTTCCGACTAGGCACTTTACAGCCTTCGGGACTGAATACTGAGTTCAACAATTTTAGATCCTGAACTCCCTCCTCCATCCCCACCCCCTTTCCATTTCTTTCCCCTCCTTTTTGTTTTTGCCAATAATTTATATAGATTTTTTTCCACCTATTTCCGTTATTTTTAAATCTATACCTTTTATGCCCTTTTAGTCTTATTGCACCCCACCCCCACTAGAGCTATCTGTACCTTGCTTGTCCTCTTAATTAGCACATTCTTTTAGATAATATCACCACCTTCAACACCTCTTTGTTCTTTTGCCTGTGACATCTTTTGGTTATCTCCTCCTATCATTGCTTGCTTGTCCCAACAACCACCACCCCCCACCCCCCCCCACCCTTAAACCAGCTTATATTTCATCCCTCTCCTATTTTTACTTGGTTCTGTTGGAAGTTCATGAGGACTCGAAACGTCAACTCTTTTCTTCTCCGCCGATGCTGCCAGAGCTGCTGAGTTTTTCCAGGTATTTTTCATTTTTTGTTTTGGATTTCTAGCATCCGCAGGTTTTTGTTCTTATTTTTGTTTTTATCCAGCAGCTCTTGGCTGATCTAACAGCTGGCCGCAATGTCTCAACTCCTGAAAGTTGTTTGATTTTTAAAAGCCTTTGATCATCACTTGCCATCGGTCTCAGCACAGAAATCCCATCGTGCTGCAGCATCATTCGTTTCAAGGATTTTCAGGAACTCATCAGGACTGAACTCTGCCATGAAGAAAACACTCTCCGGAGCTTGACTTCTTGGAATCTGGAAATCACGGGAACTAAGAATCATCCTTTTAATGTTGTTGCCCCTAGATGTAAATCTTCCTCTTTTCTGCCCCCCTTTCTGTATATATGTGTGTGTGTGTGTGTGTGCGTGCACGTGTGCGTGCGTATGTGTTTGTGTGTGTATATGTATGCGTGTATGTGTGTGTCTGTGTGCGTATGTGTGTGTGTATATGTGTGTGCATGCGTGTGTGTATATGTGTGTGCATGCGTGTGTGTATGTCTGCATGTGTGTAGGTGTGTGTATATGTGTGTGCATGCGTGAGTGTATGTGTGTGTCTGTGTGCATGTGTGTATCTGTGTGCGTGTATGTGTGTGTCTGTGTGCATCTGCGTGCGTGTATGTGTGTGTCTGTATGCGTCTGCATGCGTGTGTGTGTGTGTCTGAGGGCGTGTATGTATGTGTGTGTGTGTGTGTAAGGTTGAGAGCATTACTCTCCGCACCACCATACCCACCCCACCCCCAGGGTTTGAATGTGAATTAATTAACCTTTTGAGTTAACCATAATGCAAGTCCGCTGCAGGTTATTTTTAAATTGGATCACACAAACCAAGGGTTTGGGGAAACCCACCACTGCCTACTTTAAAAATAATTCAACAACACCTCTGCTTACAGAGAGAGGGGGAGTTCAGTTTCTTTCTCTCTTAGCCGTGAGAAAACAAACGGAACACAGATAATCATAAATACAGGACAGAAGAAGACTGGTCAGTCATTGTGCCCCTGCTGGCTCTTTGGTAGAGCTAGTCAATTAATCCAAATCCCCTGTTCTTTCACCATAGCCCTGTAAAATGTTCCCCATCAAGTATTTATCCAACTCCCCTTTTGAAAGTTAGTTTTGAATCTGCTTCCACTGCCCTTTCAGGCAGCACATTCCAACTCACTGAGTAAAAAATGTTTCTTTAAAGTAGCCTCCTTTTTTTTGTTAATCACCTTAAATCTGTGTCCTCTGATTACCAACCTGTTACCCACCAATGGAAACAGTTTATCTTTATTTACTCCAGCAAAACCATGATAGATGATCATGAAAGATTTTGAACACCTCTTTCAAATCTCTTCTTAGCCTTCTCTGCTCTAGAAATATATGCATATCAATCTATAATCTGTCAAAATTTTGCTTCTAGCACACACCACATGATAAACTGCCCAGAGAACAAAAAGAAAATGTTAAGCCTTTCTGATTGGCTCAAAAAACACATATTTATTTCATTACTTCTGAGCAGACCGCTTATAAATTTCCTACTTAGTTCCCGTTTCAGATCTCTCCTTGTTTCCTCAACATAGGCTGAGCTTACAAATGCAAACTACTGCAGATGCTGGAAATCTGAAATAGCAACAGAAAATGCTGGAAATACTCAGTAGATCAGGCAGCATCTGTGGAGAGAAGGGTAAGCCTGGATTTTCATCCTCAAGATGGACAGCAGGAGTCGGGAAAGTTCCTGGCTACCTCAGGAGAGAGTGTCCACAAATGTGGGACCTTCATTGCTGGGGGCAAGTGGGATGGGGAGGTGGGGCTGCAAGCTGGAGTCAGGCGAAAAGTAAATTCGTGCAATGGGACTTTGTCACAGCTAAATTAAAAACACCAAGGCTCTCAATATCTCACCCCTCACCCACGCTTCACGCTCCAAACATTCCCATGCTCAATCTGTGCCACCTCATACCCCCCACCGACTCCCATGGCCCCACATGTTCCCTATGCCCAATTCTAGCCCTCCACCCACACTCATGGCTCCTCATGCACCTATGCCAAACACTGCCATTCCACCTACCCCTCCAAGTGTACATAGTGAGGCTTGGCTAAGAGCCCAGACAGCTATTATAGAACACCTGTTCCCCAGAGAAAACATTGATTGATCAACAGCTCAGGCTCTCTGATTTCTGTGTCAATATCACAATGTTTGTTCATACAAGTTATGTGGTTTTGAGGGTTGGTGGCTTTTGAAATTTCAAAGGGCCTGGATGATTGACACTTTTATCAGCTTGTACTTCAGACTTTTTTCAAACGTAGGAGAAAGTTTTCAATGAATGACTTATTTTCAAGGGTTTCTTTAAACACAAAACTATACTATAGGGTTCATTGGTTCTAGAAAGTGTACAATGTGTCAATGGGCATAGCTTGGCATGAGGCCATGAAGGGTGGAAGGACAGAGCTTGGCATGGGGGCATGAGGAGACATGGGAGGGTGGATAGTGGGGTGTAACTTGGCATAGAGAGCGTGATGGGAACTTTTTGACCTTACCTTTTAAAAGGTCCCCTAATGCAGACTAGGGTTCATGACTCCTCTACAGGGTTGTGAATCACAATGGTTTAAAATCCTGGCCCAACTCCATGAAAATTGCAGAGGAGTGGAAGGTTCCTACCTCCACAATGGAGCTAATCAGGTCAGGAGTTCCGGGTGCAGGCTTCCAACAGGAACCAGCTTGCAACTGGTTATGATCCCAGCTGATGTTACCACTGGACAAATCATATCCCAAGGTGGAATCCAGCTTGATAGATCCTAACTTTTCTTTTTTGTTTAGAAACGTAGAGGGTGAGTACTGAGCAGAATCGCAGAGCCTGCTGATGAACTTTTAACAAAAGAATAAAACATTTATTAAACAAGAAAAAGATTAACTATATTACACCATTCTTTCACCCACAACCATACCTTTACAGATAGATACATATTTGGAAGGATAACACAAGTTACCAAAGCTATCTTATACTCTAATGTTCACAGTAAATACACAGTCCATGTAAACCAATAGGTGACCTGTGGTCAGACACATCACACTCTGAAACCAAGTGATAGATGCCACCCTAAATAGATGCTATGGATCTATCATCGACTCATTGCTTGTCACACTATAAGCCAACTGTTTTCAATGAATTCCAATTTTCACATGAGGGTTTCCAGTCTCCTCTCTCGAAAAACTCTGATTTGAAATCTTCTTCCAAATGACGCTTCCTCTTCGACACCTTCCACAAAGGTCCACCTCAAGGGTTTCTGATCTTTCCTTCCGATGTTCCTCTCCCCTGGATTGCCACGTGCATTCAAGTTTCACATTCCATGCACTCTCTCTCAGATACTCAGCCATTCCAACAGGACAACACTGCTTCACATGCCCATTGTAAGGCGTCACCAACCTTTGAAATTCTCCTCAGATCTTCTGGCTTCTCACAAGCAAACTTTGACTTGATTTTGCTCCCTGCAGCGTTCTCTCTTTAATTCAGAGCATTTTCCTCTGTTCCTTACTTTAACATCACTGAACAGAACCTTGTACAGATTCCTATTCTTTTCCCTTGACTTCAACTTTCTGTCCCTCTCGCTGGTTTTGGTACTTTTCTGCTTTTCACCTGGGAAATCTGCTTTCTGCAGCTCCCAATCTCATGTCCAACTTCTTCTGTGCCTCTCTGTGTAATAGCATTTTTCTTCTGAGTCATCTGACCACCCCTTTCGCACTGTTTCACTTTTGGGGTATCCTTTCCCTTCTGCGCAATTGCAGGGATAGCTTTAAATTTTAAAAAGAGGAAAAGGACAAACTGCACATGTACACAGGGCTAGTTCCTGATGAGGAGACGAAAATATGCCCCAGCTGCACACAGCAACTGTAACCCCACTATTTTAAAAAAGAGAGAGAGAAAACAGAGAATTACAGGCCAGTTAGCCTAACATCAATAGTGGTGTAAATGCTACAGCCTATTACAAAAGACATGGTAACAGAACACCTGGAAATCATTAACGGCATTAGACAAAGTCAGCATGGGTTTATGAAAGAGATATCATGCTTAACTAACCTACTGAAGATTTTTGAGGATGTAACAAGTAGAATAGACAAGGGAGAACCAGTGGATGTGGTGTATTTGGATTTCAGGAAGGCTTTTGATAAGGTCCCACATAAGAGCCTAGTGGGCAAAATTAAAGCTCATGGGATCGGGGTAATATATTGGCATGGATTGTGAATTGGCTGACAGCCCGGAAACAGAAAGGGAATAAATGGGTCTTTTTCCAGATGGGAGGTGGTGACTAGGGATGTACCGCAGGGATCAATGCTTGGACCCTAGCTATTCACGATTTATATAAATGAGGAAACCAAATGCAATATTTCCAAGTTTGTAGCGACACAAAACTGAGCATGGTTGTGAGTTGTGAGGAGGATGCAAGGGGTCTCCAGGGCAATTTAGACAAGTTGTGTGTGTGGACAAACACATGGCAGATGCAGTATAATGTGGATAAATGTGAAGTTATACACTTCAGTGTGAAAAACAGAAAGGCAGAGTATTATTTAAATGGTGATATATTGGGAAATGTGGATGTACAAATGGGATCTGGGTATCCTTGTACACTGGTCAATGAAAGTAAACAGGTACGTGCAGCAAGCAATTAGGAAGGCAAATGGTATGTTGGCTTCATTGCAAGAGGATTTGAGTTCAGAAGTAAGGATGTCTTACTGCAGTTATACAAGGCCTTGATGAGAGCACACCTGGAGCATTGCATGCAGTTTTGATTTCCCTACCTAAGAAAAGATATACTTGCCATAGAGGGAGGGCAGCGAAGGTTCAATAGGCTAATAGCGGGGATGACAGGACTGTCGTTTGAGGAGAGATTGGTTTGACAGGGCCTGTTTTCACTAGAGTTTAGAAGAATAAGAGGGGATCTGATTGAAACGTATAAAATTCTTACAGAGCTAGACAGACTAAATGCAGGGAGGATGTTTCCCCTGGTTAGGGAGTCTAGAACTCAGGGCCACAGTCTCAGGATATGGGACAGGCCATTTAGGAGTGAGATGAGGAAAAATTTCTTCACTCACAGGGTGGTCAACCTGTGGAAATCTCTACTACAGAAGGCTGTGAAGGCCGGGTCACTGAGTATATTCAAGAAAGAAATTGATAATTTTTTGGATATTAGGGTATGGAGAGAAAGCAGGAATATGTCATTGAGATAGAGGATCAGCCTTTATCATATTTAATGGTGGAGCAGGCTTGAAGGGCCAAATGGCCTACTCCTGCTCCTAGTTTCTATGTTTCTATGTTGACTGGACCTGGTGAAACTCCCAGCCAACATTTCACGTGATGATCTCTCATCAGAACACTGGGTACAGTATTGTCAGGCTGGTGGTGCCTCCTTGATGGGCATCCCATGCCCCTCGGAGACCCTCCAAAGTGTGACACCCCCCCCCTCCACCTCCATCATTCCCTACACTCCATGCCCTTTCCAACCATATCCCCCAAGCCCTCAACCTCTTGCTGGGACTTGCCAGCCTGGCCCGCGAGACCCTACACTTACTTTACCTCCCGGTTCCTTCCCCATTTCCTTGCAGTCCCAGCAATGGTCACCTCTCCCAGTGGTACTTCCAGGGTATGAGAGCTGCCAGCTCTCCAATTGGCCAGCACTTCTCTGAGGCGGGACTTCCTCTTGGTGAAAGGTGGATGCCTCGCCTTGTGCCGTTGACCGTTTAAAAGCGGTAGGATAAGCTGAACAAGCAGAGGCGGATTCGCCCCTGACTTTTAGGCAAGGGGACAGAATCACCACCCCCAGCCTAAAATCCGCCCAGAGATTGGTTTGAATGAGCAATTTGCTACCACAGAAGATGATTAAGCCAAAGAATTTAAATGCTTTCAAAAGGAAACTAGATGATTACATGAGAAGAAAGAGAATAGAAAGATAGTCTGAAAAGTTGAAGTGAGGTAGATGGAATAGGTGAAGTCCAGTAGAGACTAGTTAGGCCACAAAGCATGGTCCTATGCTGCATATTTTATGTAAACCTTACATATAGAGCAGCTCTAATTTTATGCTAAGTTATGCACAAATTCAAAATTCTCCTGCAGCTGATTTGCTCACATTGATCAATGTAGGGCTACTTTTTCAAGGAATGTTATATTGTCTCCATTTGATGAATCTCATAATTAGGACCTGTAGCTGTTTCTGCCCTCATTCATTTAATGATTCAATCTGCTCAACTAAACAATACCTCAAACCATATTTATAATGCAGCATATTGCACTTATTGCAAAATTTACTGAAGCTCTAGAAATATGTTGCTGTTTCAAGGTAAAATTATTAGATTACATAGAATACACAGTACAAAAACAGGTGAGAAACACCTGACCTACCTACCTAATCCCATTTACCAGCACTTGGCCCATAGTCTTGAATGTTATGACATGCCAAGTGCTCATCCAGGTACTTTTTAAAGGATGTGAGGCAACCCGCCTCCACCACCCTCCCAGGCAACACATTCCAGACCGTCACCACCCTCTGGGTAAAAAAGATTTTCCTCACATCCCCCCAAACCTCCTGCCCCTCATCTTGAACTTGCGTCCCCTCATGACTGACCCTTCAACTAAGAGGAACAGCTGCTCCCTATCCACTCTGTCCATGCCCCTCATAATCTTGTGCACCTCGATCAGGTCACCCCTCAGTCTTCTCTGCTCCAACGAAAACAACCCAAGTCTATCCAACCTCTCTGCATAACTTAAATGTTTCATCCCAGGCAACATCCTGATGAATGTTTCCTTTCAAAAGCATCTAAAAAGGTTAACCACTCAACCACTTGCTGTGCTAGTGAGTTCCACGCAAAATTCAGCAATGGGTTGACTGTATTTCCTTCACTGAGCATTCAGTGGTGACATTTTTGCATACATTATTATGTTTAGAGCAGGAATCAATGCATTTAAATGCTATGCTTGGATCAACTTGTCTGCATAATCAAAGTGAAAGAAAAGTGGCTTTAGTGCACTTTCCACTTCATGCTTGAATTGCATTTCTGCTGAAGCCAATTCCACATTACGAGTTGAGTTTATTTACAGAAATTACCTTAAATGCTAGTTGACTTGTTCCACTCTTTAATTGTCTAAAGCTGCAGTTGTATAAATGCGAGTTAAGGCCTCCTCCAAGCCTGAATGTTTTTTCTTCAGTTCAGGAGCAATAAAATGTCTAACATCTCCAACCGAATGAACCTCAGTTGATTGGTCCTTCATTCCCATAATAAAAAGCAATAGATGATTGCACCCCTTCATACTCCAAGGGAACAATCTGACAGATTGATGCAAAACAACAGCTGTTCTCATCCAACACATTAAACAAACTCACAATAAACAATGTTTGAAGCCTTAATGTGATTGCTTTTAAACCTTACCTTGGGCAAGATGAGAGCCTTAACCTCCTCCAGCATTCTGATATTGCTGCGCTCTTCCAATTTTGGCCACTTGCCCATCCCCAATTTTAATGGCTGCACTAGTGGTGGCCATTCCTTCAGTTGCCTGAGCCCTAAGCTCTGGAATTCCCCTCAGCCTCTCTCTCTCTCTCACTTCCTTAAACCTACCTCTTTGACACATGCCCTTACATCTCCTTATGTGGCACAGTACAAATTTTGTTTGTATTCTCCTGTGCAGTGCCTTGGGGCATGTTACTGCATTAAAGGTGCTATATAAATGCAAATTGTTGTCAGTAAATGCTACTGTTGGCAGCTGATAAATTATTAAATGAAAGGAAAGAAAGGAAGACTTGCATGTCCATAGCACCTTTCAAGGCCACACACTGTACCTAAGCACCTTACAGCCAATGATGTACTTTCGAAGGATAGTCACGGTTGTAATGTAGGGAATACACCTGCCAATTTGTGCACAGCAAGCTCCCACAAGCAATAAAGTGATAGTGAATAGATAATTTGTTTTTGTGATGTTGACTCAGGGATAAAATATTGGCCAGGACACCACAGTTGACCCCACTATTCTCCTCCAAAATATTTGACTCACTCAAGGGTTCCAACTTAAAGACAATGATGTGGGCAACTTGGTGTCAAGTGGACAAGTACTGATTGGCCTTACTATGCATTGCCTTCCATGCATATTAGGATGGTTAATCAGTCATTCAGAAAAAACAGCAACTGGCTTTATTAAAATGGCACATTATCTGACTTGTGATGTTCATGTGCAAACGGTTGATGTCCCAATCCTCAATGGGTTGACAATTGTCATTAGAAAAGTGCGCAGTGAAATTTAGCAAGAACAAGTTCAGTGTCCCAATGAGGAAAGTACTGATTGGAAACCATATTCCATAGTTGCATCCAGTTTCCTAGGCCACAAGCTGCAACAAGTAACTACACAACAGCTTATATATCTAAGTATACCAGGACCTGCGCAAATGACACTTTTCAGTTGCACTCCACCTCAGACTGAGGAGATCAAGTTCTGCTTCAGTGACTTGAGCACAAAATCCAGATTCACACTCCCAGTGCAGTACTGAGGGAGCACAGAGTTTTTCAGAAGTGCCATTTCGCAGATGAGATGTTAAACCAATGTCCAATCTCTCTGTTCACATGTGCCTGCAGAATCTCCCTGGCATGCTTTGAGGGAAAGCAGAGTTAGCCTGGTGTCCTGGTAAAGATTTCCCTCTCAATCTTCACCACCAAAGACAGATTAACTGGAATTTTTTTGAAAAGTCACAGATCTGAAATGTTAATTTTGCCTGACCTGCTATTTCCAGAATTTTCTGTGTTTATTTCAGATTTCCAGCACACACACAGCTTTGTGTTAACTGCACATTTGTGTTTGTAGAACCTTGCTGTTTTCAAACTGGCTGCTGCCTTTGCCTGAATAACAGTGACAAAAACAACAACTTGCATTTGTATAGCACCTTTAACATACTAAAATTTCCCTAGACATTTCACTGGAGCATTATCAAACAAAACTTGACACCAAGCCACGAAGGAGGTATTAGCATTGGTGACCAAAAGCTTGATCAAAGAGTCTCTTAAAGGAGGAGGATGAGGTGGAGAGGATTTTTGAGGGTATTCCAGAGCTTAGGGCTCAGAAAGCTGAAAACACAGCCACCAATAGTGAAGCAACAAAAAAGTGGGGATAAGCAAAAGGTCGGGATTGTAGAAATATCTTGGAGGGTTGAAGGCATGGAGGAGTTACAGAGATATGGAGGGGTGAGGGCATGGTGTGAGGTGAAAACATCAGCAAGAAGTTTAAAATTGAGGCATTGTTGGGCTTTGAGCCAATGCAGGTCAGCATGCACAGAGTGATGGGTGAGTTAGGATCTACAGGACCATGGGATCTGCTATATAAGAGTGCTATATAAATTCTAGTCCTATTTTTCACTTTTACCTTTTATTTACTGCAAAATGCTTGACGCAAAAAATGTAATATGAAACGGATAGAAATCTACCAAAATCAATTCATGATGAACTCAGCTCCAACAAAAATCAAGAATCTCGACACCACCCAGGACAAAGCTGCCCACTTGATTGGCACCACATCCACTGCCTTAAATATTCACTCCCTGCACCATCTTTGCACAGTGGCCACAGTCTATGCCATTTTACCAAGGGTCCTTCAACAACACCTCCCAAACCAGCAACCACTACCACCTGGAAGAACCGGGTGTAACACCCAGGAAATTGAGAATCAATACTCAGCACAAGTCCAACAGCTTTAAGGCTAATTATAACAATATTAGACAGGAACTGAGGAATCTAGACTGGGGGCGGATGTTTGAGGGCAAATCAACAACTGACATGTGGGGGGCTTTCAAACGTCAGTTGATAAGAATTCAGGACCGGCATGTTGCTCCTAGGATGAAGGATAAGTATGGCAAGTTTCAGGAACGTTGGATAACAAAGGATGTTGTGAGATTAGTCAAAAAGAAAAGGGAAGCATTCGTAAGGGCTAGAAGGCTGGGAACAGATGAAGCCTGTGGAGAATATAAAGAAAGTAGGAAGAAACTTAAGCAAGGAGTCAGGAGGGCTAAAAGGGGTCATGAAAAGTCATTGGCAACCAGGATTAAGGAAAATCCCAAGGCCTTTTATACATATGTAAAAAGCAAGAGGGTAGCCAGGGAAAGGGTAGGCCCACTCAGGGACAGAGATGGGAATCTGTGTGTGGAGCCAGAAGAAATAGGAGAGATACTCAATGTGTATTTCTCATCAGTATTCACCAAAGAGAAGGACTTAGTGTTACTTTGTCTAGGGAAAAGTGTGTCGATAGCCTGGATCATGTTGAGATCAAAAAAGAGGAGGTGTTAGGCATCTTGAAGAATATTAAGGTGGATAAGTCCCCATGGCCAGACGGGATCTACCCCAGAGTACTGAGGGAGGCAAGGGAGGAGATTGCTGAGGCCTTGACAGAAATCTTTGTATCCTCACTGGCTATAGGTGAGGTCCCAGAGGACTGGAGAATGGCCAATGTTGTTTAAGAAGGGTAGCAGGGATAATCCAGGAAATTACAGGCTGGTGAGCCTTACGTCAGTGGTAGGGAAATTATTGGAGAAGATTTTTTGTGACCGGATTTACTACCATTTGGAAGCAAATGGGCATATTAGTGAGAGGCAGCATGATTTTCTGAAGGGGAAGTCGTGTCTCACTAACGTGATCGAGTTTTTCAAGGAAGTGACAGAGATGATCGACGATGGAAGGGCAGTGGATGTTATATACATGGATTTCAGTAAGGCCTTTGACAAGGTCCCTCATGGCAGACTGGTACAGAACGTAAAGTCGCACAGGATCAGAAGTGAGCTGACAAGATGGATACAGAATTGGCTTGGTCATAGAAGACAGAGGGTAGCAGTGGAAGGGTGCTTTTCTGAATGGAGAGCTGTGAACAGTAGTGTTCCGCAGGGATCAGTGCTGGGACCTTTGCTGTTTGTAGTATATGTAAATGATTTGGAGGAAAATGTAACTGCGCTAATTAGTAAGTTTGCAGATGACACTAAGGTTGGAGGAGTTGCAGATGGTGAAGAGGATTGTCAAAGGATGCAACGGGATATAGATCGGTTGGAGACTTGGGTGGAGAAATGGCAGATGGAGTTTAATCTGGACAAATGCGAGGTAATGCATTTTGGAAGGTCTAATACGGGTAGGAATTATACAGTAAATGGCAGAACCCATGAGTGCATCGACGGGTAGAGGTATCTGGGTGTACAGGTCCACAGGTCACTGAAAGTGGCAACGCAGGTGGATAAGGTAGACAGGAAGGCATATGGCATGCTTGCCTTCATTGGCAGGGGTATTGAGTATAAAAACTGGGAAGTCATGCTGCAGCTGTATAGAACCTTGGTTAGGCCACACTTGGAATATTGCGTGCAATTCTGGTCGCCACATTACCAGAAGGATATGGAGGCATTGGAGAGGGTGCAGAGGAGGTATACCAGGATGCTGTCTGGTCTGGAGGTTATTAGCTATGAGGAGAGGTTGGAAAAACTCGGATTGTTCTCACTAGAGCGACGGAGATTGAGGGGCGACTTGATAGAAGTTTACAAAATTATGAGTGGCATGGACAGAGTAGATAGTCAGAAGTTTTTTCCCAGGATGGAAGAATCAATTACTAGGGGACATAGATTTAAGGTGAGTGGAGAAAACTATCGAGGAGATGTGCGGGGCAAGTTTTTTACGCAAAGGGTAGTGAGTGTCTGGAATTCGCTGCCAGAGAAGGTGGTGGAAGCAGGTACGATAGTGGTGTTTAAGAGGCAGCTTGACAAATATATGAATAGAATGGGAATAGAGGGATACGGACCCCGGAAGTGCAAAATGTTTCAGTTTGACAGGCAATATGATCGGCGTAGGCTTAGAGGGCCGAAGGGCCTGTTCCTGTGCTGTACTTTTCTTTGTTCTTTGTTCTTTGTTCTTCATTGCCAATAATTTAAAGTTTGAAAACAATACAGAGTGATTTAAAACATACAGGTTCTACTTAGTTAGCCAGACTTGGTTGACAGTATGTTAATCAGATTCAATCTGTCTAGAACTGATCAGCTTCCAGCCAGACTTCTCCTGTTGATGGTCTCACTCCCAATGGTGCTGTCTTGATGAGGGTTTGCAACCTGATTTTATAGTTTGGCTGCATGGCAGCTGCTTTCGTGCTCAATCCCCTGAGCCGCTTGATTGGTGGTCTCTGATTGGTTTCTGCAGAATCGTCGGCTCATTTCCACAGCAAAATTAATGAAATCTTAAAACATATTTTTACACAGCGCAGCAGGCACATGGGACCAACTTCACCACCAATTTCCCCTCCAAGTCACACACCACCCAGACTTGGAACCGTTCGTTCACCATTGCTGGGTCAAAACCCTGGAACTCCCTTCCTACACCACATCGACTGCAGTGGTTCAAGGAGGTGGCTCACCATCACCTTCTCAAGGGCAATTAGGGATGGGCACAAATGCTGGTCTTATACTGGGAATGAATATATCTTTTAAAAATCTACAATTCAGGACTCTTGAACATCCACGATTTTAATTGCTTTACTATTGTGTCTGTGCTGTCAGTTATTTAAGGCCTTAAAGAATTTCCCACTTAACCCTCCCCACCTCTCTATTCACCCCTTCTCCTTTAAGATGCTCCTTGAAACCTCCCACTCTGACTAAGCTTTTAGCCACCTGTACTAATATCTCCTTCCATGACTTGGTATCAATCTCTGCCTGATAACCCTCTCAGGATATTAGGAAGTTTTTACTACATTAAAGGTTCTGTAGTTGTTGTTTTGTTTTTGAGAATGAGTCAGCTGAAAGATTTAACAGGATATGGAATTGGAGCATGCTACTTCCCTTTTCAGCATTTGCTGCTTATGAAGGTGGTGGTGGAGGAAACCGTTAATGATTTCAAACAGAAATTGGATGGGCACGTGAGGGAAATGCATGGCTCCAGCGATAAAGTAGGGGAATAGGGCTGACTGGATTGCTGTGCTGGGAACTGGCATGGGCTTAACAGGCTAAATGGCCTCTTTCGATGTCGAATGACTCTGTGACTATTTCTTTCAGTTTTTATTGCCATGTGCCATTGTTTAGATTCTTAGTTCTTTTTTCCTCAGAGTGCCAAAAAAGGAAAGTGAAACTTCAACAAAAATCCAGCTCTGGTTGATGGGAAGCTGTGTTTCGAATGTCAAGACATGGCGAGGATTCCTTCTTGAACCTTTCCAAACATGCCCAGGCTAGTTATTAACCACTATGCTGTCCCCACAATGTAGTTTGAGGATATTGAAGATATGAATGTTGTGATGTAAGTCCAGAACTTTATTCAAACGTTGTTTATAACACAGCATCGCATTCATTTACCAGAATAATACCTGGACTCCAAGGCCTGGATTTTTGCTACAAAGGAGCGCCTGGAAATTGGGAGTCCTGCCCCTCAAAAAAGCAGAACCTACCATTTCCACGGGTGGGATTGGGCCCAGGTCAGGATTGCGCATGCATGTTTCACGGGGACAGCTGCCCATAGCCTGGATTTTCACGACAATGGAGAGGTTCTCCATCATGACAATAATCCTGAGTATGGGTGAAATTTCTAAGTTACTCCCTTGAACCCGGCAATTCCTATCTTCACGGGGTCGGGTCCAGAGTCAAGCCACGGTTCACACACGTGCAATTCAGGGAGGCAGCGGGCCATTCAAATCACCAGCTGCGTCCACTGAAGTAGGATTTTGGGAGTACAGGATTGTAGAAGACAGAGTGTGCAAAACAAGGTCTGAACTTGGTGGATGCATTTGGATAGCCAGGATAGTCCTTTGGAGAGGTAAGGGACCCCCTTGGATAGGGTCCCTGGGCATCTTTGTGAGAGGCAAGGCACCCTTTTGGATTGTTAGAATTAAACATGAATATGCATGTTTTACACACAAACCCATTGGAACTGTCAAGCTATCCAGGAACTGTCAAGCTGTCAAGAAAGTGTCAAGCTGTCCAGGAGTTGTCGAAGTTGTCAAGGAACTATCAAGCTGTCCAGGAAATGCCAGAGCTATTCCAGGAACTGTCAAGCTGTTCTAGAACTGTCAAGCTGTCCAGCAAGTGCCAAAGCTATCAAGGAAACTATCAGTATAAAAGCAAAATACTGCTGATGATGGAAATCTGAAAGAAGAACAGAAAATGCTGGAAAATCTCAACAGGTCTGGCAGCATCTGTGGAGCGAGAAACAGAGTTAACATTTCAAGTCTGTATGATTCTTCTTCAGACAAGGAACTTTCAATTGTCTAAGAACTGTCAAGATCTCCGGGAAGTGTCAAAGATGTCAAGGAACTGTTAAGCTATCCGGGAATTATCAAAGGATACTAGGTGAGTTGACACAAAGTGGATAAGGGCAAAGGGTGGTGGGTGAGGGCTATGAGGTGGCATGTGTTGGCACTAAGTTGGCATGGGGGTATAAGGTGCCATGGGAGTAGTTAGAGGGGCATAGGCTGACAAAGTGGTTTGATGGGCCATAGGGGTTGGGTGGGGGCAATGGGTTGGCATTCGTTGACTTGGAGGGGGCATAAGGAGTGTGTGGGGGTTGAGGGGTGAGGGCTGGAGGGATGTTTTTTGTTTTATTCATTTTTAATTTAAACACAGTGCCAAAACATAGAGACAGACCTTACACTCAGACCACCTCCGCACCCAGAAACCTCCACATTCATTCTGAGGTTGCCTTCCCTGACTCCATTTTCAGTCCACACCCCCACCCCCTCTCCCCACCACCTACTCCCCCTCCACCCAACCCTCCTCCCCCAACCCCAGCTGAAAATCTGACCAGCAGGTGGCCATTTTTAAAGGGCGGGTTCGCCAAGCTGGGCAGTCTCCAGACTCTTCGCACCCGACTCAGGGACGAAAACCTGGGCCCATATAAGTCAGTAGCTGCCTCCACTCAAGTTGGATTTTGGTCTGACAGGTGTCTGAAAAGCGACAAGTGTGCAAAGTAGACCTGGCAGGAGCAGGTCTGAACTCTATGCATTCCTTTGAATAGCCAGGGTACCCCATTTGGAGTGGTGCAGGTACCCTGTGGGATTTGCTTTCAATTTGTCTTAACTCCCCCAGAATTGGCAAAAACTCAATTGAAACTGTCTTGCTTTAACCCAAGGGTATAGGAGGGTGGGTCAGATGGACTCCCAGGGCAGCTTTTTTCCCCCTACTGACTTGTGCATCCAGTGCCAGGAAGAAGTTTGTGCTTGAGAAGGGTGCATTGCGCTTTGTGTGAAGGAAGATACAAGATTGGTATGGTACCCTCACACCATAGAAATCACTCAACGTGAGTGCCGGAGGCAAGAGGACAGGAAGTCAGAAGAGGAAATGCCACATGCATTAGGAAAGAGGAGTTGAGGCAGGACAACCAGGTACTACCTTGTGGGAAGGGTGTGCAGGTCCAGGATGTTATAACTCAGTATGATGGAGAACCAGTGTCAAAGGTGACTGAGACTAATCTGTGAGGTGGTGACAGACATATGTTGCATGGACAAGCAATAACTTGAGTCACACCCCATTGCCAGTGGCTGTGAAGGTAATCATCACTCTCAATCTTTATGCCTCAGGCTTTTTCCAGGGCTCAGTAGGAGACCTTCCTGGTATATCCCAATCAGCAGCACACAGCTGCATTAAGGCTTTAATGCCTTGTTTGGTCACATGGGGATCACATTAATTTTCCTTAGATTTGGCATCTCAGACACAGAGAGCTATGACTTTTTCCCAGTTATCAGGCTTCCCACAGTTGCCGGATGATATTGATTGCACCCATTTTTGCCATTAAGGGTCCAACTCAGCGTTTGAAGTCCTTCATCAACCCTTTCTCACTCACTCAATGTACAGGCGATTTGTGACCACAACAAGGCCTTCCTTCAAATGCGTGCAAGGGTCCCTGGAAGTTTCTATGACTTTTGTACTGAGTTCCCAACTCCCTCAGCTCTTTCAGCCACCTTTGCAGATCCATGGTTGGCTTCTAGGGACATGGGCTACCCCTTAAGAACCTGACTTAAATCCCCTCTAACTGAGGGAGAGCACAACTACAACAGCAACAAGGAGTACAACCGAGCAGACCATTGGCATTTTAAAAATGTGCTTCAGGTGCCTTGATCGCTTAAGTGGAAATCTGCAATATGACCCAACAAGGATATCAAGAATAGTAGTGGTGTGCTGCATGCTGCACAACACGGCACAGTGGAGGGGCCTAGGTGATGATGACACCATGGCCAGAGGTCCAACCTCTGAGGTGGAGGAAGATGAGGAAGCTGAGGAGGAGGAGTAAGATGAGGAGGAGGAGAAAGCTAAAGAGGTGGAGGAAGCCCCTGTCCATTCTGGTGATTCCCAAACAGATGAGGATGAGGAGACTGCCAATGACAGAGCAGCTGGGAGTCGTGGTCATGTAGCCAGTGCTGACTGTGCAGGGGGGGATCAGCACCAAGACTTCTTTGTGCAAAACCACTTCACATAAGGTCCTCCTATTTCACACTTGTCATCAGCCAGTCCCTGGGGAGCAACTTCCAAGCAAAGAACCTTTTCCATTGGCACCACAATTAACCAGGGGAATGCCCATCCCCCACAAGGGAGAGAAACAACATCAGTGTGTTTGATACAGTTACATTAAAATGGCTGCAACCCTCAAGATCATAACCATGGAACTCAACATATTACAAACACAAATGGTAAGAAGTTCTTCACAACTTGGACCCCTCACATAAATGCCAACACCTGTAAATGAGATGCCAAAGCTGCCACCTCGTCCATAATCAAACCACGCCCACAATGCTGAGAGTGACATGACTTAACTCTCTACATGTTCTACACACTGATATGCCAGCAAACATGCAGATAAGGCATATTGCATAGGATGAGCCCACAACTGTGCAACAACAGCCCTTTGAAAAGCTCGCACACCATCCACTCTGGCCAATGACCCAGTTTCTGAAGTGGGTGCCATATGCAGAATTCCAGGCATCCATAAACAACTGCTTCCCTCACAAAGCACATCCTCCACCACCTTGAATGCAAATGCTGCTAAAGTAGCGGGGACAGCAGATGGGCAATTCCTTGGAGCATGCATGGCATCTCGAGCTGTGATGCTTACACATAGACCATTGCGTGACAGTGCCTTGCACCCAGCACCATTGCTCGAGCTGCACCTGCTGCCCAACATTTGTTCGTGGAGTCTGATCATTGACCCTCCCTTAAAGTTTGGATGGATAATGAAAGATACCAGGAGCATCTCAGTGCTTGAGCCTATGAACACTGCATTATTATGTAATAGACCAGAGAAGGAAGAAAACCTCCAATGCCTCATAAATATGGTCACACCTTGCTCCTGATGACTTCACTGTGAGATGGACCTCAGCATGCCGCCTTCATTATCACTGGTAAAATAATGTTGACATTCTTTGTGAGTTCTGTAGTGTACAAATACACACCTAGCCATCTATGAGTATATGTAAATATATTCAAAAAATGCACCATGAAAGTGTAACCATGGTGAACCCCTTCGTGCTCTAGGAGAGTAGCACTCTGCACTTGTGCACACTCCTATAAAGTAACTCCCATGTTGCCTCGGAGGAGGTGGGGGCAGGGTGCTCAATTCTCAGTCTATATGGCAATGAGGAGCATTGTGGCAGGTCTTGACATGCTGGCACCCATTGGGGACCTTCTTCATACTGCAGCCTCCATATTTCTGCATGGGCAGCCATAGTCACTGGCACATGGAGCAGACATGGACTCAGGCCAAGGGGCCAGGGAGGTGGAAAAAGATGAGGGTGGTGAGAAACTGTCAGTATCTTCACCCTCCCCAGTGACCTCCACAGTCCTGGATTGGCCTTCTGGTGGGGTTAATGAAGCTGGTTGCTGGTGTGCAGCAGTCGCCCATTCCAGAAACTGCTATGCCAACAGTGAGACCATCCTCATGTATTCCATGGATTTCAGCGCTCACATTCTGAGCAGGCTGATTCCAGCTACTTGCATCTGCTCCTGGCTGAGGTGCTGCTTTTGCATCCACTGCAAAGTGCTGCTGCATGTGTCTCTCCATGACATTGGGCATTCTCTCATGTGGTTGAGCCCCAGGATAGTATGGAGCTCATTACAGTGATGGGCTTCACCATTCTCAGTCCTAGAGCTCCCACTGCCTCAGGGAACTCCGCCAGATGCCCAGACATCTGATGCTGATTGTCCAAATATTGTGCCCCAAAAGGTAACTCCCAAATCTCCACATTGCTGCCCATTGGAGCACCATCGTTACTTTCCTCCCTTCTCCGAGGGGAACTATGTACAGATGTCTCTGACACTGGCATCTCCTCCTGCATTCTAGTGCAGTGACTTTCAACCTGTGCCACCGAGTCTACATGTGTGCTACATCAAAGTGCTGGTCTCTGCGTTGTCTAATTATGGACTAGTCAGATGTGACCTTGCCTCTTCATACACTTCTTCCTCCTCTTGACGCCAAGAGATGATTTGGCCCAAGAGGGTGAGTGAGAAGAGCTGGGACCAATGTGAGACCGAAAAGGAATTATTTAGGCATAGCCCTTCACATTGTGAAGCACACTCTGATGCACGCCATTGCGTTTAACCATGCTCGCACTGCCAGTATGACGCAACCCCATCCTTGCACACCCTCTCATGCCAGCGTCCCTGTGTACTCAGTGAACTGACATCATAACCTCCACCAACACCACCATGTGCCAAGGTGATTTCAACATCGTCTTTATCACCTGCTTCTGGTGATTCATCATCACCAACAGGCAGCTGTTCAGGCAGGCTGGCAATCGCCATGGCCATCTGTTCAACCAAGCGAATTATTCTCAGCCAGGCTGACCCACCTCCAGCCCGGGCCATCCCTGTGACATTCTTTGCCCTTTTCAACAGCGACAACAACATGATCTCATGGTAGCCTGATATATATATTGCATGGAGAAGTTTTGCTCTTCACTGCACCTGTGCATCACAGTGCTCATTCACATCTCTTCTGTGCGCACCTACATGAGCTGCTTACACATTCAATCCTCAATACTGAAGCAGAGTTATGTGCCATGTCTTGCATCTTAGCTGCAACATGCAGATATGACACTTCCCTTGGACATCTGTGTGGATCAGCCAAGCTACTCACCTCTCCTGCTGTGCTCACTGCAGCTGCAATTTGAATCCAGGTCTTCTTGGTTGTTGCAGGTACGTTATGCTGGCCAGCAGGGTACAGAGCAGATCTCTTCTTATGGACCTCTTCCACCATAACTTGAAGGTCCTAATTAAAAAAGTGAGGGGCAGCTGGACCCATCCCTTCCCTCACATCTCCTCTGTGTGACATTCTATCAGTAAGAATGTAAGGTGAAAAGGGTCGTGGGCCATTCAGATTACAATGCTTTCATTCGCTTTTGTGTGCTTGTACGCGCACTAACCATTTTCACCATAGCATCAATGATTACTGGTAAGGTGCAGAGGAGAAAATGATTGCGCAAGTGCTTGGTGCCATGTATGTTGCATCTGTAACTCCAAGGTAGCATTCTGTGCTCCGTGCCTACTGACAGCCCTACTGGTTCACTCCCTCTTAGTCACATTGTTGTGCCGTGAAAGTATGTGGGTGCATTCTAATAGATGGGTGGCAAGAGGGCGAGTGAATAGGATAATGACCATAGCACTGTTCATCAATCATCTTGGTAGAATATCTGTACCAGGTAGTGGGGCAATACAATGCTATATCCATGGCTGTGTCTTGTGAATCCATTCCACACATTCAGTCCTTCAGTACAGTACATTGTGAATAGGCAGCTACAATGGCAATTATTTCTTAGGGAGAGCTCATGATGGGCCATCCATTCCAGGGTTAGCTAACAGTTGGACAATATTACAGAGTTCTCACCCACTTGACAAGGCAGTGGCGCCTCCTTGAAGGCACACGTACTTCACCATAGATGACCTACCTCTCAAATGGGCCTTTCTGAGGGCCCGCTTTTTATCTGCACCCGAGTCACCCAACCCACACTGGGCCTGCCTCCAACCCTTCATTACTTCCAGGGTTGCTGCCTGCCCAACTCTAAGTAGTGCCTGCCACAAAAATCTAATGTTCAGTCAGACATTTTTAGAAGTCAGGTTTGCAGAGCTGTGAATCCTCCCAACTCTGCGCACCGACGCACAGATGACAATCTAGGCCCAAGTGTTGAGCTACGAGAAGAGATTAAATACATTAGGGTTGTGTTTGTTCAGGTGACTGTTAATTTTGTCCTGGATTATCATTTCTAAAAGCTTTCCCACTGTACTTGCTGGGTTTATTGTTACAACCGTTTTTGAACAAGGCTGTAACATTTGTAATTCTCCAGTCCCCTGGCACCACACCTGTATATAAGGATGATTGGAAGAATATGGCCAACTCCTCCCTAAGTTTTATCTTACTTCCCTCAGCAACCTTGGATACATCAATCCTGGCCCTGATGATTTAACCATTTTTAAGTCCATCCAATGCCTCCTCTTTATCAATTTTTAGACCATTCAGTGTCTCACCTGTCTCCTCTTTCATAGAACCATAGAACCACAGAACACTACAGCACAGAAAACAGGCCATTCAGCCCTTCTAGTCTGTGCCGAAATATTATTCTGCTAATCCCATTGACCTGCACCCAGTCCATAACCCTCCAGACCTCTCCCATCCATGTATCTATCCAATTTATTCTTAAAACTTAAGAGTGAGCCCACATTTACCACATCAGATGGCAGCTCATTCCACACTCTCACTACTCTCTGAGTGAAGAAGTTCCCCCTAATGTTCCCCCTAAACCTTTCCCCTTTCACCCTAAAGCCATGTCCTCTCATGTTTATCTCTCCTAATCTAAGTGGAAAGAACCTACTCGCATTTACTCTGTGTATACCCCTCTTAATTTTGTAAACTTCTATCAAATCTCTCCTCATCCTTCTATGCTCCAAGGAATAAAGTCCTAAACTGTTTAATCTTTCCCTGTAATTCAACTCCTTAAGACCTGGCAACATCCTAGTAAATCTTCTCTGCACTCTTTCAATCTTACTGATATCCTTCCTGTAGTTAGGCGAACAGAACTGCACACAATACTCCAAAGTTGGCCTCACCAATGTCTTATACAACCTCACCATAACATCCCAACTCCTATACTCAATACTTTGATTTATGAAGGCCAGTATTCCAAAAGCTTTCTTTACAACCCTGTCTACCTGGGATGCCACTTTCAGGGAATTGTGTATCTGAACTCCCAGATCCCTTTGTTCCTCCACACTCCTCAGTGCCCTACCATTTACTGTGTATGTCCTACCTTGATTTGTCCTTCCAAAATGCAACACCTCATACTTTTCTGCCTTAAATTCCATCTGCCATTTTCTGGCCCATTTTTCCAGTTGGTCCAAATCACTCTGCAAGCTTTGAAAGCCTTCCTCGCTGTCCACAATGCCTCCAATCTTAGTGTCATCAGCAAACTTGCTGATCCAATTTACCACATTATCATCCAAATCATTGATATAGATGACAAACAACAGTGGTCCCAGCACAGATCCCTGAGGCACACCACTAGTCACAGACCTCCAGTCTGAGAAACAATCATCCACTACCACTCTCTGTCTTCTCCCACACAGCCAATTTCGAATCCAGTTTACAACCTCTCCATGGATACCAAGTGCCTGAATCTTCTGAACTAACCTCCCATGTGGGACCTTGACAAAGGCCTTACTAAAGTCCATGTAGACAACATCCACAGCCTTTCCTTCATCTTCTTTCTTGGTAACCTCCTCGAAAAACTCTACAAGGTTCGTTAAACATGACCTACCATGCACAAAGCCATGCTGACTATCCTTAATCAGCCCTTGGCTGTCCAAATAATTGTATATCCAATCTCTCAGAACACCTTCCAATAATTTACCTACTACTGACGTCAGGCTCACTGGCCTGTAATTAGCTGGTTTATTTTTGGAGCCTTTTTTAAACGACAGAACAACATGAGCTACCCTCCAATCCTCCGACATCTCACCCTTGGCTAAGGACATTTTAAATATTTCTGCCAGGGCCCCTGCAATTTCTACACTAGTCTCCCTCAAGGTCCAAGGGAATATCATGTCAGGCCCGGGGGATTTATCTACCTTTATTCGCTGTAAGGCAGCAAGCACCTCCACCTCTTTAATCTCTATATGTTCCATGATATTACTGCTTGTTTCCCTTCCTTCCTTATACATTATGCCAGTTTCCTGAGTAAATACTGATGCAAAAAAACTGTTTAAGATCTCCCCCACCTCATGAGGCTCCACACATAGATGACCACTCTGATCTTCAAGAGGACCAATTGTGTCCCTTACTACTATCCTTTTACTTTTAATATACTTGTCGAAACCCTTATCCGCCAAAGCAACCTCATGTCTTCTTTTTGCCTTCCTGATTTCCTTCTTTAGTATTTTCTTACATTTTCTATACTCTACAAGTACCTCATTTGCTCCATGTTGCCTATACCTGCTATACACCTCTCTCTTCTTCTTAACCAGATCGCCATTATCCCTTGAAAACCAAAGTTTCCTATGCCTGTTAACTTTGCCTTTAATCCTGACTGGAACATGAAAACTCTGCACTCTCAAAATTTCGCCTTTGAATACCTTCCATTTACTGAACACATGCTTGCCAGAAAACAACTTATCCCAATCCACTCTTCCTAGATCCTTTCTCATTTCCACAAAATTGGCCTTTCTCCAATTTAGAATCTCAACTCGAGGACCAGACCTATCCTTATCCATAATTAACTTAAAACTAATGACATTGTGGTCATTGGACCCAAAATGTTCGCCTACACATACTTCTGTCACATGACCTGTCTGGTTCCCTAATAGGAGATCAAGTATTGCATCCTCTCTCGTTGGTACCTCTATATATTGATTTAGAAAACTTTCCTGAACACATTTGACAAACTCCAAGCCATCCAGCCCTTTTACCGTATGGGAGTCCCAGTCAATATGTGGAAAGTTAAAATCTCCTACTATCACAAAATCTGTTTCTTACATTGGTCTGCTATCTCTCTACAGATTTGCTCCTCCAATTCCTCTCTGACTATTGGGCGGTCTATCATACAACCGTATTAGTGTGGTCACACATTTCCCATTCCTCAGCACCACCCATATGGCCTCTGTAGACGAGCCCTCCGGGCTGTCCTGCTTGTGCACAGCTGTGATATTTTCCCTGACTAGTAATGCCACTCCTCCCCCTTTCATCCCTCCCCCTCTATCACGTCTGAAACAATGGAACCCCGGAACATTGAGCTGCCAGTCCTGCCCCTCCTGCAACCAAGTCTCATTAATAGCAATAATGTCGTAATCTCACGTGCCAACCCACGCCCTAAGCTCATCTGCCTTTCCGACAATACTCCTTGCATTGTAATAGATGCACCTGAGAACATTTCTATCCTGTACAAACCTTTGATTTCTGTCTATACATGCATTCCTCGCTTGACCTTTATCCTCCTCCACCTCACTATCTGCTCTAACACTCTGGTTCCCCTCCCCCTGCAAATCTAGTTTAAACCCCCCCAGAGCAGCACTAACAAACATACCCGCAAGGATGTTAGTCCCCCTCCAGTTCAGGTGCAAAACGTCCCGTTGGAACAGGTCCCACCTTCCCTGGAACAGAGTCCAATTGTCCAGAAACATGAAGCCCTCCCTCTTGCGCCATCTCTTTAGCCACGTATTTAGCTGCATTATCCTCCTATTTCTAGCCTCACTAGCACGTGGCACGGGTAGCACTCCTAGGATCGCAACCCTGGAGGTCCTGTCCTTCAACTTTGCACCTAACTCCCTAAACTCTCTTTGCAGGACCTCCTCCTCCTTCCTATCCAAGTCATTGGTCCCTACATGGACCACGACATCTGGCTGCTCACCCTCCCTCCTTAGAATACTGAGAACTCGATCAGCTCAAGATATTGCGGACCCTGGCACCAGGGAGGCAACAGACCATCCGGGATTCTCGATCTCTCCCACAGAACCTCTTATCTGTCCCCCTAACTATCGAATCCCCTATCACTACTGCTCTCCTCTTTTCCCTCCCTCCTTTCAGAGCTGAGGGTCCAGCCTCGGTGCCAGAGACACAACCACTACAACTTGTTCCTGGTAGGTCGTCCCCACCAACAGTATCCAAAATGGTATACCTATTGTTGATGGGAACAGCCACATGGGTGCTCTGTTCTTTCTGTCTATTCCCCTTCCCTCTCCTGACAGTCACCCAGCTACCTCCCTCCTGACTTTTAGGGGTGACTATCTCCCTGAATCTCCTGTCTATTACTGCCTCTGCCTCCCGAATGATCCGAAGTTCATCCAGTCCCAGCTCCAGTTCCCTAACTCGGTTTGTCAGGAGCTGCAGCTGGATGCATCTTTTGCAGGTGTAGTCAACAGGGACAATTGTGCTATCCCTGACTTCCTACATGCTGCATTCGGAGGACTCAACTGCCCCAACTGCTGCCTCCATTACCTACTCCTAATTTAATTAAAGGAACTTACCCGGCCTTACCCCACTGGGAGCAAGCTCGTCCTCAGCCTCTGCTCACCGAAGCCTCTCAAGCCAAAGCCTCAAAGCTCCACTCCTTCACTGGGCAACTCACACACTGGCCGCTACTCTTCAGCTTCCCCTCCTTTTATTTTCAATCTCCGCGCTCTTTTTAAAAAAAACTCCCCTCGCTCACCACGCTCTTTTTAAAATGAACTCCCCTTGCTCACCGTGTTCTTTTTAAAATGAACTCCCCTCGCTCACCGTGTTCTTTTTAAAATGAACTCCCCTCTCTCACCACGCTCTTTTTAAAAAAAGACATTTTTCAATATGACTTTGGCAACATCTTCCTCCTTAGTAAAGACAGGTGCAAAGTACTCATTTAGTACCTCAGCCATGTCCTTTGCCTGTGTAAATCCCCTTTCTGGTCCCTAATCTCACGACTCATCCTTTTACCACCCTTCTATGATTTATATGTCTATAGATGACTTTGGGATTTCCTTTTATGTTAGCAGTCAATCTGTTCTCATGCTTTCTCTTCATTTCTGCCATTTCATTTTATCACTTTCCCTCTGAGCGTTCTATATTCAGCCTGGTTCTCACTGTATTATCAACCTGACCTGCAATACACAAGGAAAACAGAAAATGCTGGAAATACTCAGCAGGCCCTGTAGCATCTGTGAAAAGGGGAAGAGACCTGAAAATTTAACTCTCTCTCTCTCTCCCTCTCTCCACTGATGCTGCCAGACCTGCTAAGCATGTCCAGCATTTTTTGATTTTATTTCAGATTTCCAGCATTCACAGTATTTTGCTCTTGGATCTCTCATACACATCCTTTCTCAGCTTCATCTTAGTCTCTATCATTTTTATCATCCAGGGAGCTCTGGCTTTCTTTGTCCTACCTCTCCCATTCATGGGAACGTCACTCAACTCTATCTGAATTTTCTCCTCTTTAAAGGCAGTGCTGAGCCACCACAAAATTCAGACAGAGTCAGGGGATAACTGGTGAAAATTAGTTCACTAATGAGCCTTATTGACATCCTGCTGTAAGCAGGTGAGTTTCCCACATTGGCCCTTCTCACTGCCAGGAGCTGCAACCTCTCCCTCAATTAAGTGGGCAGCGCTCATAGTATCGTAGGCCAGGAATTTCCCCTCGGCAATTTGGGGGCGGGGCCCGCTCGCCGAGGGGAAAATGATGCGGGATGACATCGGGAGGAACCCCCGACATCATCCCGGTCCGTTTAAATTTTTAGGAAGGCGGGCGAACAGCGAAATCAGCTGTCCGCCCGCCGACCTGTCAATGGCCAATTGAGGCCATTGACAGGCTAATTAAGATAATTAAAGACCTGCCTGTCCAAGCTCAAGCCTGGTGGGCAGGCCAGGAGCCCCAGCGGACTCCAGATTATTCATGAAACTTCATCCACTGGTGGGATGAAGTTTCATGTCTGCTTTTTAAAAATTTAATAAATTTTATGTATTTATTATTAACATGTCCCATCTCGTGTGACTTTGCCTCAGGGAGCAGTGCGCTCTTTTGAGCGCAAAAGCGAAGGAGCGCACTTTGACAGTTGGGGAATCCCTCCCCCACCCACACAGGAAGCGCATAGCACTTCCAGTCGGGCAGGCCGCTGGGTGGGCCTTAATTGGCCCACCCACTCAAATTAGCGGCAGACCCCATTTTTGTGGCGGGGGCCAGCTGTCCGCTTGCCACCAAGCCGGTGGGGCCCGCCCACCATCCGAGGGCAAAATTCTGCCCATAGAGTTTATGCCGTAGGAGGACGTATATAGTTGGGATAAAGACTTTGGGGGGGATGTAGAGTAAAAGTTAACATCAGGAGAACCCGATGCTGATGTAACTATGATGCAATGTTACATGATCAAGTAACAAAGAGTTGAAGGGAAGGAGAAGACCGACCTTGTGCAGAGTTACTGAGATGTATATAGAGCTTAAATAAATAATGTTTTTTTATGAACTAGTCTTAAGTAGCTTTCTTAGGGAAACAGTCAAATCCTAAAGGACCCCAACTAGACCCCAAACATAAGACAAAACTTAGAAAAGGACAAAGAGCAATCCAGCATAAAAATAATTAATTGGGGGAGGGCCAATTTCATGGGTGTGAGGACAGATCTGGCCCAGGTAAACTGGAATCAAAGATTGGCAGGCAAAACTGTAACAGCCCGGTTAACAGCATTTTCAGTTTATGTAAAAAGCAAAACCATCGGAATTCTGAAGTAACACCAGAGAATGCCAGAAACACTTGGCAGGTCAGGCAGCATCTGAGGAGAGGGCGAAGCAGTGTTAATCTTTCGGGTCAATGGTACTCCATCAGAAGCAGCTCTGGCAACAAAAATATGAACCTAAACTTTATCTTTATGCTTGATCTGTTGAGTGTTTCCAGCATTGTCTGCTTTAATTATTGTTTTCTAAATCTCTTGAATCATCACTTATAGTGTATCATGGAATAGAGGAAGCATTCTCATCCTTCTTAAAATTTCCCTATGTCTTTGCCCCTCCCTACCTCAATAACCTCTGCAATTCCCTCTTGTCCAAACACTTTGTTCCCCTGAATCCAGTCTCTTGTGTTCCCCATATTCCATAAACCCACAATTGGAAGCCACACTTTCAACAACTTTGGCTCCAGAATTCCTTCCCTAAACCCCTTTGCATCTCTAGTTCCATTTCCTCGAAGACTGTCCTCTTTGACCAAATATTAATCACCTCTCCTAATCCTTCCTTCTCTGGCTCCATTTCTGTCATGAAAGAATAATAATTCTCATAACATTTTTCTGGTTTATTGTGAAGTAGGTTTATGAGGGTAAGCATAGTTGGGTCTGTATGTGTGATTTAATTACATTTGGAGTCAGTAGACTATAAGTTTAAATCACCAAAATAAGCTAGGCACTTGACATGCTAATAAGTAAACATGGATGCTGGCTATGCATGTAAGGTGTGAAGAGAATTTGCATTTTTAGATAAACATAGGGATGTTTAGATTTCAAAGGGATTTCAGTCTGTTTACAACTAGCCAGATAAGCAAGGCTAAGGAATGTGTTTATTTTTTCCCAAAGATTGCTAACAATATATAGTGACAACATGAAAGTTTTTATATTATGAGGGAGATACAGTTTCAAAGATGTATGGAACATTAGAATTTACATATTAAAAAGAGAGAGAGATATATAAAGGAGAATGAAAAGCTATGTGTCAGGAGAAGGCTACGTAAGATCTAATAGGAGTGTGTGAAATAGCCTTAATGAAGCCTCCAGAATTTGTGCAAAAGTCTGCTGTCTTACAAAATTGAAGTTGGAAGAAAGCCATTTGGAATTCCACTGTCCAGGGTACTGTGTTAACATGCTCAGTTTGTTTAAAATCTAAAATCTATTTTGGACAGTTGCCTTAAAAGGAATGTAACTCGGGTTCAGGTAAATGAGGAATTTTAGGAGTTATTATAACAGTAAGTAATTTGTAGTCTTATATATATGCTTGACATCTTTTATTTTGTAAATAAATATTTTAATTTTTAAACTCTCTAAAGGTCTTGGTGGACTTATTACTTCTGAATTCAGTGCACACAGCTCGTAATAAATACAAATTGCAAAACCATTGTGATAGCACAACCAAGTTTACCTCATGAATTTGGTCTGCCTGGCACACATTGTCTGCCACATCATAACAATTTCATTATGCCTTGTGAAGTGCCTTATGACAGTCATCAATGCTGGAGGGGGCTGTATTAATCCAAGTTGCTGTACCACTTCACTGTGGTGTCCTTGCTCCTTTGGACTTGGTCCAAATTAACACAGTGGAGATCAGTCCCTACAAGGTCCCTACTATTCTCCAAAGGCAATCGGTTATATTCAAAATATGAAATAGATGCTTTTGCTCAGTGTGAAATTATGAATTTCCCAGATCCCAAAAGCCATATTTGAGTTGACAGGCAAATCAGTCACAATGAATTCTAAAAACACCCATGTGGTTTTCATTTCCCAATATTCGGAGATATTCTCCCATCTGATTTCATGTTGCATTCCATGACAGGGATTGTGAAAACCTGGAGATTTCCAGCTCATCTTTGTTCCAATGGGATTTCATCTAAAGACACAAAATGGCCTGGAGCAGAAATGCATTTTCTCAGCAGCATATCAATTTGTTCTCACGACTGAGCAACTAATGAGATTGTTAGGAACAGAGGGACAGGAGCAGGCCATTCAGGCCCTTGAACCTGCAATTAGATCATGGCTGATCTGTACTTTAACTCCACTTACCCACCTTTGCTCCATAACCCAGTGACACACATATCCTATGATCCAGTGAATAAAAATCTTTATGCAGTTCCCCTGTTCCTTTCCCAACACCCTTTACTTGTGTCCTTTTATAATTCCTTATGGTTTCTGTTTCTAATGTAGAGTATTCCATATCCTAACAACACAGAGCCTCTCCTAACTATTCCCTTTATTTATAAAAACAAAAAACTGCGGATGCTGAAAATCCAAAACAAAAACAGAATTACCTGGAAAAACTCAGCAGGTCTGGCTGCATCGGCGGAGAAGAAAAGAATTGATGTTTTGAGTCTTCATTACCCTTCAACAGAACTGATTTCTTGAGAATGATCTTGCATTGATGCCAACTACTTATTGATTTATCAACATGTAGAATTAGTTCTTCTTGATTTACCTTGCCTTTCAGACCTTTGATCTCAGTCAGATCCCCTGATAAACTTCTTCATTGTAATGTCCTTGTTTTCAGATGGCCTTTGCCCGCTCCCTATCTCTGTAATCTCCTCCAGCCACATTTTGTTTTATAACACTCCCGTTAAGCACCTTGGGAAGTGTTACCATTTTAAAGGAGCTAGATAAATTGGTGATGATGATGGTGGTGTCTAGTTTCAGCCTTCATTAACTCATGTCTTTCATCTGCAATATTATCTTAGTGACTCTCTTTTGCAGTCTCCCCATAGCTTTGGCCCCCTTCCTAAAGTTAAGTGCCCACAGTTTTATTGAGGCAAAAACTTGCTGAAAACAGCTTTTTGCAGACTCAAGTGTGTAATGATATGTCTGGGTAAGAACTTTATTCATAGGAAGTTTTGTACCCTGGGAGTGCTGCTGTGTAGGGAGTGGGAGAGGGATGGGGGGCATTATTATGTGAGACACATCCTTCACTGCAGGAGTCCATGCTTGCTCATGTCTGTATTCTGAGTATACATTCAATAAAGCACTGTTCATTGTAACAAATGTCTCTGAATATTACAACTAGGTACAACTCCTAATATGGCGTCAGAAGTAAATGTCAGCTAAGTGTAAATACTTACGGAGGACAAACTACACATGAATACTAACGCTAACAAAAAAGGGATGCAGCAGCATGGTGAAATTCAGCCCGCCAGACAATTTCGACTTCAGCCATCTGGAGTCGTGGCCTGAATAGAAGCAGCGCTTTCACCGCTATAGGATGGCCACCAAGCTGAACAAGGAGTCTGGTGATGTCCAGATATGCACACTAATTTATGCACTGGGGAAAGAGGCAGAGGAAGTCGTTAAAATGTTCTCGTTTGAGGCGGATGAGGAAAATTATTTTGACAAAGTGCTTGAGAAACTGATTGCAAATTTTGTGCCCAGACGTAACGTCATTCATGAAGGAGTTAAATTTCACCAGAGCCCAAAAAGAGGGTGAATCCACAGCAGGAGCTTGAATGATCTAGCAGAAACATGCGAGTTTGGGGAAAAGTAAAAGGAAATATCTCGGACAGACTCGTGGTCGGCATTGCTGATAAGAAACGCTCCAGAAGCTACAGTTACAGCCCAACTTTTGACACTGGAGAAAGCTATACAGCTAGCATGTCAGTCAGAAAAGATAACATTGGAGGTGCAAGAACAAATGATTAGTAATGCATTATGTGAAATGTTTCGGAAAGTTGATAAACGAAGTGAATGCGGCTGAAAAAGTGGATGAAAAAGGGGCCGAGAAAGGAGCATACTAAGAAAAACACACATTTGAAGCAGGGCGATGACAGCACATTTCACAAGCAAGTCCAGACATTCACTGCTGTGAAAAGCTTGAAATGTGCACGTTGTAGCTCAGCACATGCTTGGCGAGATCATTGCGTTGCAAGGCATGCTAAGTGCTACAAATGTAAGAAAGTAGGCCATTTTGCTGTGGTTTGCAGACGACGTGAGAAATAGAGAAGTCGAATGTCTTGTCCTTGGCCCTGTCATGCACATAAATGACTTGGAGAGTGGACCTTCCAATTCAAAGAACAATTGTGAGATTCAAAATAAAGACTGGAGCAGACACTAGTATAATTTCTGACAAAACGTACTTTGCCCTGAAAACTTCTCTGCAGCTCAATGGCACTAATGACACTCTTGACGGTCCAGGAGAGAAACTGCAATGCTGGGGAAAATTCCTTACAACTACACAGTACAAAGTGAGACATTACCAGTTTACTGTGAATGTGATTAAGGGGACATCAGTGAATAATTTGCTGGGACGTAATGTGGCTGCAGCAATGGGCTTAGTTCAGAAAGTTGACAAAGTTCACTATGATATCTTTGGAGAAACTGGCCTGCTTAAGATCACACCAGTTAAGATCAGCCGTAAAGAAGGTGCAGCGCCCTACGATATTCCAAGGTCAATGGGAATTTCACTGCTGATGCTCCCCCAAGTCAGAAAAGAATTGGAACTATGTTCAACTGTAGTGTCATTGAAGAGATCAACGAGCCAACCGAATGGTGTGCCTCGATGGTACCTGTGCCAAAGAAAAATGGATCAATTAGGATCTGTGTTGATCTCAAAAGAATTAGCAAGGCAGTAATAAGAGAAAAATACGTCCTTCCAAATCTTGGTGACATCCTCCCAAAGCTAGCCAATGCCCGAGTGTTTTCATTGCTGGATGCTGCGAGTGGATTCTGGCAAAATTCCACTACATGAAGATTGTGCGAAGCTGGCCACATTTATAACTCCATTTGGCAGGTATTTCTTCCGCAGATTGCCTTTTCATATTACCAGTGCACCAGAAATCTTTCAAAGAGAGATGACGGATCTATTTCGACATGAAGAGGGCATCGCCATGTACATGGCTGACATCCTGATCTATGGCACGACTGAAGAGGAACATGACAGAAGGCTGTCTCAAGCATTGCAGACCATTGATGTCGCTGGCCTGAAGCTCAATAAAGAGAAATGCTTGATTCGACAAACAGCATTTCCTTGGACACTGCGTTGACAAGAATGGCATACACCAAGATCCTCAAAAGGTACAGGCCATTGTGGAGATGAAGCCTCCAGAGAATGTCTCAGAAGTGCGCAGGACCCTAGGCATGCTACATTAACTTGGCAGGTTCTGACCCAACCTTTCTAATGTCACAAGACACTTGATTGCACTGTTGAGGGGTGATGCAAGCTGGAAAGATGCGCCAACACAAGAGCAAGCCTTTGTGAAGGTAAAATACATGATTTCAGAGGCTCCTGTGTTAGCCTTCTATGACAGTACAAATCCTATGTTGTCAGCTCTGATGCAAGCAGCTATAGCCTCAGTGGAGTCCTACTGCAGAGCCACAATGGAGAATTGAAACCTGCCGCTTATTGCTCCAGAACCCTGACAGACGCAGAAATGCGACATGCACAAATTGAGAAGGAGTGCTTAGCAGCTGTTTGGTCTCGTGAGAAGTTTTCTAAGTATCTGTATGGCCTAGATACATTACACTCCACACAGATCATTAGCCTCTCATCCCTTTGATTAATAGCAGAGACTTAGACTGTGTATTGTTGTGCTGCCAACGTCTTCTAATGCGGATGATGAGATATAACCCACAAGCAGAGTACGTTCTGGGAAGACACTTGTCATGGCAGACGCTGTCAAGACACCCTCCACCTGCTGTCCAACTTGATGTGGCTGATTTGAAAGAGGGGCTTGACATGTATGAGGACACAGCATGTTCTGCACAACCAATGTCCATAACTAAACGGGAATTAGTGAAGCAATTGACAAGTACATACTCTGACCTGTAGACTATGATCTGCTGTGTCAGGCCTGGATGGCCAAGATATGCAGTTAAGGTGCCAGAGAATGTGAAGGCTTACTTGACCCAGAAAGAGTGCCTCTCAGAGCCAAGAGGACTTCTGCTGCACGGCAACTGCATAACCAACCCAAGGAGTTTGCATAAGGAGATTTTGGAACTGTTGCGCGAAGGCCACCAAAGCATCACCAAGTGTCGCGAAAGAACCAAACTATGTTTTTTTTTAATTCATTCATGGGATGTCAGCTTGCTTGATGGGCCAGCATTTATTGCCCTTGAGTGAGTGGTGGTGGTGAGCTGCCTTTTTGAACTGCTGCGGTCCATGTGTTGTCGATACATCCACAGCGCTGTTAGGGAGGGAGTTCCAGGATTTTGACCCAGGGACAGTGAAGGAATGGGGATAAATTTCCAAGTCAGGATGGTGAGTGACTTGGAGGGGAACTTCCAGGTGGTGGTGTTCCCATCTATCTGTTGCCCTTGTCCTTATAGATGGTAGTGGTCATGGGTTTGGAAGATGCTGTCGAAGGAGCCTTGGTAAATTCCTGCAGTGCATCTTCTAGATGGTATGCAATGCTCTACTGTGCATCAGTGGTGGAGGGAGTGAATGTTTGTGGATGTGGTGCCAATCAAGCAGGCTGCTTTGTCCTGGACGGTGTCAAGCTTCTTGAGTGTTGTGGGAGCTGCACTCATCCAGGTAAGTGGGGAGTATTCCATCACACTCCTGACTTGTGCCTTGTAGATGGTGGACAGATTTTGGGGAGTAAGGAAGTGAGTTACTAATCGCAGGATTCCTAGCCTCTGACCTGCTCTTTTAGCCATTGTATTTATATGGCTAGTCCGGTTCAGCTTCTGGTCAATGGTAACCCCCAGGATGTTGATAGTGGGGGATTCAGTGATGGTAATGCCATTGAACATCCTGGAGCGATGGTTGGATTCTCTCTTGTTAGAGATGGTCATTGCCTGATACTTGTGTGGCACGAGTGTTAATTGCCACTTGTCAGCCCAAACCTGGATATTTTCCAGGTCTTGCTGCATTAGGACATGCACTGCTTCAGTATCTGAGGAGTCACAAATGGTGTTGAACATTGTGCAATCATCAGAGAACATCCCCCTTCTGATCTTATGGTGGAAGGAAGATCATTGATGAAGCAACTGAAGATGTTTGGGCTGAGGACACTACACTGAGGAACTCCTGCAGTGAAGTCCTGCAACTGAGATGATTGACCTCCAACAACTACAACCAACTTCCACTGTGCTGATATGACTCCAACCAAAGGAGAGTTTTCCCCCTGATTCCCATTGACTCCAGTTTTGTTGGGGCTCCTTGATGCCACAGTCAGTCAAATGCTGCCTTGATGTCAAGGGCAGTCACTCTCACCTCACTTCGGGAGTTCAGCTCTTTTGTCCGTGTTTGAACCAAGGCTGTAATGAGGTCAGGAACTGAGTGGCCCTGGCGAAACCCAAAATGGGCGCCAGTGAACAAGTTATTGCTAAGAAAGTGCCACTTAATAGCACTGTAGGTGACCCTTTCCATTACTTTACTGATGGTCGAGAGTAGACTGATGAGGTGGCAACTGGCCGGGTTGGATTTGTCCTGCTTTTTGTGTCCAGGACATACCTGGGCAATTTTCCACATAGACGGGTAGATGCCAATGTTGTAGCCGTACTGGAACAGCTTGGTTAGGGGCCAAGTCTTCTGTACTATTGCCAGAATATTGTCAGATCCCATAGCCTTTGCAGTATCCAGTACCTTCAGCCGTTTTTCATATTACGTGGAGTGAATTGAATTGGCTGAAGACTGGCATCTGTGATGCTGGGGACCTCCAGAGGAGGCCAAGATGGATCATCCACTCAGCACTTCTAGCTGAAGATTGTAACAAATGCTTCAGCCTTATCTTTTGCACTGATGTGCTGCACTCTTCCATCATCGAGGATGGGGATATTTGTGGAGACTCCTCCTCCAGTGAGTCGTTTAATTGTCCACCATCATTCTTGACTGGATGTGGCAGGACTGCAGAGCTTAGATCTGATCTGTTGGTTGTGGAATCGCTTAGCCCGATCTATCACTTACTGCTTATGCTGTTTGGCATGCAAGTAATCCTGTGTTATAGCTTCGCCAGGCTGACACTTCATTTTTAGGTATGCCTGATGCTGCTCCTGGATGCCCCCCTGCACTCTTCCCCTGTCTTGATGGTAATGGTAGAGTAGGGGATATGCTGGGCCATGAGGAAGCCTGGTATCAGGAAAGACATAGAAACTAGGGTGAGAACATATACAGTTTGTCAAATAGCCAAGCCCACCCAACAGAGAGAGCCACTGATGACCATACCACTGCCAGAAAGACCTTGTAGGGGAGTGAGAGCTAATATATGCAGAATGAACTGCTGGAGCAATACCATTTAATTGTCATTCATCACATCTCCAGATACCTGGAAATCGCTTACTTACCAAACATGGCCAGTGACATTGTGATATCCAGACTGAAGAGCATCTTCGCTTAGTGGTGATGTCCAGATGAACTTGTCACCAATAACGGGCCCCAATTCACAGGCAAGGGGTCGCTGAGTTTGCCAGGGTGTATGACTTACAGCATTTAACGACCAGTCTGTATTACCCACAGGCCAATAGAGAAGAGGAACGAGCCGTGCAGACTGCCAAGAAGATTTTGCTTCGGGGCGACCCATTTTTAGACCTGCTGAGCTACAGAGCTACTCCATTGCAAGCAACCAGGTTTAGCCCAGCACAGCTCATGTTTGGCAGACAGCTCAGAATTAGCATTCCCACAATAGAAGGAAACCTGTTGCCTAAATGGCCCGACTTCAAGTTAGTCAGGAAAGCTGACGACTCAGCTAAAGCTCACTACAGGCACTTCTACAACAGACAACATTCTGTTAAAGAGCTGTCCACCCTATGTCCTGGTGAACAGTGAAGCTGGATGAAGATTGAGGTTGGACTACCAAAGCTGCGGTGCTGTAGTTGGCTGACACGCCAAGATCCTACCTAATCCAATCGGAGAGGTGCATCTTCCGCCATCTGAAACCTATCAGGGGACAAGCTTCGAATCTGGAAGACTTTGAAGATGTCAGCTCTGAAGTTTCATCAGCTAGTGACTTGCTACAAGACCCACCAGACGCTGACAATTCCCAGAGCTTACAGAGAATCGCATCTAGAGGCCAGATTGTTGGGAAACTGGTGAGCTACAGAGACTATGGGCAAGATTTTCGGGTCATCAGATGGACCCGCTGGCCAATTAACAGCCAGCCAGCATGAAACAAGCACTGAGAAGCTCAATGCTGCTGGGGTAGGGGTGGGAGGAGGCTGAGCACTCAGGTTAGCGGGGAGCACACAATGAAAGCTCCCTGAAGGCAGAGAGCTGCCTCAGGGAGCTAAAGAATTTTAAAAGCAAAAATAAAGATTTTGAAATTCTGAAAAAAATGTCCCCACATAGGGCTCACTCACCTGAACATATAGATAATAAAAATTCTGTCAAAACATTTTTTTTTTGGATTAATCTCAGAAACCTCACCCGCCCGTGGATAAGTTTTCCTCAAAAATCCAAAGGCCGCCTGACTGATTAACCTGCCCGTAAGGTTGGACAGGTAGCAAAAAGTCACTCTTAGTTAATACATTAATAGTCCCCTTAATTGTCGGCGGGTGCGCTGCCAACTCTTGCGCATGCCTGCCGACCGAAATATCATGCGAGTCATCACGCGCTATTTTACGCCTTACCAGGTCGGGCACATGCCTGCACGTGGGACGTAAAATTCTTCCCAATGAAACCTGATCTAGCTAACACATAGCCATCCCCTCAAGCAGAATAATCCTCACCAGCAGTCTATCCGGTTGCCTTGGAGAGAGAACTAGACCTTTGTATTAGTTAAGTGTTTGATTAGGAAGTTCACGCGACATGTTAAAAAACTGAAACTGTTAATGTTACTTTCTAGCTAACGACTAGTTTAAGAGTGCTTACTTATGACGCAGTAGGCTTGTTAGTGACACCTGCTCTTCTTTACACAAAAGGGGCAGTGATGTAATATAAAAACAGAATTACCTGGAAAAACTCAGCAGGTCTGGCAGCATCGGCGGAGAAGAAAAGAGTTGACGTTTCGAGTCCTCATGACCCTTCGACAGAACTTGCGTTCGAGTCCAAGAAAGAGTTGAAATATAAGCTGGTTTAAGGTGTGTGTGTGGGGGGCGGAGAGATAGAGAGACAAAGAGGTGGAGGGGGGGGTAGGGGTGTGGTTGTAGGGACAAACAAGCAGTGATAGAAGCAGATCATCAAAAGATGTCAACGACAATAGTACAATAGAACACATAGGTGTTAAAATTAAAGTTGGTGATATTATCTAAACGAATGTGCTAATTGAGAATGGATGGTAGGGCACTCAAGGTATAGCTCTAGTGGGGTTTTTTTTATTTATATAATGGAAATAGGTGGGAAAAGGAAAATCTTTATAATTTATTGGAAAAAAAAGGGAAGGGGAAACAGAAAGGGGTGGGGATGAGGGAGGGAGCTTACGACCTAAAGTTGTTGAATTCAATATTCAGTCCGGAAGGCTGTAAAGTCCCTAGTCGGAAGATGAGGTGTTGTTCCTCCAGTTTGCGTTGGGCTTCACTGGAACAATGCAGCAAGCCAAGGACAGACATGTGGGCAAGAGAGCAGGGTGGAGTGTTGAAATGGCAAGCGACAGGGAGGTTTGGTCATTCTTGCGGACAGACCGCAGGTGTTCTGCAAAGCGGTCGCCCAGTTTACGCTTGGTCTCTCCAATGTAGAGGAGACCACATTGGGACCAACGAATGCAGTAGACTAAGTTGGGGGAAATGCAAGTGAAATGCTGCTTCACTTGAAAGGAGTGTTTGGGTCCTTGGACGGTGAGGAGAGAGGAAGTGAAGGGGCAGGTGTTGCATTTTTTGCGTGGGCATGAGGTGGTGCCATAGGAGGGGGTTGAGGAGTAGGGGGTGATGGAGGGGGTGATGTAATATGTCCAGGTAAAAACTTTAGTCATAGGAACTTTTGTACGCTGGGAGTGCGGCTGTGTAAGGGGTTGATGCAATATTGTGTGAGACTCATCCTTTACTGCAGGAGTCCATGCTTGCCTGTGTCTATATTCTGTGTGTACATTCAATAAAGCGCTGTCCATTGTGAAAAATATCTCTGAATATTACAACTAGGTATAAATCCTAATACAGTGTGCATCCATAGAGATTCGCACAACAAAAAGGAACTCTTAACATTAAACAAAATTCTCTGAAGATGTCCACTGATATGAGGCATCACAGGGAAAGGTGCCTTTTCTGTTGCTTTATGACCATATGTTGGAGCATATGCTTACTATGTCCTGTACACACCGCAGCCAAAGGGCTCATCTCCTTTTTAGAGATTTCTGTGGTGCAGTCTCTTTAAGAATGTGCATGCCGCTACTTTGATATGTAAATGAGTTTAAACATAGCCTCTAATGGGAATTAGCACCTCCTGGTTAACCAACCAAAATACTCACATTTTTAATTAACTCCTGACTAAAATTGAGAAAGAGCAAGCAATGTGGAACAAGGAGTTTATCTATCAACGGCTTGTTCCAAACTTGTAATTTAAATGTAGAAGTGCAGTCATTACATAGTTAATGAAAAGTCAACTGATGACATTTCATTAATCATATTAATTTTTATGGCAGTAAAGCATGCAATCAAGAAGTCTATAATTCGCAATGGGAAAACACTCATTAAGGCTGAGACTTCAGACTGGAGAGGTGCTAATCCCTGACTTTATATAAAAACAAACTGAAGCACTTAATTGAATCTGCTGCACCTATAATGACACGCATAAAATTAAAGGCCGATTCAACTCATAAAACTGCTGTTACAGGGCATCTCATCAATACAAGCGCTCTCTACAATCTTTCATGATAAACTTTACACCTGGTTCTTCTAGAACTCAATGGAAGAGATCAAAAGCTAAATAAACAGGAAGAATCTAATGATAAGTTCTGACTGGAGTTGCAAACATATCTCCCCTTGTTGCAAATTTTCTCTCTCTATTCATTTCCAAACACAATTTTCCCAGTCCCTGAAATAGCATTCGCAGGCTTTGTTTAGAGAGACCTATTAAAAAGCTCCTTGTCTAGACCACATTCTTGGCAGGGACATTTCAGCTAAGTTTAATGAGAACCGTGAATCTCCCCATGTCTCAGCTCATGGTATATGCAATGATCTTAGACCAGCAGTGTTCAAATAAGAAATGAACAATATAATATTCAGTTGCTAAGGTACAGTTTGTTTTTATACATTTATGTTTAATTTGACTTGTGCTCCTATAGTTGCAGTCTGATTATAAGAGGTGCATGCGTTGGTCAATTCGAGATTAACTGCTTTGTTGAGAGAAATTGAAGGCAGTTGTAAATTCCCAGCTCCAGATGAGAATAAGCTAGCTTGAAATGACTTATGTTGCTCTTTTATGCTTTGAAGTGTGATGCACAATCGAAAAAAATAATTTTATCATTATTTTGTGATATTTATATTGGCCCAGGACATCGCTGCAATTCTTCAGGATAGTGGCCCAGGCCTGACTATCTTCAGCTGCTTTATTGATAAACTCCTTGCCTGGAGAGGTGACAAGAGGAGGGAGAGCTTCAGATTTCTGGGGCATTGGGAACAGTTCTGGGGGGGGTGGGACTGTACAAGTCTAAAAATGACTGGAATGAATGTCCTTGTAGGGAGATTTGCTAGTGTTGTTGAGGAGGGTTTAAGCAGTGGGATGGAACTTGAGGGCAGATTCAGTTAGGACAAATTCAGAGTAGGGAGTGGGAAGCAGAAAATTCGCAGGTGACTCTGAAAAACAGAAGAAGCAAAGATTAAAATGTTTACAGCACAGGAATTTGGCAGTGTTAAAAGGTATTTATTTAAATGCAAGGAGCATAGCAAACAAAGCCAATGAGCTGAGAGGACAGATAGACGCATGGCAGCATATCATTACTATAATGGAAACTTAGCTTAAAGAGGGGCAAAAATGGTAGCTCAACATGTAGAGTTTTCAGGTGGGATAGAGAGGGGGATAAAAAAGGGTGGGGGTGTAGCATTATTGGTTGAAGAATCAATTACAGATGTGAGGAGGGATGACATACTAAATGAATCATCAAATGATGCTATATGAGTTGAACTCAGGAATAAAAAGATGGCAGCCCATTACTAGGAGCGTACTATAGACCCCAAAATAGTAAGAGGGGATAGAAGAGCAAATATGTAGGCAAATTTCTGAGTGCAAAAACAATATGGCAATAATAGTTGGGAACTTCAACCACCTTAATATCAGCTGGGATACCAACAGTGTAATAGCCACAGAGGGCACAAAATTCATGAACTGCATTCAGGAGAACTTTTCTAGCCAGCATGTAACAAACCCAATGAGAGGGAGTGCAATTCCAGATTTGGTATTAAGAAATGAAGCTGGGTGGGCAAGTAGATGAAGTAGTAGTTGGTGACCATTTTGGATATAGTGGCCATAATGCTGTTAGTTTTAGTATAATTATGGAAAAGGATAAAAATAGAACAGGAGTAAAAGTTCTAAATTGGGAAAAGACAAATTTTACAAAGCTGGGAGGAGATCTGGTGAAAGTGGACTGGTTACAGCTACTTGAAGGGAAATCAGTGACAGACCAGTGGGAGGCATTCAAAAGCAAGATTCTATTGGCACAGTGTAGATATGTCCCCACAAAGTAAAAAAGTGGTACTGCCATATCTAGACCCCCCTGGTCATCTAGAAGCCTACAAGGTAAGATAAAGCAGAAAAAGAAAGCTATGACAGTCATAGAGAACTTAATTCTGTAGAAAGCCTAGAGGAGTATAGAAAGTACAGTGGTGAAGTAAAAAAAGATAATTAGGAAAGCAAAGACAGAATATGAAAAATATTGCCATGTAAAATCAAAGAAAACCCAAAGGCATTTTACCAGTACATTAATAGCAATTGAGTAACTAAGGAAAGGGTAGGGCCAATCAAAGATGCATTTGTAACTTGTTCTCCGATTCTGAAGATATGGGCAGGATTCACAATGAGTGCTTTGTCTCTGTCTTCACTAAGGAGAGGGATGAAGCAGATATTCTAGTTAAAGAGGAGTGTGAAATATTAGATACAATAAGCACAGTGAGAGAGGATGTACCAGAGGAACTGACATCCTTGAAGGTGGGTGAATCACTAGGGCCAGATGGATTGTATCCCAGGCTGTTGAAGGAAGCCAAGGGGGAAGAGCGGATGTTCCGAGGATCATTTTCCAATCCTCACTAGGTACATGTGCGGTACCAGACGAATGGAGGTCTGTGAACAGTGTACCATTATTTAAAAAGGGTGCAAGGGATAGACCGAATTATAGGCCAGTCAGCCTGACTCCTATGGTGGGCAAATTATTAGAATCAATTCTGACAGGATAAACTGTCACATAGATAGGAACGGATTATTCAGGGATAGACAGCATGGTTTTGTTAGGGGAATGTTGTGTCTTACTAATTTAATTGAAATTTTTGAGGAAGTAACAAGGGGGATTAATGAAGGTAGTGCAGTGGGTGTTGTCTACATGGATTTTAGTAAGGCATTTGACATGGCAGACTGGCCAGAAAAGTAAAAACCCATGGGATGTAGGGGAATGTGACAAGTTGGATTCAAAATTGATTCAGCAACAGGAAACAAAGGGTAATGGTTTAAGAATGCTTTTGCGAATGGAGAAGGGTTTCCAGTGGCATTCCACAGGGCTCAGTGTTGGGTCCCTTGCTGTCTGTTATATACATTAATGATTTGGACTTAAATGTGGGTGGCCAAGATTGGGAAATTTGTGGATGACACAAAAATTGGCCAAATGTTTGATAGTGAAGAGGATAGCTGTTGTCTCCAGAATGATATCAATGGTTTAGTTGAGTGGACAGAAAAATAGCAGAAGAGAAGTTTAAGGTAATGCATTTGGGGAGGGCAAACAAAGATAGGGAATGCACAATAGATGGGAGGATATTTGGAGGGGCAGAAGAAGTGAGCATGTCCACAGGTCCCTGAAGGTGGCAGGACAGGTGGATAAGGTGGTAAAGAAGCATATGGAATGCTTTCCTTTATTAGACGAGGTTTAGAATACAAAAGCAGGGACGTAATGATGAAACTGTATAAAACGCTGGTTAGCCAACAGCTAGAATTTTGTGTACCGTTCTAGTCACCACATTACAGGAAGGGCATAATTGTCCTGGAGAGAGTGCAGAGGAGACTTACAAAAATGTCGCCAGGGCTTGAAAACTGCAGCTATGAGGAAAGATTGGTTAGGCTGGAGTTGTTTTCCTTGGAACTGAGGAGGCTGAAGGGTGACCTGATTTCCCCTAGCAGAGAGATCAGTTATCAGGGGCGCAGATTTAAAGTGATTGATAGAAGGATTAGAGGGGACATGAGGAAAAACTTCTCCACCCAGAGGGTGATGGGTGTTTGGAATTCACTGCCTAGTTTGGCGGTGGAGGCAGAAACGCACAACTCATTTAAAAGGCACCCAGATCAGCACCTAAGGTGCTGTGACCTGCAAGGCTTTGGACAGGTTCTGGAAGGTGGGATTAGAATGGGCAGCTAATTTTCTTTGTTTTCTTTTTTGACCAGCACAAACACAATGGGCTGAATGGCCTCTTTCTGTGCTGTAACTTTTCTATGGTTCTATAAGGACAGAAATGGAGATGTCCACTGATGATTCCACAATGTTCTGTACCATACACAGCTCCTCACCATGGCCCCATGCAGCAAGATCTGGACAACATTCAGGCTTGGGCTGATAAGTAACATTTACACTAGACAAGTGCCTGCCAATCCCCAACAAGAGAATCTAATCATTTCCCCTTTATGTTTAATGGCATTAACATCACTGAAACTCCACCATCAACATCCTGAGGTTTACCATATTGATTAGAAACTTAACTGGACCAGCCATGTACTGTGGCTACAGGAGAAATTCAGAGGCTGGGAATTCTGCTTTAAGTAACTTACCTCTTGACTCCCCAAAGCCTACTCACCATCTACAAGACACAAGTCAGGAGTCTGATGGAATACTCCCCACTTGCCTGGATGAGTGCAGCTCCAACACTCAAGAAGCTCAGCACCACCCAGGATAAAACAGTCAACTTGACAGTCACCCCAATCCACCACCTTAAACATTAAATCCCTCCACTATCGGCACACAGTAACAGCAATGTGTACCATCCATAAGGTGCACTGCAGCAACTCATCAATTTTGACAACACTTTCCAAATTCATGACCCCTACCACCTAAAAGAACAAAAGGGCATCAGGCGCATGTGAACACCACCACCTGCAAGTTCCGCTTCAAGCCACAAACCATCCTGATTTGGAACTATATCTCCACTCCTTCACTGTCGCTGAGTCAAAAACATGGAACTCCCTTCCTAACACACTTTTCAAGGGCCAGCAGGGATAGGCAATAACAACAGGCCTCGCCAGTGATCCCCAGATCCCATAAATGAATAAGCTGAGAAAAAATTGCTTTCCCCTCACCCTTCATTTCATTTTTTTTGCGCCTAACTTGTAATGGTATGAGCCAATAATGGTATAGCAACACTAATGAGGCATTCTGGGGCCTCAGCAATCAAAGGGACCAAAATCTATCTTCTGAGCCATTGAGGTTTAAGGATTGAGATGGAAACAGAGAAACCACAAAGAAGAAAATATTACAAAGCATTCATGGCACAGGAATAGGCCATTCTGCCCATCAGACTCATGCCAATGTTTATATGATTCAAATGAGCCCTTTTCCACTCTACTCTTCGCCTAACATAACATACAACATATGTAACATACGTAATATCTGACATGTGAGCAGAATTTGGTCCTTCGGCTCCTTGAGCCTGTTCTGCCATTCAATAAGGCCATGTCCGATCTGTTTGTGTTTCGATTTCCGCATTCGCACCTACTCCTAAATAACTTTGATTCCCCTGAGTAACAAGAATCTATCTACCTCTGCCTTAAAAGTATTCAGTAACCCCCACCCTTCAATGCATTCTGAGGCAGAGTTCCAAAGTCACATAACACTCTGGGCAGCATTCCCCCCTCCCCCCAGCCAGGGAGGATGTGCGGGAGTGGGAGCGGGCGAGGGTGGGCGGGTGGGTTCCCGATTGGCGCCCCCCATTGGGGGCGTGCCGCCATTTTACGTGGGCGGGCCAATTAAGGCCCACCCTGCGTGAAATCTGCTCAGAAGCGCAGTGCGCTCCCTGTGCAAGTGGGGTGAGGGGGATTCCCTGAGTTGCACAGGTCTCCCTGAGGCAAAATGCCACCTCAGGGAGATCGGTGGAAGTTTTAAAGATATTAGGAAAGGTAGAAAAAATATTCCTAACATGTCCCCTCATGTGACACAAATGGAGTTAAAAGATACAAGTTAGCAATAATCTAATTGAATGGCAGAATAGATTCAAGTGGCTAAATGACCCCTCTCCTGTTCCTACACCATGTCGTACCACTAGCCCACCATCCCTATCCCTGCTGGATTATTGACATATTATTAACAGTGAATCCATTAAACTCACTATGAAAGCAAGGCCAAGTTCATTTGTTTACCTATCTGTATCTCTTGTGTTGCTGTTTCCCACTGCCATAAGAAATAGGAGCAGGAGTAAGCCACTTGGCCCCTCGAGCCTGATCTACCATTCAATAAGATCATGGATTAACTTTTACTGCAACTCTTGATCTATCCCTTACTTCCCTTAAATCCAAAAATCTATCAATCTCAGTCTCAATTATGTGCATGACTGAGTATCCGCAGCATTTTAGGGTGGTAAATTTCCTTTAAGTGAAGAAATTTCTCCTCATCTCAGTCCTAAATGGCAATCCCTTATTGCAACCCTTAGCTCTAGACTCTCCATCCAGAGGAAGCAACATCTCAGCACCTACCATGTCAAGCTCTCCAAGAGCTTCTGTTTCTCCTCTACCACTTCTGTCTGCCTCTTTCCTTCTGCTTCTCTCTCCTCAAACCTGCTCTCTTTTGTCCTCAGCTGTTTTAATCTCTTAAATTTGGCTATGGGTGGTAGGTTGGTGGCATGATATTAAGTAGAAACAGGATAAGTGTCATTCAGCCACTGGAACTTACTCTGCCGTTCAATTAGATTATGGTTAATTTGTATCTTTTAACTCAATTTACTTGCTTTGGTTCCATAACCTTTAATACCTTTTATGATGTGACAAGGCAGCCAGCATTCTGGGTGGGAGCTCAGATAAACAATCTAGCCCTCAGCGCATGCCCTATCTCACCCCTCACCTAGTCAGTTATGTTTTCCCAATCCCTTCAATTCTTTAGACTCCCATTTCTTCACACTCTGGTCTACCCAAAAACCAGGACCATGGAGGGAAGTCTTAAAGGTAGAATCTTACAGCACAGCAAGAGGCCATTCAGCACATTGGTGTCCGGAGTGATTACTTGTCAGGTCTCTCAGCTGTCCTTTTACATGTTCACGCATAATGGAGGCCAAGACTGAAAACCATCCCACATCCTATTACCAGAGATGTATGTGTACACCTAGGTGGAATCCGCAGCCTAAACTACTAAAGCCTATTGGCAATCTTTGCCTGGAGAAAGTCAGGAACTTGAATGGGGTGGGGAGAAGGTCAGAAACAGGAGTGGGACAAGAAATCGGGGGCGGTGGAAGGTCAGTTACTTGAGTGAAGGGAAATGACCAAGGGCTCGGTGAGGGTTAAAAACAAAAAAACTGCGGATGCTGGAAATCCAAAACAAAAACAGAATTACCTGGAAAAACTCAGCAGGTCTGGCAGCATCGGCGGAGAAGAAAAGAGTTGACGTTTCGAGTCCTCATGACCCTTCGACAGAACTTGAGTTCGAGTCCAAGAAAAGGTGAGGGTTAGTAGGAAGAATCCAGGAGACAATATAAATTAAATGGCACAATTTTAAAAGGGGTTAAGGAAAAGAGTTCTGCTGGCTTATGTAAACATGTCTCTGAAAGTGGCAAAGTAGAGAAGGCTGTTAAAAGACTTATGGGGGATTCTTGGCTTTGTTAATAGAAACACAGGGTAAAAAAGCAGGAAGTTACACCAAACCTTTATAAAACACTGGTTAGGCTTCAGCTGGAGTATTGTGGCCAATTCTGGGCATCGCTTGTTAGGAAGGATATCAAAATCTTGGAGAGGACATGGAGGAGATTTACAAGAATGCCATCAGGGATGAGGGACTTCCGTCATGTGGAGGGACTAGAGAAGCTGGGATTGTGCTCTTTAGAGAAGAGTAGATGAAGAGAGATTTGATATGGGCATTCAAAATGATGAACTGCTTTGAAAGAGGAAATAAGGGGAAACTGTTTCCAATGGTAGAATATCAGAACCAGAAGGCATCGATCTAAGGTGATTGGCAAAAGAAATGAACATCTTTTGTTTTGTAGCAAATTGTTCTGACCTGGAATGTGCTGTCTGAAAGGGTTGTGAAAGCAGATTCAATAGTAACTTTCAAAAGAGAATTGGATAAATACTTGAAGGAAAAATATTGCAGGGCCATAGCAAAAGAACTGGGGAGTGGGATTAACTGGATAGTATTAAAGAAGAAGGATTAGAAAAAGCGATTCACACCAAGAAAGCATAAAGAAAAATCAATCTGAAAAGAGGTCCTACTGTGACAATAGGAACTCATAATCATTGGTGCTAGGATGAAAAATACTTGGCCACATTGTTGGAAGCATTTAAATGGGAAATATATCTACAACCCTGCAGCTTTAAATCAAAGAAGATTAACATGGAAAGGGAGCAAGAGGAGGCTAAAGTATTATCAGGCATTTGCTCATGTAATTGCCCTTTAGATATAATTAGATATTGACTGAATCCTTGCCTTTCAGTCTTGCATTATGCACAAGAAAGGCATCAGATCCTTAAGGTAGGAATAAAATGCAAATAGCCTCTTAAAGTGTTTGTAGCTGGGATACTTCAAATGAACACAACTCAGTTATTAAAAATAATTGATTTTAATAGCGTGGAGAATCACAGGCTTGCAAATGGGTACAAGCACTGTTAGTGATGAACTGCCAACAGGATTTGAGTGCATCTCATATTCATCAACTCTTATGTTCTAGTCTCACTTTCTTCCTCTCTGAACTTGATCCTCTTCTTGCACCTCAGGAGAGTTATTATTGCATTTGATTCTGTGCATGCATTTAAGTGCCTTAAAAATCACTGATGTGAACCAGATGACATTGTTGTCAAGTCATCTATTTTAACTACCTTCCCTACATCCTCTCCTGAGAGCTTTGGCTTCGCAAAGTTGAAACCTCATAAATCATTAGCTGCCTTGGTCTCACCCCTTCACTCAAATAGGTATAGATGCATGAGGCTGAGAGATTCAAGGATTAGTGGATACAATATTCATTATCTTACACCATCAAAAATTGCATTAAAACAGATTTGCTGGGTCTTTAATCTTTGGTCTGGAAAGATCTTTGCTGAAATGCAAGAAAGAATTAAATACAATTTGCAGCTCTCCCATTGTACTCTTCATAGTGGATTGGTGGGGGGTCTTGTCAGGGTGGTGGGGACAGGGTGGGAGGGACTGAAGTTTAATTGCGATTTCTAGCCACTAATTGTGCTAAACTGGCTTGTCTCTCCCTGTAAGAAGACTGTTTAGATACTCCTTGGGGGATATTGGTCACAGCATGTGACTCCGCCTGTGAATTAGAGAGCAATTGTAGCTGCATGGAAATTTCTGGTTCTTGGTCAGACAAGCCTAGCATGAAAAAACACACCTGGCCAGTCTTCCGCATTCTATCCACTGTAAACTTGAGGTCACCCAGAACTCTGCTGTCCATGTCTTTATTCACACCAAGTCCCATTCACCACTGGCTCCTGGTCCACCAGCACCTTGAATTTAAAGTTCTAATCCCTGACTTAAAATTCTTCCACAGCCTCTCCCCTCGTTATCTTTGTAATCTCCCTAGCTCCACAACCATCCAAGTAATCTGTGCTCATTTAATTCCAACCTCCTGAACATCCCCAATTTTAATTGCACCATCATTGGCAGCCTTTAGCTGCCTGGGCCCCAAGCTCTTGAATTTTTTTCACTAAACCTCTCCGCCTCTCTAGCTCTCTTTTCTTCTTTAAGACCCTACTTAACACCAACTCTTTGTCCATGTTGTCTGTCCTAGTATCACCTAATGGGAAATGGAATATAAAAGGTGACATGTCTTGCTACATGAGGAATTGGTAAGGTCACACTAGAATACTGTGTGCAGTTTTGGTCTCCCTATTTAAGGAGGGATATCCTTGCATTGGAGGCAGTTCAGACAATGTTCACTAGGTTGATTCTTGGGATCAAGAAGTTGTCTTAAGAGGAAAGGTTGAGCAGGTTTGGCCTATACCCATTGGAGTTTAGAAAAATGAGATGTGACCTTATTGATGGGTGTGCTCGACAGGGCAGACACTGAAAGGATGTTTCCCCTTGTGGAGTAATCTAAAACTATGGGAGGCATAGTTTCAGAATAGGGGATTGCCCGTTTAAAATGAAAATGAGATGGAATTTCTTCTTTCAGAGTGCTGTGAATTTTTGGAATTCTCTATCCAGCGAGCTATACAAGCTGTCATTGAATATATTCCAGGCTGGGATCAACAAATGCTTGAACTACAGGAACTGTCAAGGGTTATGGGGAACAGGTGGGTAAGTGGAGGCCAAGATCAGATCAGCCGTGATCTTATTGAAGGATGGAGCAGGCTCAAGGGGCCATATATCCTACTCATGCTCTAATTTCTTATGTTCATATGTGCTTTTGTTTTATAACGTTGCTGTGAAGTGCGCTGGAATGTTTTATTATATTAAACATGATATAAGCTATTGTTGAAATGACTGGCTCTCTTCTCATTTTCCTAAGCTGTTTTGCATTTCTTACAGAACACTTTGCCTGGAGTGTTGTGTCCTCTAATGGGACAGATATATTCTAGACACAAGGTATATTTTACAGGTATATTAAAAATAATAACAAGATGACTAAGAGTGGCTGAGAAATCCAATGATGCCACACCTCTTTGTGCACTCAACGGATGCCTAAATCACCAATGTGGTGGACAGGAAGCATAGGTTCATTATGAGCCAGAAATGTGCTGAAATTGCTACAGGCAAAAAATGGGTACCCAGGACTCACAACAGATCTTAGGTCTCTTCCTGTGTGAATAAGGGGCCTGACTCTGGCTTGAAGCCTGCACTGTAATATTGAACCAGCTCAGGAAAACAAGGTCTACATGCTGCCTAGACTGTGGGTATTAAAGGGCTTGCTGCAGGCTGCAGCCAACAGAATGTATTTACCTGAATGTGGAGCTGGGATTCACATATTCAAACCAAGGAGTACTGCGGGCTACACTTGTCCCTCTTCCATCACTGCTCCCCATGCACCCTAAGCATAGCATCATGATATCGATCCTGATCACCAATTGACACATTCCCCTTACACCCAGAATCACAACTTCGACTCCCTGATTGTGAGCTCAAATCTCCCGCTCTCCTCCATGTATCAACCCCACCCAGACTATGCCTCAGTTATCCCATATTTTAAAAATACTTAACAAAAACAGAATTACCTGGAAAAACTCAGCAGGTCTGGCAGCATCGGCAGAGAAGAAAAGAGTTGACGTTTCGAATCCTCATGACCCTTCGACAGAACTTGCGTTCAAGTCCAAGAAAGAGTTGAAATATAAGCTGGTTTAAGGTGTGTGTGTGGGGGGCGGAGAGATAGAGAGACAAAGAGGTGGAGGGGGGGGTTGGGGGGGTGTGGTTGTAGGGACAAACAAGCAGTGATAGAAGCAGATCATCAAAAGATGTCTACGACAATAGTACAATAGAACACATAGGTGTTAAAATTAAAGTTGGTGATATTATCTAAACGAATGTGCTAATTAAGAATGGATGGTAGGGCACTCAAGGTACTCAAAGTGGGTTTTTTTTTATATAATGGAAATAGGTGAAATAGGTGGGAAAAGGAAAATCTTTATAATTTATTGGAATAAAAAAAAGGGGAAGGGGGAAACAGAAAGGGGGTGGGGATGGGGGAGGGAGCTTACGACCTAAAGTTGTTGAAGTCAATATTCAGTCCAGAAGGCTGTAAAGTCCGTAGTCGGAAGATGAGGTGTTGTTCCTCCAGTTTGCGTTGGGCTTCACTGGAACAATGCAGCAAGCCAAGGACAGACATGTGGGCAAGAGAGCAGGGTGGAGTGTTGAAATGGCAAGCGACAGGGAGGTTTGGGTCATTCTTGCGGACAGACCGCAGGTGTTCTGCAAAGCGGTCGCCCGGTTTACGTTTGGTCTCTCCAATGTAGAGGAGACCACATTGGGAGCAACGAATGCAGTAGACTAAGTTGGGGGAAATGCAAGTGAAATGCTGCTTCACTTGAAAGGAGTGTTTGGGTCCTTGGACGGTGAGGAGAGAGGAAGTGAAGGGGCAGGTATTGCATTTTTTGCGTGGGCATGGGGTGGTGCCATAGGAGAGGGTTGAGGAGTAGGGGGTGATGGAGGAGTGGAGCAGGGTGTCCCGGAGGGAGCGATCCCTACGGAATGCCGATAAGGGGGGTGAAGGGAAGATGTGTTTGGTGGTGGCATCATGCTGGAGTTGGCGGAAATGGCGGAGGATGATCCTTTGAATGCGGAGGCTGGTGGGGTTATAAGTGAGGACAAGGGGGACCCTATCATGTTTCTGGGAGGGAGGAGAAGGCGTGAGGGCGGATGCGCGGGAGATGGGCTGGACACGGTTGAGGGCCCTGTCAACGACCGTGGGTGGAAAACCTCGGATTTAAAAATACTTACCTGAGAGAGTTGCAGCTAGAGAAAAAAAAGATTTGGGAGGCAACAGATTCCAACTCAGGCACCATGAGCCAAATGACCTTCTTCTGTGTTGCATCATTCAATTGTCATGCCCCATGTATAATTTTTTTTAATTCATTCATGCTTTGTGGGCACTGCTGGCTAGGCCAGCATTTATTACCCATCCTTCATTGCCCTTGAGAAGGTGGTGGTGAGCTGTCTTCTTGAACCGCTGCACATAATGTAGATACACCAACAGTGCTGTTAGGAAGGGAGTTCCAGGATTTTCATCCAGTGAAAGTGAAGGAACAGTGATATAGTTCCAAGTCAGGATGGTGAGCAACTTGGAGGGGAACTTCCAGGTGATGGTGTTCCCATCTATCTGCTGCTTTTGTCCTTCTAGATGGCAATGGTCATGGGTTTGGAAGGTGCTGCCTTGTGAGGGTCTGCAGTGCATCTTGTAGATGGTACACACTGCTGCTACTGTTCATCGGTGGTGAAGGGAGTGAATGTTTGTGGATGGGATGTCAATCAAATGGCTGCTTTGTCCTAGATGGTGTCAAGCTTCTTGAGTGTTGTTGGAGCTGCACTCATCCAGGCAAGTGGAGAGTGTTCCATCACACCCCTGACTTGTGCCTTATAGATGGCAGACAGGCTTTTGGGAGTCAGGAGCTAAGTAACCCACCGCAGGATTCCTGGCCTCTGACCTGCTTTTGTAGCCACAGTATTTATATGGCTAGTCTAGTTCAGTTTCTGGTCAATGGTAACCCCCAGGATGTTGTTATGGGGGAATCCAGTGATGGTAATGCCATTGAACGTCAGGGGGTGATGGATAAATTCTCTCTTGTTGGAGATGGTCATTGCCTGGCATTTGTGTGGTGTGAATGTTACTTGCCACTTGTAAGCCCAAGCCTGGCTATTGTCCAGATCCTGCTGCATTTGGACATGGACTGCTTTAGTATCTTCAAAACTGGACAAGCAGGTTATTAAAATGGCTACTGCCACTCATGTGATCTTTGGCATTTGGGCTTCAGATAATCCCAAGCATCAAATGAATACCTAATCAGATATGGACATTCATAGTCATCTTTGGAATTCAAACATACCTTTGGTTAAGTTTGGATCAACTCAAAAGGACTAGAGAATTTCAGCTGACCCGGCTCTCTGTTTCAACCTGGGCAAAAAGGGACATTGAAACTCAATATGTGTAAGATGGATGGGAATGGATCCTATCAAACTTACACTGCATTATTATAATTCCCCTAATCCATACTAGACTGGGTGAATCTCAAGGTGTCAAATAAAAACAGAGGATGATTGGAATCAGTGTGTACACTATCATTTTGTTTGGAAAAGGGACTTTGAACTTGTGGAAGACACTTGATGAGGGAACCATTTTTGCAGTCTGCTTTTAAATCAGCAAGAAGCTGCTTGCAGGGAATTCTGCTGAAAGCCATTAAACTAGCTACAAGTCATCTAAGCAACCAAGGTGATAAACAGCAATACCTTGAAAGTGGGAGCTTTTGACAGAGAAATGGATTCCCAAAACTAATCCAACTTCGAGTTCACCCCTGAGAATGAATCTTCTAGAAATTTGACTGCAAGAAATCTCACAGCTTACTGAGACTCCTTCACTTTACTAAACTGTCATGAAGATATTAATGTATATAATATTATTGGAAAATATTTTTCTTTTAAAATAGAGGTTTAGTCTGTGTGTGTGCCTTTATTGAATTAAAGCCAGCTAGCCTGGGTGCTTTGATAAGTACTAGTTTTGAGATGTAAGAAAGGTAGAGTGCATTTGCATTTTTTGAATAGAGCATTCAAGAAGTGGGGTGAAATCTGGCACCTAGCTAGAAGAGACCAAACAATATGTTTATATCACTAATAAAATTGGTACTATGAAAGGGGTTTTATTATTAGGAGAGGTGGAGTTCAAAGAAGCTGGTGATACAATGAGAATTTACATTCAATGAGATGTACTGGATATGACCGATAGCACTTTTGTGTATGCAGGGCAGAGGCAATGTAAGATCAAAGTAGCTATAAAAATACAACTATCTCCACAGGAACCAAAGTGAGAGGAATCTCATTTTGAATTTGTAAGGTGAAAATGCTTTGCCTAGTGTCTTGTTAAGTTTATGGGTGCTGTTGCCTTAATGGAGATTAGTTTGGGAACTTATTAAAAGTTACGGTAGTGGTAATTTGTAGCCATGTGTATATATTTAACTTGTGTAAATTAATAAAATATTTAATTTAGTTTAATATAAAACCTCTTGAGAACTAGTGGTCTGATTCCTGAATTGAGCATTGCATCTCAAACATACCACTTAAAAATATAGGTTATGACAGTTGTTTAAAGTTTCCCTCTGGGATTTTTAAGTAACTCAGCTTTACCAATTTGCTGGGTCATAACATAGGCCTTCATTTCAACTAAAGCACCAACTTCATCCAAGAATCTACAGGCTTGTCACGAAAGAGATTGGATACTTATAAGCTGTAACAGTGTAGTACATTCATCTATATCTAATCTTTCTGTGTGTGAGTGTATGAGATGAGTGAGTGAGATGGTACATAAATTCGGGGTAAGTGCGTGATGATAAATAATGTTCTTAATTTTTCAACTCATAAAAAGCTTGCTGCTGGCATTATTTAACTGGAACATTCACTCTGAGGGTGAGAGAACATGCAACTCTTACATACAAACATACTGATGGTGGGCAGTAAAAGGAAATGCATAAATTCTGTCCCTCACACAATGATGTTGCGAACGACAAACCATATATTTTGGTGAGGAAAGGAAGGAAGGTTGGAAGTGGGGTTTCTTTATTTTAAGCAGAGGATGTGATGACAGCAATTTTGAAAGGAAGGCGGCAGTGTCCCAGGAGAGGGAACCATTTACAATGTCAGCAAAAACGGGGTAGCCACATAAAAATGTAAAAATAGCAGGCAGGAAAAGACCAGTTGGTCCATCAAGACTGCGCCCCACACAATGATGACTGTGGTATCAGTGGTGGCATAGGGGTACTGTCACTGGACTAATATTCCAGAAACCCAGGATAATGTCTGGGGACCTGGGTTTGAATCCCACCATGACAGATGGTGAAATTTGAATTCAATAAAAAAAATCTGGAATTAAAAATCTGACGGTGACCATGACACCATTGCTGATTGTTGTAAAAACCCATCTGGTTCATTAATGCCCTGTAGAGAGGGAAGTCTGCCACCCTTACGTGGTCTAGCCTACATGTGACTCCAGATTTTGTGGGCAGAATTTTACACTGATCGGGCGCGTGCCTGACCTGATCAGATGCGAAATTGCGCAATATTTCGGTCGGCGGGCAAGTGCAAAAGTCAGAAGTGCATCTGCCAACAATTAAGAGGCCAATAAAAGTCATTAAAGGTGCAATTGTCTCCGATTTTTTTGTGGTCCGTTCAACCTTATGGTGGTGAAAGGGCGAATTGACCAGACGGACTTTACATTTTTCATGAAACCTCACCCAAGGGCTGGATGAGGTTTCCATTGTCAAATGATGGACAGCATTTTTATCACATATATGTTCAGGTGACTGATTGTGATGCTTGGGCATTTTTTTTCCTGATTTTAAAAGCTTTATTTAATGCATTTCATTTCAGGTCTTCAGCTCCCAGAAGCAGCTCTCTGCCTTCAGGGAGCTTTCTGTCAGTGCTCGCCCAAACCTTCGCTGACGTCAGTGCCCGCCCTCCTCCCGGCAGCGCTGAGCTCCTCAGCGCATGCTTCAAGCTGGGTGGCTGTTAATTGGCCAGCCCATGTGAAATCGTGATCAGGGGGTGCCGGTCGTATTCGGCGGTCCATTCCCCAGCCAATTCCGGACCCGCCGATTGCGCCCCCCTACCCTCTCCACCAACCTAAACATTCTGCCCTTAAATGCTCTCTGAACAAGGACAATTAGGGATGGGTAATAAATGCTGGCCTAGCCAGTGACGCCCACATCCCATGAATGAATAAAAAGAACACATTCTGCAACTATGTAATCTCCAAGTAAAACAGAAAAATTCCAAAAGAGGGCAAACACATCCTCTGGTAAATTCCTCTTCGACCTCCTAAGGTGATTGAAAGCAGTCCAGGAGGTCATATGGGCTATGAGGTTGGGTAGGTCAGGAGAGCATGAGGTGGGTTCCACAGAGAAGATGAGCTGAGAGATGGCATGAAGGTAGACTGGTTTGGATGCAAAGGGAAAGTAGATCAGAGGCACCAAAGGCAGTGGAATAGATTGTCTCAATCTTAGTAATAGAGAAATTCACTGTCAATTAGATCACATTGCAGGACAGTGGTGGGAGAAATCGAAGTGGGAATAAGCAAAAATGGGATCTACAAAACTGGTGGATGTAATGGCCTATCACTGAAGACACTACAAAGATTAGCTTTGCCAAGCTAATCAGGAACACGGGAGCTTTCTTCAACATAGAAATAGTTTTGGAACCAGACTGAATTACTAAATAATTCATTTCAATGCTTCCCGAACACTGCCAAAGCAATGTTAAAAGTCTGGATCTGATCAATTCACCTTTTGGGTATTATATCCAATTATTACCATGTGCAGATCAAAACCCATAACCACAGGCGAGAATAACATTTTCACATGCAGCTGACAAGCTACACAACAAATATCAGACCACACAGAGCAGATAAGCTTTCAAAATCAGCTGTAGTTTAAGGCATTGCTTTTATTCCTCAACCGATCTGCCAATTGCAGCAAATCTTTTCACACATTTCACAAAAAAACGCATTTCTTTCTGAAACACTACTAACAAAAGACTCAGATAAGACAAGAGAGGAGATGACCTGCCAGCAGTATTGATGGTGAAATGCACTGCGTGCCTCCTTTGTGTTAGAAATAGTGCAGGAAGATAGTCCATTCAATCCAGACAGCTGCAACACTCAGTTTTCTGCTACTTGCCAGCTCGTCCCACACATCTTCCTCTCTCATATGTTAGCACCAGCACAACCTTCCCTTCTCTCTCATATGTTTGCCTTAGTACCCGTTTAGTACATCTTGCTAACATTTTACAGTTTGTCCATCTTCTCATTGTTAGACGATCACCTCAGCAAAAAGGCAAGCCCATGTTCCCAGTCCTCACCCACCAGTATCACTAACAATCCCTCCCCAAAGCCCACAAGGAAGCATTCCCCCAGTACTGTGCTGATCCTACATTATGGATTCAAGTCTCTGGAGAGGAATTCAAGCTCATAACCTTCTGATCCAGAGGCTAAAGCGCTAAGCCAAAACTGACAACTTAGGTTGGGTAACTGGGCCTGTGAGACGGGTTGGAATGAAAAGAAGGCATCTTGCTTCCCATTGACAGATTCATTTGGTAAACCAATTTGCATTGAAAGGCATTGAGTCTACAGCACAGAAACATGCCATTCAGCCCAACTGGTCTATGCTCCACATAAGCGTCCTCCCACCCCTCTTCATCTAACCTGTGTATATGACCTTCTAAACCTTTCTCCTTCATGCACTTATCCAGGTCCCCCTTAAATTCATCGATACTGCTCACCTCAACCATTCCTAAGATAGCGAGTTTCACATTCTAACCGATGCCTGTTTCCCCTGAATTCTCCATTGGATTTATTATTAATTCTTATACGTTTGGCCTTTAACAAATGGAAACCTTGGGCTGGACGTCACCAGCCCTTTTGAGACAGACTGGGAGGTGGGATAGTTGGTAATATGGTAGGGGACCACATCAGGAAGGAGTCCAATGCCTTCCTGCTGCCACATAAGTGGCAGGAACTTCAGTGGTGCAGCTGCCCACCAGGCAGCCAAATGAGGCAATTAATTGTACAATTAAGGGCCACCTCCTGCACCTGCCAGCATTTTACTGGCATAGGTGGGGACCTGTTACTATGTGGGTACACCACCAGGCAGACGCTGGTGGCTTCCCTGCAGGGTACTGGGTGGCGCTCCTTTAATACTGATCCTACAGGTCTAGCAGCAATGGCTGACCCCACAGCTAAGGCACCGCCAACGGAATGTGCTCCACCACCTCCAATCGCCAGGGCCCATCTATCTGGCCCCAGCTTGCTCAAAGAGACCGAGGTGCCTTCCTCTTGATCCTACAGCCTCAGTAATGGTCACTGAGCTACCAGCCTTCTGTTTCAGCCAGCAGCTCTGGAAGGCATGCCATTTGTCCTCAATTGGATGGTTGTTTGGTCGGCACTTCCTAACTGGCTGCTGCCAGCAAAATGCCTGTTCAGTGTCCCAACGCTTGCAAGCTGGAGTCATGTCCCACTTTCAGTTCTTATGGCAGGACTTCCGCCATGGCAAAAAAATTCAGCCCATCTCCTCTACATCTACCTTATCAAACTCCTTCCACAACTTGCACCACTTTCATGTACTTCCACATGTCCATTAGCTGAGGTCACAGAGCAGGTCTGATTCCTAGGCCTAAGAAACAGGAACCCTTTCTCCATCCCTATCTCAGCACTAGAATAGGCAAACTAGTAGCAGGTTACAGGAGCGTGCAAAGCAAATACAGCTAAAAAGAAAATGGCCAGAGCTCTCAGTTAAGGAAATTCAGTCTCATGGAGTTAAGCGACTGATTTCGAATACTTTAGCATTTAAGCTCATTTAATTTGTCTGATTCTGTCTTGGCATCTCAAAATTCCTTTCTTTTATGCTTTACTTTCTCAGAACCATAGTTGAGGGTTGCATAGTTAATTAGCTTTTAAATACATTCTACTAAAGGTTTCAAGATTGAGCAAAATATTTTTGTGTGACAAGTGGTTTCTTTTCAATTCTTTGCGAGATCAGGACTACAGCTTGGTCTGACTCAGTGGCCATGTTAATATTAATGACCGACCCTCCACCATCATCTCACCCAATCCCCCAGCTCCTTCCCACATTGCCCTCATGGGGCAAACAGAAGAAGAATAGATTACTAGATGAGAAAGTGAAGGAACATCACATTAAAGAGACATATCGTCTTTACAGAACAGAACACCCTATAAGCAAGGTCTCTACTGTAATACTAATCAGATTTGCACTGTAAGTTGACAGCCAGCACATTGTAAGGGGCGTCCCATCTCCCAACGCCTGACACTCTCTTCTGCAGAATGACATGAAAAGAAAAAAGAGCCTACAAGGCTCTACAGCAGTGTACATGTTGACTGAAGTCAGTGATTGAGTTCCTACAGTCCTTGACAGGGCTATTGCTGACTCCAATTAAGGTGACATGAAGGATACACGCCATGTATTAGGGATGTGGAAAGGCACTTTATCTCATCGTCCTGGTAACTGACTGGAGCCAAACCAACAAGGATAGTCTTTTCCTTTTACATTCTTTGGATTAGGGTGTTAGCTTTGGTTCAGTGATAGCACTTGCACTAATGAGTCAGAAGTTCATAGATTCAAGCTGCATTTCAGAGATCCGAGCACATAATCTAGGCCAACACTAAGAGAGTGCTGACCTGTTTGAGGTGCTGTTTTTGAGGTAAGGCATTAAACCGAGGCTCTCTCAGATGGATGTGAAAGGTCCCACGGCACTATTCAAAGAAAAGCAGGGAAGTTCTCTCCCACCTGAGAGGGCAGATAGGCAGAATGCCTCATCCTTGGATATAGGAGTGATGCTAGAGGCGAGGATGATTACACATTTCCCAGGCCAATATTTACCCAGAAAGCAATGCTGTTCATTTATCACATTATTGTTTGTGTTCGATGGCTGCCATATTTCCTTATATTATATCAGTGACATCAATTGAAAAAAAAATGCTTAATTGACTAAGTTGGTCTCTTAAGTCCACTTGAGAGGACACACTTGGTTTAACATCTTATCTGAAAGATAGCACCTCTGACAGTGCAGCATTCACTGGATCATCAGCCAAAATTATGTGCTCAAGTCTCTGAAATGGGACTTGAACCCACACCTTCAGACTCATAGGTGGGAGTCCTATGATTGTGCATGGGGGACTAAATAGCTGCAGGTGTGTTGAAAGAGCTAGCAACAACACTTGTATGAACGATTGTGAACAATGTGAACAATTTCACATAATGAAACCTCATTCAAATATTGTACATTTCCGACATTGCAAAGACAATGAATAAGATGCAGAAAAGTTTAAAATGGGCAAATTTGTATGGTTTTGAAATCATCTTGTAGCACAAATTGAACTTTTCAACAAATAATCTGCATAGAGTGACTTCCACAATGGAAAAATAATACAAAAATCATTATATTTAATCTCTTCATGTAACATTTCCTTCGACATAAAATCACTTTGAAATGAAATCCTTGCCTCAGAAGTTTAATGATTTTGTCTTCAAACTCTTCCACCAAAAAACAATCTTCCTGCTGAAACCCAGAGGCAGTGTCAGAAAAATCAATGATCTCCGAGAAGCATGCTTCGACTTTCCAAGCTGGTTAAAAAGGTGTCTAACCATGCTCTGAAGGTTATACGTATATTATGTTTGGGAATAGGGGACATCCGGCAGTAGGAATGAATCAGAATTCTGAATGTTCCAATGATGTTGCTTTTTAGATACCAAATAAATTCAAAGCTGTCACACGAGAGAAGTTCTGAAAGATACAAAATACAGACCAGAAATTGGGCACAACATTTACTTCTTTACCCCACTCAATAAGTTAAAACTTGGTTCTAGTAGATTTTCAAATAACAGTCCATAGAATCATACAGCTAAAAGGACACCATTTGGCCTGTCATGCCTCTGCTGGCTGGTTGAAAGGGCTATCCAATTAGCCGCACTCTGCATTGCTCTTTTGTTATTAATCTGCAAGTTTATCCCTTTAAGTAATTATCCAATTCCCTTTTGAATCTGCTTCCACTGCCCTTGCGGGCAGCACATTCCAGATCATAACAACTCACTCCGTGCTTTTTCCAATTATCTTAAATCTGTGTCCTCTGATTACTGACCTTCCTAGAAGTGGAAACAGTTCCTCCCTAATTACTCCATCTAAACCTTTCATAATTTTGAATACCTCTATTAAATCTCCCTTCACCTTCTCTACACTAAGGAGAACAATATCCCAACTGCTCTAATCTCTCCACATAGCAACCCTGGCAAGCATTGTGGTAAATCTCCTCGGCACTCAGTCCAAGGTAAGGAAATCCTTTTAAAGTGTGCCCAGAAATGGACTCAATACTCTAGCTGAGGCCTAACCGCTAACTTAGAAAGGTTTGTGTCGGTTTTATCTAGGTTAATATTTCAGGTGGTCCCCTAAAGGATGCTGTTTAATCAAGTAACTCTGCATTTTAACCTTTATTCTGCATAGTGTTTCCCAAATTTTAAAATGCTCGCTGTGAACAAAGAGTTGTCCTAGAACACTTTACAAGAAAACCGAAGAATGGGGGAAGGCCAGGGGGAGGATCTAAACAAAGTCAGAGCAGGGTCTCTGGGGAGGGAGTGACAAGGCAAAAGAGTTTCCCAAGGAATTCCAGCAAGAAAGAAGATATAGCACTTTTCCCAACCTCAGGATGTCCCAAAGTGCTTTTCAGCATATGAAGTACTTTTTGAAATGCAGTCGCTGCTGCCATGTAGGAAACGAGACAACCAATTTTCACATAGCAAGATTCCACAAAGAGCAAAGATTATAATGACAAGGTAATGGCAGGGATTTTCCAGCCTCGGCCATGGTTGGACCCATCGCAGGCAAGACGGAAAATTTAGACAGCCAAACATCCATTGACTTTGGGTGGGAATTTCTGGCATGTGTTTAATGGTGTTGATTGAGGGAAAAATATTGACCAGGGCATCCTGGGGCACCTCCCCTGCTCTTCTTCAAAATAGTTACATGTACGGGATCTTTTACGCCCACCCTAGAGGGCAGATAGGCAGAATGCCTCATCCTTGGATATAGGACTGGTGATATAGGATTACAAATGTTACAACACTGCTTAAAAAAGGGAAGGAATAAACCTGGAGAGTTACCCTAATGTTGGCTGTCAGAACAAAATGAATTGGCAGAAAAAAAATGGGCTAATAAATTAAAGCCAGTAAGAATTTATTAAACCAAATCATGCTTGACTAACTTGATTGCATTCTTTGATGGGGTTAATAGAAAGAGAACACAAGGGTAGTGCAGCTGATGCACATATGTCTTTCAAAAGGCATTAAATAAAGTACCACATGATAGATTTGCCAGCAACATTAAAACCATTGGGATGAAAGAGACAGTGGCAGCATGGACACAAAATTAGCTAACAGATGAAAAGGAGAGATCAGTGGTTAAATAGTGTTTTTGAGATGAGAGAAGTATACAGCAGAATTATCCAGAGACCACTGCCCTTATATTAGGACCCCTGCCATTTTGGTGTATTTTAATGATAGGGACTTGGATATACAGGGCATAATTTCAAAGGTTGCAGATGATATGAAACTCAGGAATAGAGTAAACAATGAGATAGTAACAGACTTCAAGAGAACATATACTGGTGAAAGAGGCAGACACATGACAAATAAATTTTAACACAGGGAAATGTTCAGTGATGCATTTTGGTAGGAAGATTGAAGAGAAGTACTATAGGCTAACTTTTTAAGGGGGTTGCAGGAACAAAGAGACAAATCTGTGTGCAAAGCTTTGAAAGTTGAAGACAGAATAACAGAAAAAGATTGTTAAAAGCATTTGGGATTCTTGAGAAATGAGTGGAAAATTGTGAAAAAACTTCAACAGCAAGAAAATTATTAAACGTAGGTTATGCCTCAGCTGGAGTGTTGCGTTCAATTCTAGGCACCACACTTTAGGAAGGATGTCATGGCATTGGGCGACAGTGCAGGGGAGAATTGCTAGAATGGTTTCAGGGATGAGTGGCTTCAGTTGAAAAGTAGACATAAGAGGCGAGCTGAACCATTTCAAACAGGTCAGAAGGAGTACAGGATAAAAGCTTAGAGGAAGTGCCCTTGGTTATAATGTCTCAGGGACAATTGGGATAGAGGTAGGCTGGTAAAAGGGTGTCAGGAAACTACTGGGTGGTCAAACAAAAACATGCAATTCTATAGAGCTTTTAATGCAGTAAAACATCCCAAGGCACTTCGCAGGAGTCTAATCAGACAAAATCTGACATGGGAGAGACATTGAGATATTAGGACAAGTGACCAAAAGCTTGATCAAAGTGCTAGGTTTTAAGAGCAAGATAAAGGAGGAGAGAGAGGTGGAGAGGTTATTGAAGGGAATTCCAGACAGGTGACATGCATTTTAAGAGTGACAGTACTACATTTTGAGATGAAATCAAGGAATGGGAAAATACATTTAATTGAATGATACTTTAGGCCATGGTAGAACAGAAACACACAGATAGGCCCAGATGTTCTGTTCTGTGGAGGGTCGTACCCCAGAGGTACCCCAGAAGGTGCAATGGGGATCCCTCAGAGGCCCAAATGCTGCAGCTGCACAGGAAGTGCCCAACAAGTTTAAACCTCCATTTGGGCAATTAACCTGCATCCAGAGCCCTCTGAAACTCCAATTTAAAGTCGGACACTTCGGATGATTCCAAATCACTTAGCAGAATAGTTATCCAGGAATAGTTATAAGGATTAAAACCAGTTCTAACTCCTGGGTAACTGTACTACTGACCAGATCCCCCAACCCCCCAATCCCCCACTGGACTCCCCTGAGTACTCCGCCGACCATCTGACCACCCAACTACATCCCCCAACTCTTGAATCCCCTGACTCCACCCTTACCCCATGACTAGCACCCCCACCAACCTCCAACTGGAATCCCCCCACCATTAACCCCCACCACCCAACTACCCCTCAATCTCCCCTGACCACCCGAACACCCCCCAGCCATGACCAATCCCCCCATCACCCGACTATCCCCCACCCCCAATTAGCCCCAATTGCCTGACTACCCCCACTGATTACCCAACCACCCCCTCCTCCTGGACATCCTACCCCAACTCCGACCACCCTAATGTCCACGAACCACCCTACACCCCACTCCCCCGCCAACTCCTCTGAGCCCCCACACCCACCCAAACTTCCCATTACCCTTCATTTAATTACCTTACTGTACCTTACTGTAATGACTTGATTGACCAGACAGGTTTCAAGAAAAAACAGATAAACTTTATTACAGAGAGCTTTTTAGATGCTACTTGCTCGATCAGGGTTCTCATCAGGAATCCACCCCCAGATTATCCACGCTTAGGCATCATTGGTGGGAGCCTCTAAGAACATCACATGACCACTGATAGACAGCAGGAGAGACTACACCTTCAGTTACTACACTTATCTACTTCTTTCTCCCCTAGTTTGTCTAAGTAGCTTAACATTGTTTCTTCGTGCCATGAAAAGGGGGCATGGCTCCCTTTCCCCCGACACTTCTACACTGCACTGAAGGCCTCCAGCAGCAGCTACCCTCCACATTTCTCAACATGCCTGCATCAGAACTCCAGGCAAGAAATGTGGACTAAGATAAGCAAATAGGAGCAGAGTGGCAATCCGACGGTGATTGCCACTCCATGGAAGATTTACCCATAATTTCCTGAAAGACTGCAAGTGTACATGGATAAAATCATTAAAAATTAACTTTGGATTTGATCAATTGTAATGAAGTCACAATGAATTTATATAAATGCATTGGTTGGGCCACATTTGGAATATTGAGTACTATATTAAGTACCTCACATTAGGAAAAGACATAAAGCGCATACATAGATTCACCAGCCTGATACCAGAGATAGGAAACTCAAGTTATGAGGAAAGAGATACTAAACCATTTCCGTGGGAGCAGAAATGTCAAGAGATTTAATAGATTTCTTTTAAACGATTATATGTTATGATAGCCCTTTCCTACTCTATTTCCTCAGGCCAGGCAATCAGCAATAAAGGGTTGCTAATTTAAAGTTATCACAGAGATTGAGGAGTTTTTAGCAGAATTGTTCTCTACACGCAGGGTTACTGGAGCATGGAACATTTTATCACAGGAAATGGTTGTGCCAGAGACCATTGCACCTTTTAAGGAAGGTTTGGATAAATATTAAAGAGTGAGGAAGGCAGAAGGCAATGACGTGAGACCAGGACCTTGTAACTTAGTTTTGGACCAGCAGAGAGCCAGCACAGATATGATGGGCCAAATGGCCTCCTTCTGTGCTGTAGATTTCTGATTCATTCTGACAAGTCCAAAACTATGGTTTATAAATGTAAGATAGTCAACAAATAAATCCAGTAGGAAGTTCAGGAGAAACATATTATACACAAAGAAATGATCAGAATGTGGTAAAAGAAAAATACCACTGATGCTGGAATATTGAAATAAAAACTGAAAATGCTGGAAATATTCAGCAGGTCAGACAGCATCTATGGAGAAAAACAAAACTGTTTCAGGTCAATGACCCTTCTTCAGAAACCACTGGTAACAAAACAAAGTCGATGAGCTCCTCACACTTATTGGCGTTAAGGTTGGAGAAGATGGTTGGGTGGTGTGATTTAAGGTGTTTTTTGGTGACGAGGAGGCTGGTGTTGTCTTTGTCTTCCTGGATGATCTTTGAACAGTGGACAGTTTTAGAGATGGAGAGCACCAAACAAACCTTTACAATTATTTCTGCCACCTGTCAAAATTCAGGGAAAAGCCTCAAAATAAAAACCCAAGTATGAAACAATAGCACCGGACAGCCTTCTTTGGCAGTCCCTCAGGATCAAGGATCATTTGCATCCACTTCAGTTCGATGGTTCTGAGTGGGCTGATAAGTCCAATGCATGATCTATAGACATCCAGGGAAGATGACACTTGGGGAATTGGTAGACAGATTGTTTGGAGGTTTGTGCACTCTCCGACACCTCAACCTCAACTCTGCACATTCTGGACAAAGTTTGTTGATGTGTTCGGTGCCTTCCCAAGTGAGCTATCTCCATTTTCATCGATCACAGGCCAGGGTGTCCCATGAGTCAACGGGTATGTTTGTCCTCTTCAGGGATGCCTTGAGCACATCCCTAAAATGTCTCCACTGTCCTCCTGGGAGTCTCCTGCCGTGACCGTGTACCAAGAGCAGTCTGTCAAAAATCAAACTGTACTTATGACTGAAGAGACCTCAGCAGCAGCAGCATCTCCTGCATTTAGCTCATTTCAGAGTGCAGCAGAAAATACATCACCTCTCTCAGCCAAACATTGCATCAGTGAGGGAAATGGAATCTAACAACACAGCAGTCATGTCTATAGTTCTATCGGCAGCTACTCACATTTATATAGCACCTTTAATATAGTAAAATGTCCCAAGGTGCTTCGCAGGAGCATTGTCAAACCACATAAGGAGATATTAGGGCAGATGACCAAATGCTTGGTCAAAGAGGTAGATTTTATGAGCCTAAAGGAGGAGAGAGATAGGGAGGGAATTCCAGAGCTGAGGGCACAGACAGCTGAAGGCGCGGCCACTAGTGCTGGAGCAATGGAAATCAAAGAGGTGCAAAAGACCAGAAGTAGAGGAGTTCAGAAATCTGCAAGGGTTGTGAAGCAGGAAGGAATTTGAGAGATATGGTGGGGTGGATTGGGGCAGGGGGTGGGGTGGTGGTTGGCGGGGGGCAAAGCCATGACAGGATTTGGAAACAAGAATGACTATTTTCAAATCAATTATTTGTCTTTTTAATGTGCTGGTACTTATGGATTGCCTTTACCAAACACTTAATCACACCTTAGGAAGGATATACTGGCCTTGGAGGGAATGCAGTATAGATTCACCAGAATGCTACCTGGGATCCAAGGGTTAAATTATATGGAGAGATTACACAAACTAGGGCTGTATTCTCTGGAATTTAGAAGGTTAAGGGCTGATTTGATCAAAGTTTTCAAGATATTAAGGAGAACAGATGAGGTAGGGGGAGAGGAGGTTAGGGACCCTAAGACTAGAGAACGTAGGGCTGGATTTTACAGGGTGTCATGTTGCCTGCCCACCCCCCACCCACCCTGGTGGAAAGGTCGGTTGGGAACCTGCCCACAAAAAAAAGCAGCTGCCCCGCAGCCTTTTTATGTTTGGCTCAGGGTGGGAATCCCCCTCCACCTGGGGAGGAAGTTCCATCTTAGAGAGTGTTATGATCCTTGGGCAGACCCCCAAGTTGTTGGTAGGATTCAGTTAGGGGCTGATAGTGTTTTGTTTAAAGTAGACAAAGTTTGAGATTCAAGACACTTTCTAATAGAATAAAGCCAAAACATTCCACAGGTTTTGAATAAACAAAAATAAACTTTACTAAAGAAGGTCAGAAAGATAAAACAATTTACAGTATCAATCTTATAGTCTAACATTCAGGCTAAGTATGAGGTACATGTGAATCAACAGGCAAACTGTGGTCAGACACACCACACTACATGATAAATGACAGATACGATCAAAAGAAATTCCATGGGTTTCGCAACACACCCAAACGTTAGTAATGCTGAGTCAGCTAATCTCACTAAGATCTTCATCTTTAAAGACCTTGCTTTGGAATTCTCTCCAAAGGTCGCTCCAACTCAGACTGCTTCAGTTACCTCCCATCTCGCAGAGTTTCAATCTCGTCTTCCGAGATTCCGCTCCCCTGGATTCCCGAGTATCAGCTCGCAAGCACAATTTCAGCTCTTTGGCCAACACCACTTCTCCAAAGGGATACCTTTGCCCCAGCAGCCTGCAGCATGGAGTCACCAACCTTCAGCTGCCTTCTTGGATTTTCAGGGCTTCCCTTAAGCATTCTTCAACTTCCAGACTCAGACAGCAACAGCAACAGCCCACCTTGCAGGATTTCAATCTCACCTTCTAATATCCCATTTCCTTGGATTCCTGAGTATACACACAAGTACCAAACTACAGGCACAACTTCAGATCTTCAGCCATGCTGAGTGGAATGCTACTGCTCCAAAGTACCTTTGCCCTGATGGTCTGCTTCACTTAAAGTCTGCTCCCTACAGCCCTTTCTCTAAGTTGGAGCCTGTTTCTCTACTCCTCCCTTTTAAGAGAACTTAACTGGGACTTGTTTCTGTCTCCTGTCTTTGTCCCTTATCTGTGACTTCCTTTTGGGGCCTCTCCCTGTCCCCCTACCTTGTCCCCTGCCTGGAACATTTCTTGGGACCTCTCCCTTGTCCACTGCCTGGGACGCTTGCTGGCTATGGCACCTCACACCTGGTTACCTGACCCAGACTCTGTAGTCCCAGCAGTGCAAGCCAGGTTTAAGCAGCGGCCTGGGACTACAGGCAGTCTGGTAAAAAGAAGTATTGGAGGGGCGTGGCTGGCAGGCACCAGCGAGGGGATGAAGGTGGATGGGTGGGGGGGGGGGTGCGGATTTGAGTGGTCGGGGTTTGTTAAAGGTGGGGGGGGCGGTATAACCCTGGGGGGGGTGGGGGGGGTGGCACAGTGTGCCTCCAATGGGGTCAGGGGACCCCCATAGGAGGGACCCCACCTTGCCTGATATCAGCTCAGACAGTAACTCTGCCAGGCTGCCCACTTGAGCTTCCCCCTACCATGGGTAAAAAGGATAGCAGGGTGGGCTGAGACCCTTTGGTGGCCAATTAATGGGGGCAGTATAGTTAGGCGGGTGGACAGTTCTCTGCAGCCATGAACGAGAGTCCAGGTGGGCATGTTTATTGCTCCATGCCAGGGTATGGGACATCTGCTCTGGGCTGGAGAGGAACTTGCAGTGAGAGGGGTCATCATAAGTACAAATAACATAGGTGGAACTAGAAAATAGGTTCTGGTGAGGGAGTATGAGTAGCAAAATTAAAATCAGATCCTCAAAGGTAATAATCTCTGGATTACTGCCTGCGCCACAAGCAAATTGGTGTAGGGTAAATAAGATTAGTGAGTTAAATGCATGTCTCAAAGATTGGTATGTGAGAAAGAACTTATAGGCCAGTTAAGGCACAAGGGAGTTTGGCAAGGTTGGATGGTACTTATTTTAACGTAAGGAGTCTGGCAAATGAGGCAGATGTGTTGAGGGCACAAATTAACACATGGAAGTATGATGTCATTGCTGTCACAGAGACATGATTGAGAGAGGGGCAGGATTGGCAGCTCAATATTCCAGGATATATGGTCTTCAGGCAAGACAGGGAAGAATGTAAAAGAAGGGTGGGGGGGGGGTGGGTATCGCAATATTGATCAAGGAATCAATTACAGCAATAAGGAGGGATGATATCTTAGAAGGCTCCTCAAATGAAGTCATATGGGTAGAGTTTAAAAACAAAAAAGGAGCAATCATATTGCTGGGAATGTACTATATGCCCCCAAACAGTCAGAGAGAAATAGAAGAGCAGGTGTGTAGGCAAATTTCAGAGAAGTGTAAAAATAATTGGGTAGTAATAGTGGGGCATTTCAACTTCTCCAACATTAACTGGGTTAGTCATATTGTGATAGGTTTAGAGGGAGCGGAATTCTTAAAATGCTTCCAGGAGAGCTTTTTAAGCCAGTACGTAGAAGGTCCTATAAGAGAGGAGCAGTTCTGAACTTAATTTTAGGGAATGAAGCCGGGCAAGTGGTAGAGGTATCAGTGGGGGAGCATTTTGCAGATAGTGATCATAGCTCCATTAGATTTAACGTTGTTATGGAAAAGGACAAGGATGGGCTAGAAATCAGAGTTCGAAATTGGGGGAAGGCCGATTTTAATAAGATCAGATATGATTTGGCCAGAGTGGACTGGGAGCAGCTAATTTTAGGTAAATCTGCATCAGATCAGTGAGGTTCATGCAAGAAGGAAATAGGAAGATTACAGGGCCAACATATTCCAGTGAAGATAAAGAGTGGGACCGATAAATCCAGGGAACCCTGGATGTCGAGGGATATACAGGATTGGATAAAGAGAGAAAGGGAGGCTAATGGCAGATACCAGGGGCTCAAAACAGCAGAAGCCTGAGAGGAGTATTGAATATGTAAGGGGGAACCTAAAAAGGAAATTAGGAGAGCAAAAAGGGGGCATGAAAAACCATCGGCAGGTAAAGTAAAGGAAAATCCAAAGTTATTTTACAAGTACATTAAGAATAAGAGGATAACTAAGGAAAGAGTAGGGCCCATTAAGGGCCTTAGTGGTAATTTGTGCGTGGGGCCAGGAGATGTAGGTAGGGCTCTAAATGAATATTTTTTGTCTGTGTTCACAAGTGAGAGGGATGACTTGGGTATGGAAATCAGGCAGAAGGACTGTGATATAATTAAAGAAATTAGCATAGAAAGTGAGGAGGTTCTAAGTGGTTTGGCAGGCTTAAAATTAGATAAATCTCCAGGCCCGAGTGAAATGTATCCCAGGCTGTTGAGTGAGGCAAGGGAGGAGATAGCAGGGGTCCTGGCAATAATTTTCAATACCTCTCTGGCCACAGGAGAAGTGCTAGAAGACTGGAGGACAGCCAATGCGGTACCGTTATTCAAGAAGGGAGGAAGGGATAAACCAGGGAACTACAGGCCAGTCAGTCTAACCTCAGTGGTGGGGAAACTATTGGAAGCAATCCTGAGGGACAGAATTAATCTACACTTGGAGAGGCAGGGATTAATCAAGGACAGTCAGCGTGGTTTTGTCAAGGGGGGGGGTCATGTCTGACCAATTTGACTGAATTTTTCGAAGAGGTGACCAGGTGTGTAGATAAGGGCAATGCATTTGACGTAGTCTACTTGGACTTCAGCAAGGCTTTTGATAAGGTCCCGCATGGTAGACTGATAATGAAGGTAAGAGCCCATGGGATCCAAGGCAATACGGCACATTGGATCCAGAGTTGGCTGAGTGGCAGGAAGCAGAGGATGATGGTTGAGGGATGTTTTTGTGACTGGATGCCTGTGTCCAGTGGGATTCCACAGGGATCGGTGTTGGATCCCTTGCTGTTTGTGGTATACATAAACGATTTAGACTTGAATGTAAGAGGGTTGATCAGTAAGTTCGCGGATGACACAAAAATTGGTGGGGTGGTAAATAGTGAGGAGGATAGCCTAAGATTATAGGAGGATATAGACAGGCTGGTCAGATGGGCTGATCAGTGGCAAATGGAATTTAATCCGATTAAGTGTGAGGTGATGCACTTGGGCAGGACAAACATGGCTCGGGAATACACGATGAATGGTAGGACCCTGGGAAGTACCGAGGATCAGAGGGACCTTGGCGTGCACGTCCACCAGTCCCTTGAGGTAGCAGGACAAGTAGATAAGGTGGTTAAGCAGGCATATGGGATCCTTGCCCTTATTAGCTGAGGCATAGGATATAAGAGCACAGAGGTAATGCTGGGACTGTATAAAACGCTGGTTAGGCCACAGCTGGAGTATTGCGTGCAGTTCTGGAATCCGCATTATGGAAAGAATGTGATTGCACTAGAGAGAATGCAGAGGAGATTTACTAGGATGTTGCCTGGGCTGGAGAGTTTTAGTTATGAGGAGAGATTGGATATACTGGGGTTATTTTCCTTGGAGTAGAGGAGATTGAGGGGCGCCATGATTGAGGTGTATAAAATTATGAGGGGCATAGGTGGGTAGACAGGAAGGAACTTTTCCCCTTGGTGGAGGGATCAATAACCGCGGGCATAGATTTAAGGTAAGGGGCAGGAGGTTTAGAGGGGATGTTAGGAAGAATTCTTTCACCCAGAGGGTGGTGGGAATCTGGAACTCACTGCTTGGAAGGATGGTAGAGGCAGAAACCCTCATAACATTTAAGAAGTTTTTTGGATATGAAGTTGCAATGCCATGGCATACAAGGCTATGGGTCTAGAGCTGGAAAATAGGATTAGAATAGTTAGGTACTTGTTTGACTGGCGCAGACTCAATGGGCTGAAGGATCTTTTTTCTGTGCTGTAGACCTCTGTGACTCTATAACTCTAAATGGGTTTCGATTCATGAGACACATGAGAAATGGGAGCTTCACTGATGGGACGATCTTCACCTGAACCGTGCTGGGGTGAATGTTCTAGCGGGTCATATAACTAGGGCAGTTGAGAGGACTTTAGACTAAACAACGGGGCCGAGGAATCAAGTTTGTGAGGATGTGATAAATTAGAGAAGACAAGGCAAGTCAGCAAGGTGGGAATAAGGGGAGTGATAATTAGAGTATGACAAGAAGGGACAGAGAGGACAAACCTAACAGTGCACCAGCAGATAAGGCTAGAGGTTACAAAATAGTAAACAGGCAGAACTAAAGGCTCTGAATGTACTTAGCATTTGTAACAAAACAGATGAATTTATAGCATGTAGAAATAATTATGTATGGTCCAATAGCCAATACAGCCACACAGCTCCAGGATGACAAAGACTGGGACCTGAATATTCAAGGGTACATAACATTTAGGAAAGACAGGAAGCCAGGAAAAGGTGGTGGGTTAGTTCTGTTAATTAAGGATGACATTGGTACAATAAAGAATGATGACCTTATTTCTGGAGCTGAAGGTGTAAAATCATTTGGGTAGAGATGAGAAATAGTAAAGGTAAGAAGTAACTTAGAGGAATAGTTTATTAGCCCTCGAACAATAACCACACTGTGGGACAGGGTATCCAGAAAGAAATAATGGGGGCTTGTGAGAAAGGCACGGTGATAATCATTGGTGATTTTAATCTACGTACAGATTGGACAAATCAGATTGATAAAGTTAGCCTGGATGATGAGCTCATAGAATGTGTTCAGAACAGTTTCTTAGAGCAGCATGTTCTAGAGCCAACCAGAGAGCAGGCCATACTAAATTTGGCAATGTGCAATGAGACAGGATTAATCAATGACCTCATAGTGAAGGTAGCTGCGATCATAATATGATTGAATTTCACATTCAGTTTGAGGGAGAAGAGTGGATCTAAGATTAGTGTTTTGAACTTAAATAAGGGCAATTATGTGGGCATGAAGGTAGAGCTGGCTGATGTGAACTGGGAAATTAGGTTAAGGGAAAGGTCAGCAGAGGTGCCTTGGCAGAGATTTAAGGAGATATTTCAGAATACTCAGAAAAGATACATTCCAATGAGAAAGAAAGACAAAGGGAAAGACGCATCATCTGTGGATAACTGAAGAAGTTAAAGACAGTATTAAATCGAAAAAAAAAATAATTCCACAATGGTAAGTGGCAGGTCAGAAGATTGGACAGAATACAAAGAACAACAAAGAATGACTAAATGATTAATAAGGAGGGAGAAATTAGAGTACAAGAGAAAGCAAGCTAGAAATATCAAAACAGATAGTAAGAGTATCTACAAGTGTTTAAAAAGAAAAAGATTAAGTAAAGTGAGCGTTGGTCCTCTAGAGAGTGAGAATGGGGAATTAATAATGGAAAAATAAGGAAATGGTGGATGAATTGAACAGATATTTTGCATCTGTCTTCATTGTAAAGGTTACAAATAACATCCCAAAAATAATTGTGAATCAGGAGGTGAAAGAGAGGAACTTAAAACAGTTGTAGTCACCAGGGAAAGGGTACTCAGAAAATTATTAGAATTAAAAGCTGACAAGTCACCAGGTATTCATCCTGGAGTCTTAGAAGATGTGGCTGCTAAGATAGTAGATGCATTGGTTTTAATTTTCCCAAATTCCTTAGATTCTGGAAAGGTCCCATCAGATTGGAAACTAGCGAATGTGATTCCTGGATTCAGGAAAGGAGGGAGACAGAAAGCAGGAAACTACATGCCATTGCTTAACATCTATCATAAGGAAAATCCTGGAATCTTGCATTAAGAAAGTCATAGCAGGGCACTAGAAAATGTCAATGCAATCAGGCAGAGTCAACAGGGTTTTGTGAAAAGGAAAGCATATTTGACAAATATTTTGGAGTTCCTTGAGAAAGTAACAGGCAACTTGCATGAAGTGGAATCTGTGGATGTATTGTACTTGGATTTCCAGAAGGCATTTGACAAGGTGCCACAACAAAGATTACTACGCAAAATAAGAGGCGTGGTATAGGGGGTAACTTATAAGCATGGATAGAGGATTAGTTAGGTTACAGGAACCAAAGAGGAGGCATAAATTGGTCATTTTTGGGAATGAAGATGTGACGAGTGGAGTGCCATAGGCATCAGCATTGGAGACTCAACTATTTACAGTTTATATCAATGACTTGGATGAAGGGACCGAATGAATGATTGCTAAGTTTGCTGACGACACACAGATAGGTGGGAAAGCAAATTGTGAAGAGGAAACAAGGAGTCTGCAAAGGGACATAGGTAGGTTAAGTGATTGGGCAAAAAATTGGCAGATGGGGTATATGTGAACTTGTCCACTTTTGAAGAAAAGAATAGAAAAGCTGTATATTATTTAAATGGAGAGAGATTGCAGAACTCTGAGATAAAGAAGGATCTGAGTGCCTGGGTGTATGAATCACAAAAAGTTAGTATGCAGGTACAGCCAGTGATAGGAAGGCAAATTTAATGTTGTTGTTTATTGGAAGGGGAATGGAATTTAAAAGTAAGGATGTTTTGCTTCAGTTGTTAGTGAGACCATACCTGGAATATTGTGTACAGTTTTGGTCTCCTTATTTAAGAAAGGATATAAACATGTCAAAAGCAGCTCAGAGAAGGTTAACTCGACTGATACCTGGGATGGGAGGGTTATCTTTTGAGGAAAGGTTGAACAGGCTAGCCCTACATCCATTTGAGTTTAGAAGAATGAGAGGCGATCTTATTGAAGCATATAAGATCCTGAGGGGACTTGACATGGCGGATGTTGAAAGGATGCTTCCCCTTGTGGGAGAGACTAGAAGTAGGTGACAGTTTAAAAATAATTGGTCTCCCACTGAAGGCGGATATGAGAAGAATTTTTTTTCACTCCGAGGGTCTTGAGTCTCTGGAACTCTCTTCCCTGGAGAGTGGTGGATGCAGGGTCATTGAATACTTGTAAGGCAGAGGTAGATAGATTCTTGACTAACAAGGAAGTCAAAGGTAATTAGGGGGTAGGCGGAATGTGTAATTGAGGCCACAATCGGATCACCCATGATCTTACTGAATGGCAGTGCAGGCTCAAGGTACGGAATGCCCTACTCTTGCTCCTAATTCAGATGTCCATATCCCACTGTTACAACCGGGATGGGAGGAGTGCGCAAATTATCAAGCCCTACTACTCCGCAGGCCATACCATTAATTTAAATGTTTAATTTTCTCACCAAAATGGCCAATTGTGTACCTTTACCTCTAGTACCCAGAAGAAATGAAACTCTGACCAGGCCTCTTTCAAAAACTCAGAATGATTGATTTATTTCAAAACAAAACTTCTTCTAACAAGTCTTAAGTACTAGTTACCACACAATTGTAATATGGAAGTATAACAATCTATCTCTTCCTAGAGAATTTCCCCAGCACACACACAGACAAACAAAGGACAAACAGATAGAGTCTCTCTGCAGAGATGAACTTTGGAGGATGCGTGTTATAACATAAAGGATAAAGTCTGTTGGGTCTCAACGCTGTCGACTTGGAGTTCTCTCGTGTGCAAACGGGTCACTGGTCCCGGTGGATGCCTGGAAGTTCTCACCACTGGTCTCAGCTTTGCAGATCCAAATGCAGACTGGTTACACTCAGATGAGGGTTCTCTGGCTACAGGTTGAAAGCCACACACAATTTTTTGGCAAGGCAGAGAAAGTGAGCCAGTCAGGGTAGCCTTCTTTCCTCAGCTTGTTCTCCAACAAGACTGCCTTCAAATCAGGCAGGTTCACAACTTAAGCTTTTCTCCTCTCTCCCATGTAACTGCCTTTTGTGTCTCCCAACTTTTCATTAAGTAATTTGCAGTTCAACACAAACAAACAACTCTTTCTCAAGTACCATATAGGTCAGGTGATTCCTTGGAAGAGGCCAGTTCCAAGGTGAACTCATGACCTTCCTTTAAAAAAAAATCCCAGGTCAGCATCCAGATCATGCCAGGTTCTTCCATTTTGTAAAAGGAAACTCAGCTTTGAGAGATATGATCCTAACACCACTGAATCGCAGAACAGGTTCAAGGGGTTAAATGTCCCGCCTGTTCCTAGAATGTCTGTTCTGTTATGGTGTAATGGCATCTTTTTCCTGCTGTTAGTGGGAAATGTGGGATGGGGAGGGGACAGAAGAGGACACTAGTACATACTTTTGGTGACATTAAGCTCACTTCACCCTGCTCTTCATCAACAATCTGTACAGCACAAGGACAAAGGAATAAAAGTATGGTGTCCTGTCATCTGAAACATTGATACATGTGAAGCAGCTCATCAAAATACAACACGAAGAATTGTATTAACCTTAAAAACTGGATCAGTCTCATCTAAATTGACATTTGTAAAATACAGAATATTGAAACAACCTCTGTCAAGATGGTTGCCTGGATGAAGCAGAGCCATGGGGAGAGCAAGGGGCAATGGAAATCAGTTCTGTAGGGGCAGTATTTTACATTCGGCGTGTGGGGGTGGGCCCGACACACTGACGCATAAAATGATGCAAGATGACATCGGGCTTGTGTCCCGACGTCACCGCGATGTTTTGTTCAGCGGGCGCACATCGGAGTCGGCTGTGCGCCTGCCGATATGTAAACGGCCTATTAAAGCCATTAAGGAACTGATTAAGGTAACACAGTCACATGAGTTGGGACATGTTTAAATACATTTTTAAACCTTTTATTCATTATTTACAATAGCAATTCAATCTCCTTGAGGCAGCTCCGTGCCTCAGGGAGATTGAAGTGCTCTTTCGCATGAATGCGATCAGCTCTGTGATCACCCAAACCCGCTCCGGCCAAGCCCGCCCGCTGCCTGAAAAATTCAGGCCTAAAAGATCCCAGAGCAGTATTTCAAAGAGCAGTTAGCGATGATGCCCTGGGCCAGTATTTATCCCTCAATAAATATCATAAAAACAGATCAGTTCATTATCACGTTGCTGTTTTGTGGGAGCTTACTGTGCAGAAATTGGCTGCTATGGTTCCTACAGTGCAGCAGTGGATATGCTTCAAAGGTACTTGATTGGATGCAAAGCTCTCTGCAATGCCCTGTGGTAATGAAAGCTGTTAAGGGAATGCAAGTCTTTTACAGATACCTCAAAATATGTCACTCCCTAATGAATGTATGCTGGTGCTGCGTGGTGCTTAAATCAATTGGCCCATACTTTGCATATTGACTGAAGAGTTCCAACATATTGCTGAATAGAAACATTTGTTCTCTTGCCTATTAGCATTTCAATGGTGCCGGCAAAGCTGGACAATGCCAGTTGACAAACAACACCATCATTTCAACAACCTAATTTCACAGCACAAAGACCCACAGTTCTTTTCCCCACCAAGAAAGCATTTTGCACTCATCAGTCATTGCTGCACAATTAGTTTGGGGAGGAGGGCAGGATTTCCTGATATCAGAATATAAGCAGAAAGCTGTAATTCTGAGCTTCCCCTTAAATTAGCATTAGTGCAGAAGTAAGATAAGCAAGTTTTGCCTTACAGCCTCCAGCTACTGTTGAAGTGGTACTGCAGAACATTTGGTTTAAGGGATCATTAATATAAACTGATTGCCTAATTCATAATACATTTCCTCCATAATATATACAGCTTCTGTTCCTTTAGTGATGAGATGCAGCAACAAAACAAAGCAAAAACCTGCACGGTAAAGGTTTTGCTTTCTCTCCCTATCAATAATGTTCCTGCTTTCTATTTCTGGATGAATTTGTCTGAGCATCAAGTTCACCAAACGTCTTGCTTGTGGGGAAAGATAAATAAAGTGTTGTTGAGCATCGACCAAATGGTACAAAAGTGAGGCTGGTATTGTAGTCACTTATTGTTTGATGCTCTGCTGACAATACCTTCCCCTTTAGTGCCTTTCACATTTTAGATTCTCATTGAACTTTGGTATAGTTTGAAAGCTTTATAAAACAAGAAAAGAAATGAACTCTGTAAAGAGAGTTTTTTTTCCCCCTTCTAGAAGCTACAAATTGCAAATAGTGGCATTTTTTTAACAAGCTGAGGCTCTATGTACCTGGTTCCGAATCTATCCAATTGTATCAAGAGAATCACTTGCAATAACTTCACTTCCTGCTGCCACACTGTAGCAATTATGGTTTTATTTACTGTGCAATGTACCTTTAAGAATAACAAATGCTAGGGAAGATCACATGATCTGTAGTAACCAATAGGAGAGTAGCATGGGCTACCTCAGCAGTCAGTGTAGAGATAGAGTTGGAAATGAAAGCACATGTGTAGTAGCTGCTGAGTATATTGTAAATAAACTTAAAGTTTCCACCCAAGAAGTGTTTGAAGATTAACTCTATCAATAGTAGCAACTTGGCCACCCTACAACAAACTGGTGATGAGGATAAAACAGGATTGAACAGAAGAAATCAAGCTAAAAACAAATCGGCACTGTACCTCGCCCAGTAATTGTAAGTAGCTAGCTCTATTAGAATAGGAGAAGTAATCCGCTGTCAAAATGTCACAATTTGGGAGAATTGATCCTTTTGAACCAACCACAGGTGATTCATCTCATTACATAGAACACCTCATGTTCTTTTTTTAAGCAAACGAGATTACGGGGGAAGAGGTGAGCAATCCTCTTGAGTACTTGTGGGTGCAAAACCTACAGTCTAATTAGAAGGTTGATGGCACCCAGTGCCCGAGATTCGAAGAATTTCAATGAATCGGTGGACCTCATGAAGGGTAATTTTCAATCAAAGACCTCAGTCATTTTGCAAAGGTCTAGGTTTAATTCACGAAATAGAGCCCCGGTGAGGCAATTGCATGCCAAATGGCAAATTTGAAGCCGCTAACGGAACATTGTGAGGTCGGTACGACTCTGAACGACCTGCTCAGAGATCGTTTACTATGCGGTGTGAATGAGGACATTATTCAAAAAAGATTCTTGTCTGAAGTGAATCTGGATTTCAAGAAGGTGCTTGAGATAGCGCTGGCCATGGAAAGCGCAGTAAGAGATTCAAAAGCAAAAAAAAAGCAAAACGTGCAAAACAGTGCCATCCTCCACATGGGGCAGGAAACCCCAGCCATTAAGGATGCAAAAATCCAGGACTCTGCCGAGAAGTGGGAAACAGCCCCTGCTAACTGAAGAATAAAGAAAAATAGCTTAGCAATGAAATTGAAGAATAATTTTAATAAAGGTAGAAACAAGCAGTCTTTTAGCGATTGGCATTATACTATTGTCACAGAAATAGGCATAAGATGAGGCAGTGCAAGGAAAGATTCAAGCAGACTTATAAATAAAAGAAGAAGCCCAATGAAATCTACAATGCAAAAGAGCCTGAAACAACAAACTCAGACACTAACTCGTTGTTTAATCTGAAAGTTGGAAAGACAGAACCAAATTTGTCACAGTGAAAGTAAATGGCAAACCTATTAGAATGGAAGTGGACACGGGAGCTTCCACTACATTAATTGGGGAACATCCCTTTGTATATCTGAATAATGGTGAACATCAATTAAGTTTGGAAGAAACAGCTGCCAAACTAAAAATATATATGGGCGAAGCCATTCAAGTAAAAGGCTTAAGCCGAATAACTGTCCATTATGGAAGCAAAGCTCCCAGTGTTGGTATTTAGAGGCAGGGGACCAAGCCTTCTGGGCAAAATTGGCTAAGGGAAATCAACCTTGAGCGGCCACTGAGATTCCAAAAGGAAGCTGGAATCGTTCCTGTTTTGAAAAAGGAGTGCGCAAGGACTCAACAACCTGAAGAAATGCAGACTGTCTTAAGCCAAAACCTGGAAGAACAGCAGAAGAAATTCAAAGAGACCCTGCTGGATGACTGAGTTTGAGACGAGGTGAGCAGCCTTTGCAGGGAAAAAGAAAACCTGTTAAAAGACCTTCTCACATGCAAGGTTCCCTCAGGTCAAAGTTTGTACCTCTGGAAAAGTACGAAGAGAAACAAAAACAATTCAGCACCTCTCTGAACAAACTGAAGTGTGAGTTGGCAGAGAAGACACAACAAAGTTCAATTTCCCAGGAGGCAGCAAACAAAAACAAAAAAGAGATGGAAGAGCTGAAGAATCAGCTAACTGAAGCCAAAGAGGCTTTGGAAGCAAAAACTGCAGAATTTTGCAAGAAGCAGACAGATAATGAAATTTTAGGAGACTCAGCCACTGAGTTCAGATAAGTTGAGCTTGCATCTGAGAGAAGTCTGGCCAATAGTGAAGTCAAAAAGAAGGCAGAGATTAAAATTTGCTAGAAAGAGGGAGGCACATTGAAAGAAGATATAGAATTACTGATAGGGCTTTAATTCTGGCAGCTTATAAATACACTTTCATACATAGGTCTGGCAATCAAATCGCAAACGCTGACATCCTGAGTCATTTGCCTTTACAAGAAAATGATGAGCACGTCCCAGTTCCATAGGAACTTGTTTAATTGTTAAATTTCTTAGATTCCTCACCGGTGTGTGCTCGACAGATCAGAGACTGGACAGGTCGGGACCCAATCCTATCTCAAATACGAGTACAAGCACTGCTTGCTTGGTCACAGGAGCCCATATCTGATAAAATAAAACTGTACTTCAACTGAAGATATGAAATAACCAGTCGGGATGGCATCTTATTGTGGGGAGCACAAGTGATAGTTCCTCCAAAGTTCCTCCAAAGTGCCCATCCAGGAACTTCCTGAAGGAAGTCCATAGCACACAGCTATTTATGGTGGCCTGGGATGGATGACAAAATAGGGAGTTTAGTAAAACATCATGTGCAATGTCAGCAACTGCAAAAGTTGCCAACAACAGCTCCATTACACCCATGGGAGTGGCCAGGTAGACCTTGGGCGTGGTTACACATTGATTACATTGGATCTTTCCTGGGAACAATGTTCCTGCTCATTATTGATGCCCATTCAAAATGGTTGGGCATATATGAGGTGAAGTCACCAACATCGGCCACTACAATTGAGAAACTACCCTCAAAGTTTTACCATTCACAGACTACAAGAAGTAGTCGTTTCTAAGAATGGCATGGTATTTATGAGTGCTGAGTTTCAATGGTTTATCAGCCTCAATGGTATCTCTCGTGGATATGTGCTGTACCACACTCCCTCAAATGGACTGGCCAAAAGGGCGGTTCAAACATTCAGGCAGGCATGAAAAAGCTAATTGGTGATTCCTTGGCAAGCAGGCTGGCATGCTTTCTTTTTCATTACAGGACTACCCCTCACACAACCTGCGGAATTATTGTTGAAATGCTGCCTCAGACTGAGCTTAATAATGCTGTTTCAGACTGAGCTTAATAATGGCAAATTTAAAGGGAAGGTGGAAAGGAGTCAAGGAAGTCAGAAAACTAGACCTGACTGGCATAGTTGCAAGAGGAAATTTACCGTGGGAGATACAGTATACGTGAAAAACTTCGGAGAAGGACCAAAGTGGTTACCAGGTAAAATAAGTGCGGTGACTGGTACCCTATCTTACCACGTGGAGGTGAAAGGCCCGATCATCCATAAGCATGCGGACCATTTAAGGAAGAGAGAGACAAATCACCAAGATTTGGTTCCACCAATGATCATGACTGGGTCTGCGTTGCCTGTTGAGGATACTCAATCTAGGACTGACATATCTGATGTTCCTATAAGAGTTGAACGTACAGAACTGCAAGTGCTCAATGAAGTAACTGATGTTCAGGCAACTTCAGAAAAGGAGATTCCTGACAAAGAATCTGAAGTTGTGAAGCTGCAATGTTCCACACATGCCTAGAAACCACCTGGAAGACTGAACTTGTAAATTCCTTTCCCAAAGTAAGTATTCTGTTGTCTTGGAAAATATTTACTTGTAAATATATGTATAGCCAAGTTAAAGGGGGAGGAATGTAGCAATTATGGTTTTATTTAATGTGTAACATACCTTTAAGAATAATACATTTTAGGGAAGATCACATGATTTGTAGTAACCAATAGGAGAGTAGCACAGGCTACCTCAGCAGTCAGTGTAGAGATAGAGTTGCAATTGAAAGCACATGTGTAGTAGCTGCTGAGTATGTTGCAAATAAACTTAAAGTTTCCATCCAAGAAGTGTCTGCAAATTAACTCTATCAATAGTAGCAACTCGACCACCCTTACAACACACATTACCTCTGGTAATCTATCCTTGCCCCCCACCCCCCCCCCCCCCCTCCATTTCTCATCTACATGTTAACCCTCAGCAACATCACCCACAGGCGCAATGTTAGTTTTCACAAGTTGATGACACTCAGCTCTATCTCACTACGACCTTTTTCCATTCCTCTACTGTTGCTAAATTAACATCCTGCTTATCCAGCATTCAGGAGTGGATATGCAGAAGTTTCCTCCAATTAATTATTGGGGAGAGAGAAGCTATTGTATTGTACCCCGCTTCCTGTAAGGACTCCATCCCATTCTCTCAGTTCCTTCGCCTCCGTCGCATCTGTTCCGACGATGCTACCTTCAAAAACAGTTCCTCTGACATGTCCTCCTTCTTCCTTAACCGAGGTTTTCCACCCACGGTCGTTGACAGGGCCCTCGACCGTGTCCGGCCCATCTCCCGCGCATCCGCCCTCATGCCTTCTCCTCTCTCCCAGAAACATGATAGGGTCCCCCTTGTCCTCACTTATCACCCCACCAGCCTCCGCATTCAAAGGATCATCCTCCGCCATTTCCGCCAACTCCAGCATGATGCCACCACCAAATACATCTTCCCTTCACCCCCCCTATCGGCATTCCGTAGGGATCGATCCCTCCGGGACACCCTGGTCCACTCCTCCATCACCCCCTACTCCTCAACCCCCTCCTATGGCACCACCCCATGCCCACGCAAAAGATGCAACACCTGCCCCTTCACTTCCTCTCTCCTCACCGTCCAAGGGCCCAAACACTCCTTTCAAGTGAAGCAGCATTTCACTTGCATTTCCCCCAACCTAGTCTACTGCATTCGTTGCTCCCAATGTGGTCTCCTCTACATTGGAGAGACCAAACGTAAACTGGGCGACCGCTTTGCAGAACACCTGTGGTCTGTCCACAAGAATGTCCCAAACCTCCCTGTCGCTTGCCATTTTAACACTCCACCCTGCTCTCTTGCCCACATGTCTGTCCTTGGCTTGCTGCATTGTTCCAGTGAAGCCCAACGCAAACTGGAGGAATAGCACCTCATCTTCCGACTAGGCACTTTACAGCCTTCCGGACTGAATATTGAATTCAACAACTTTAGGTCGTGAGCTCCCTCCCCCATCCCCACCCCCTTTCTGTTTCCCCCTTCCTTTTGTTTTTTTCCAATAAATTATATAGATTTTTCTTTTCCCACCTATTTCCATTATTTTTAAATATTTTTAAATCTTTTATGCTCTCCCCACCCCCACTAGAGCTATACCTTGAGTGCCCTACCATCCATTCTTAATTAGCACATTCGTTTAGATAATATCACCAACTTTAACACCTATGTATTCTTTTGTTCTATTATTGGTGACATCTTTTGATGATCTGCTTCTATCACTGCTTGTTTGTCCCTACAACTACACCAGCCCCCTCCACTTCTCTCTCTCTCTCCAGCCCCCCCCACCCACACCTTAAACCAACTTATATTTCAACTCTTTCTTGGACTCGAACTCAAGTTCTGTCGAAGGCTCATGAGGACTCGAAATGTCAACTCTTTTCTTCTCCGCCGATGCTGCCAGACCTGCTGAGTTTTTCCAGGTAATTCTGTTTTTGTATTGTATTCAACCCCTGCTTCTGATTCAATTCCCTAACTACCGATGCTCTCTGTCCCTGGCAGCAGGCGGAGATTAAACTAGACTGTCCACAACACTGTGGTGTCACATTAGATCCCAAGATGAGCTTCAGACCTCATACTCATGCCATCACCAAGTCTGCCTATTTCCACATAGACTCAGAGACATATATGGTACAGAAGGAAATCATTTGGCCCACCAAGCCTATGCCAGCTCCGTTAAGCAATCCAGTTAGTCCCAGTCCCCCACTCTATCTCTGTAGCCCTGCAGGGTTATTTCCTTCATGTGCCCATCCACTTTCCTCCGTAACATCACCCAATTTCTCCATTGTCCTAGCTTATCTGCTGCTAAAAAACTCATCCATACCTTCTTTTCCTCTAGATTTGACTATTCCAATACACCCCTGATTAGTGACCCACATTCTGCCTTCCATAAACTTGAGGTCATCTAAAGCTCTTAACCCTCAGAAAGTCTTGATTCTCTATCAGTGCTGTACTCGCTGACTGCATCGGTTCATTTTAAAATTCATATCCTTTTATCAAATGTCTCCATTGCTTCACCCTTTCCTACCTCTGTTATCTCCCCCTACAATTCTCTGAGATATCTGCACTCCTCTAATTCTGGCTCTTGGATATTGCCAATTTTAATTGTTCCACTGTTGGTGGCCGTGACTTCAGTTGTTTGGGCCCCAAGTTATGGAACATCCTTCCTACACCTCTCTGCCTTTCTACTTTGCTTTCCACCTTTAAGACATTCCATCCAACCCACTTCTTTCGGTCATCTGACCTAATATATCCTTATGTGACTTGGGGGTCATACTTTGTTTTATATTGGCCCTGTGAAACACCTTGGGATGATTTATTATGTTAAAGCCACTGTATAAATAAGTTGTTATTGTTACTGTTCTCTTGGAAGATTGTGTCTTATAGAGCGATGACATTGTAAGGTGAATTAAGGAACATCAGTAAACTTGATATAAAACCAGAAAAATATGGAAGAAACTCAGGTCAGGCAACATCTGTGAAGAGAGAAACAGAGTGAATTGGCCAGATTTTCACTACCAAGGCCAATGGCTTGAGTCAGAAAATTTCCTGACTTGTCAGACTTCCCTCAGAAGACCCTCAAATATCACAATGAGGACAGATGTAAGAACTAATTCAGTAGACCTGGGTGACAACATTATGCATTATGTTGAGAGCCCAGACTAATAAAGGATTTTCTCAACTGAAGATGTTGTGTTTTGACAGCTACAGAATATTGTTGACTTTATTTGATTGGCATTTTTAGGTAGTTATAATAAATTGTTCTGTGATCTCATTTATCAATGTCTTAACATTTATTTGCAATAGATTAAGAGGTGTGAAATGGTTAAAGCCTTTTATTGATACTTTAGTGGTCTTTCTCATTGACACTTTCATAGAGTGGGAGGAACAATAGTTTTATTTCAAAAGATGATTTGTGAATGGATGTTTTTTTTAGCAGTTCCACACATGCCATTGGTTCACTGCAGTTATAGTGGGTGAACTGGCAAGGAAAGGCTACAAGTTGGCACGCAGAGTATGAGGGGGTATAGGGGGTGGATGGGGGGCATGAATTGGCCTGATAGTTATAAGAGGCCATTGCGGTCTGTGGGGGTGTGGGGAGGAAAGGAATTGGAATGGAAGGGGCATGGAGGCATGGGTAAGACCTTTCAAAAGGTTCCCAAATCCAGACTATGGTTCACGACTCCTCCGAGGCAACATGAACCACAAGTCATCCAGAAGTTGGGCCGACCCCATGAAAATTGTGGGAAGCTAGGGAGTGCCTACCCCTATAATGGAGCTTGTCAGGTAAGGAGTGCAGGGTGCAGGCTCATTTCCTGCATCAGTGAAAATTAGGAATGCCGGGAATGCAGGCTGGAATCCCAGAATTAGGTCCCATCTGCTATTTTTTAATTGCTCTGGAGTCGTTTTGACTGTGAAAATCTAGGCCAATGTGTCAGGTCAAAAGCCAATTGTCAGAATTGGGAAAAATTAGACATGTAACAAGTTTTAAAGCAAATACAGAGACAGAGAGGGACTGGTGGGAAAGAGGGTAGGGGAAGAAAACATTCAATCTGCTTTGCTATCTCCACAGGTGCTGCCTGACTTGCTAAGTATCTCCAGCATTTTGTGTTTTTATTTCATATTTCCAGCATCTGCAGTATTTTGCTTTTCCCAAAGTCCCTCTAGTTCACCTTCTAACATACTGATAGTCCCATATTACTATTTGAATGATTGGGGAAGCAGTTATAGTTGGATGTTGAGGTTGGCAATTCCTTCAATGGCTTCAGCCGACGCAATGTTAATTGGGTGAGATGCTACCAGAAATTAATCTCTCAGGACGAAGTTCCGTAAGTGGGCAGTGATCTGACTTCAATGGTCACAGTCACAATTTGAGCTGGCTCTCATGTTCCACTTGTGGAGCAAGTGGCCACATCTTTCCTGACCCATCGTCAAGCATTTGAGGTTTGTTCAATTTTCTGTGGAAGGTTGAAACCTTGAACTTGGCCGATTGAGTCACTTCCTAGGTTGTGGTTGATGTTTGCAGTCAACCACAATGAGTGCCATCAAGATGTGAGGCTGTCAACGGTTTGTATGGCATGAAGTGCATTTATGTAGAGGCTATGGGACTTCAGATGAGTGTGTGGGGGGTTTTTTGAGGTCCTCTGTCAATGGGAGTGCTTCGTTAGCTTTCAGCCAGTGGTGATGTAGGAGGAGGATGTTTTCCCTACAGACATCAGGGGGGAGACAGCAACCTTCACATGGTCCTCCTATTAAAGTAAGTTTTCCAACTTGAAAACCTGTAAACTAATGCTATCAAAAAGGCAACTGAAAATTGGCCACTGGTTTCCCACTACAAGCAGTAAAAACGCACTGCAAAATGCATTCCATGACACAATGAAAATGACAACCTCCATCAGTGAGTTTACAACAGACCCAGACATGTAGGAAGAAACCCCTCAGTGGTGGACAGCTTTGAGAACCATCAGTCTAAAGCCACCTGTTCCTTTCAAGCCACAATACACTCACCACACAACAGACTGCATTTTACTTGCCCCTGGCGGGCATGTTTCCCACAGGGATGCATGTAAAACCTTCCTGCCCACCCCCAAAATATTGTGGGGGGTGGGGGGGGGCAGGCATTGAAGGCAGCAGCCTGCCTGTCATATTTAACTGAACAATTAAGGGTCAATTAGGCCTGTTATCACGCCAGTTGACATTGATAATATATTGCTCACGCCATAAAATGTTTGGCAATGGGAAGCTTAACTTAGTTTAAAGGCAGGAAATGGGGGTGGTGGCAGAAATCACTTTTTGGGGGCTGCCCTTTGCCAGTTGTGGGGTGCCCCCCATTTAGATTGATCTTTCCTATCTGCTCCTTCCCTCAAACCCACCCCTTTCCCTAACCTAGCCAAATGCTCCTGGCCCAAGACCCCGGACTTACCAGCTCCAGGGATCCGTGGGCCTTGATCTATTTTCCTTTCTGCAGTCCCAACAGAGGCCACTGATGCCTCCCTGGTGCTGCTGGGACTGATGAGGGGTGCAATCGGTCCACATTAATCAGCCCTGCTGCGTTTTATGGCTGCAGGGCGAGTTGGCGTGGAGTATGTCAGCTCCACACCGATGTTGTTTCTCGAGTGGGGTTGGGTGCCATATGCACTCCCCCCCTCCCCCAGCCCCACTCCCACATTATTCAGCCTGACGTCTCTCAAATTACTTAGATTGGGAGGCATAAAATGTTATTTTCTGAGAGAAATCTAGTTTTTCAGCTGAACAAATCAATAGTCACACTTTCCACTGTCTGAATGAAAGATTAGAACAAAGATGTGTAATGTCAGGAGTAAAAAAAATTATCATTTAATAAGTATTTTGGGAAACGAATAGAACATTTTGTACATCTGTGACTCGTGCATAAAAGACTTTTGTGTTACAAGAACAAGCTCCAGTGTCTAACAAAGGAAAAAAAAAAATTCTACATTTGAATTTACAAGGTTTTCATTCTCTCTTTAGCATTCTTAATAGGTGGCAATGTTAAAACTATAACAGTTCTTAAAATCATATCAATAAAATATGGAACGAGTCTTGATGAAAATCTTATGGACCTTACTATTGATTTGACAGCCTGAATTATTAAGTGGAGTTTTAATGAACAAATGAAAAGCACATTTTTCTCTTATGTCAAGCCTACTGCTTGGTGTGGTGCTGAACTTTCCTTGCTGGTGACTGTTACATTTTGGAATTTCTTTACTCGTTGTATTAAATTTTAGGGGTCTGGAGTTTCAGCTTAGTTGTGCTGTTTTCTTTTTCCAAGTGTTATTCCCCAGAGGCCAGAGCAGCGCAAACCGATTGCGGAACATCCAGCAGAAGCCAAGCTTCGGTGACCTTTTTGCAGCATGCTGGTCGCTGGCTCTGCACACAGACTGGCCACATTCCCCAGACTGAACTGATCCTCATGGAGTGCTCCCACAAATGGTGCCTGTTGGACTTCAAGGAAGCTCTAAAAATTAAGCATTTTTGGTGCAAGAACACGAATAGGCACCTTTTTAAATTTTAAAAAAGCTTGCATTTATTTGGCACCTTTGATGCCCACCAGATGTCGAGATGCTTTACAGCCAGTTAAGCATTCCGAAATGTCGTTATTGCTGTATTGTAGGCAGCCAATTTGAAACACAAGCAGCAAGCTCCCACAAGGCAAAGTGATAATGACCAGGTAATCAGATTCTGTGACATAAATTGGAATGGGTGGGTTGTTTTACGAGGAAACGTTGGAAAGTCTAGGCTTGTATCCACTGGAGTTTAGAAGAAAAATTAAAAACTATAAGATCCTGAGAGGTCTTGACAGGGTGGATGTGGAGAGGATGTTTCCTCTTGTGGAAAAAATCTAGAACTAGGGGTCACTGTTTAAAAATAAGGGGTAGCCCATTTAAAACAGGGATAAGGCAATTTTTTTTCACTCAGAGGGTTGTGAATCTTTGGAACTCTCTTCCTGGAAGGGTGGTGGAAGCAGAGACTTTGAATATTTTTAAGTCAGAGGTGGATAAATTCTTGGTGAGCAAGGGGGTGATCGAGGGTAGGTTATCGAGGGTAGGTGGGATGCAGATTTCAGGTTACTATCAGATCAGCCATGATCTTATTAAATGGCAGAGTAGACTCGAGGGGCTGAATGACCTACTCCTGCTCCTTACTCGTATGAGAAATATTGGCCAGGACACCAGGGAGAACTCCCTTGCTCTTCTGTGAAATCGTGCTGTGGGATCTTTTGCATCCGCTTGAGACAGCAGATGGGGCCCCAGTTTAATTACCCACTTGAGAGACGGCGCCTCCAACAATGTAGCACTCGCTCAGTACTGCATTGGATTGTCTGCCTTGATTTTTGTGCTCAATCCCTGGAGTGAGAATCGAATACAGAACCCTGAATTTACTAAGGAACTGATTATTATATACCGATGTAATTAACAAATTATTCAGTGTATTGTTTTTTAAATAGTTTTCAATTATTAAAATTTAGGTTACTGACAGGTGGTGGACTAGATAGATACATTATAAATGCTTATTTTGTGTAAGAAATCCATTTTCAACTATATTAATCAAACTGTACCAAGTTACCACTCAGACATATCAATGAATATTTAAAGCAAAAGTATTTTTTTAAAAATCACATTCTAAAATGCTGCCACTTGCGTTGGCTCACAATAGATATTAAATTCAGTGCTATGTCAATAAACTTGAGCAGAACCTAGATAGGAATAAACCTAGTGCAACTTTGTTTGTGATCATTGATTGGGCCCATTGGACCTTTGTTCCAGATTAACGTTATAGATAGGTTTCAGCTCCTCATGTCCCAACAGTTTTTACATAACAAATTTATACAGCGTCCAGGGATCGAACAGAGAATTCACTGAGCAACCTTGGCCTCAGTGTCAGAAGATTATGAGTTCAAGTCTCACTCCACGGACTTGGGGACAAAATCCAAGTTGTCACTTATACTGAAGGAATGCTGCACCATACCATCTTTCAGATGAGACAATAAGACAAGGCCCATTTGCTTTCTCAGGTGGATGGAAAAGATCCAATGGCACTATTTTAAAAAACATGGAGTTCTTGGGCCCAATATTTAATCCCTCAAACAACATCACTGGATAGATTATCTGGTCATTATGTTATTGCTGTTTGTGGGAGCTTGCTGTGTGCAAATTAGCACTGCATTTCCAACTTTACAACAGTAACTACACTTCAAAAAATACTTCATTGGCTGAAAACACTTAGGAAGGACATCGAGGTTGTGAAAGGTGCTATATAAGTCCAAGTCATTTTTTCTTCTGTTTAAGGCTGAAGAATGCTTCTAAGGGAATGTGGGGCTCTCAATCTATCACAGCCACTCTCATATGTACAAATCTCAGCTGCAAGTGAACAAAAGCTATTTGCTCAATCCCATTCTCACTGGGGTTGTCAACCCTCCAGGATTGTCCTGAAGTCTCCAGGAATTGAAGAATAATCTCCTGGACCTTGATTTTTCTCTCAGATTTTACTTGTGACAAAGGAACATTTAAAGAAAAGGGTTGTGTGATATTCTTTTCATTTTCTTTGACACAATTTCTTTTATTATTTATATTTAAAAAATTGGAGACGGGAAGGTGGTTGGGAGGTAGGAGGTCACCTGCTGAAACCTCCAGGAATACATCCAACGAGAATTGACAACCCTAGTTCTCACCAATGTTAAGCAATCCACATCACATCACCCCCTGAAAGCTCTAGCCTCTGGAAGTAGCGTGATTAAGCACAGACTGAGTCAGTCTTCACTCAAAATTGATTTTCTACATCACTCATCTCGTCAATCCAAAATACATTTATATAGTGCCTTTCATGCCAAGGTCATCCCAAAGTGCTTCACAAGTTATATTTATTTTGAAGTGTAGTCACTGTTGTAACATAGGAGAGATAGCAGCCAATTTGCATACAGCAAGATCCCACAATGAGATAATGGCCAGATGTGGTTTTGATGTTGATTGGGCAAAACTATGGCAAATGGATTTCAGTGTAGGCAAGTGCAAAGGCATCCACTTTGGACTAAAAAGGTCAGAAAAGGGTACTTTCTAAATGAAAGTACCCTTTTCTAGATGAAAAGCTAGAAACAGCAGAGGTCCAAAGAGACTTGGGGGTCCATGTACATAGAACATTAAAATGCCATGTATGCATATATAAAATAATCAAAAAGGTTAATAGTCTTTTATAGGGGATTAGAATTCACAAGGTTAGAAGTTACATTTCAGCTTTACAATGCCCTGCTTAGAGCACATCCAGAGTACTGTGTTCTGGGTATCACACTTAGGAAGGATATATTGGCCGTGGGTGGAGTGCAGTGTAGATTTACCAGAATGATACCTGGACTCGAAGGGTTAAGCCAAGAAGAGAGATAAACAACCTAGGGTTATATTCCTTGGAATTTAGAAGGTTAAGATGTGATTTGATCGAAGTTTTTAAGATATTAAAGGGGAGTGAGAGTAGATTGGGGGGAACTATTTCCATTAGTTGGGGATTCCAAGACTGGGGGCATTGTCTAACAATTAGAGGCAGTCATTTAAAGAGTAAAATTGGGAATCACTTCTTCATTCAAAGGGTGGGTGGAAGTTTGGAACTCTAGATCAACGGTTAAATTTAGAACTGAGATTGGTGGACGTTTTATTAGCCAAATGGTATTAAGGGATATGGGAAAAAAAGGCAGGTAAATGGAGTTAGGTAACAGATCAGCCATAATCTCATTGAATGGCAGGCAGGCTGAAGGTGCCAAATGGCTCTTCCTGTTCCTATATTCAGCTGTTGTGATCCTGAGCTCTAGGTACAGGCTACATCAGTGAAGCCAACAGAACAGGACTAGCATCATAATGGCAGAAACCTGACAGGTAGAAGTGACAGAATTTTAAATCTGCCAGATAATGGAGTTCTTACACAACCTGGAACTCTATTAGTCCTATTTGAGAAGAAACCGCAGGAAATTGAAGCAAGACCAGTAATCAGATTCAGAGCCCCATGCTCATCTATTGAGACTAGACAGAGGCTCATTATATTTGTGACCCTTAACAGCTATCACGGAGAAACTCTTCATCTTATTTGTCTAGGCTGAGTCTGGACTCTGGCACAAGAATTGCAAAAAAACAGTGATGACTTAATTTTAAACTCAGCATGCTGTACTTGAGCTTTAATTTTTTTTTCTGTCGAACATTATTTAAGGTGCAAACTAATTTCACTCTTATAAAAGCTTACCCTTTATAAAAATGGCTTGTATTTCTATATGACGGTTGTTAATCTGAAACATTAACTCTGTTTCTTTCCACACAAATGTGGCCAGATCTGCTGAGTATTTCCAGACATTTTCTGTTATGATTTCAGATTTCCAGAATCTGTAGTGTTTCGCTGTTGCATTTTCAATAGCCCCTTTTCATGATCTCAGGGTGCCCCAAAATGGCCAAGTGTAGGCAATGTTGTAATGGCGGAAATGCAGCAGCCAATTTGCACACAGCAAGCTCCCACAACAACAGTGTGTTAATGATTAGACAATCTGTTTTTGTGATGTTGATTAATAAGACCATAAGATGTAGGAGCAGAAGTAGGCCATTCGGTCCATCGGGCCTGCTCTGCCATTTAATGAGATCATGGCTGATCTGTAATCCTCAAATCCTCTTCCCTTTTGCCCATAACCCTTGATACCCTTACTGATTAAAAATATGTCTATCTCCGCCTTGAATATGCTTAATGACCCAACCTACAGCCCTCTGCGGTAAAGAATTCCATAGGTTGACCCATTCCTTCTCATCTGTTTTAAACGGACAAATATTAGCCAGAACATTGGGGAGAACTTCCTGTTCTTCTTGGAAGTAGTGTCATGAGATCTTTTACAACCAGTTGAGAAGGCAGATGGAGCCTCAGTTCAATATTTCACCCAAAATGTGGCATCTCCAACAGTGCCGTATTGCCTTGGTAACCACACTAGGGGTATCAGCCAAGATTTTTGTGCTCAAGTCTTTTGGAGTGGCACTTGAACCCACAACTTCCTGACTCAGAGACGAGAGTGCTATCCACAGAACAATGGCTAACCTTTTAAACATACTTAAAAACTGAAGCCACAACATTGGCACCAATCTTAAATTCCAAATAATTTCTGCATAGAAACTGGAAAAACCAGTTAAATTTGAAAATGAAGGGTACCAATAAAGCTTGCCTAGCCTTGTTTTATATACCTTAAAATGGAACTCCAGTATTACTGGTGACAGTGTTATTGATTTTTACTGGGATTTGAAAATTTTGAACTGATTTTTCCTTCTGGGAGGCCATTCAGCCTAATTGGTCTATGTCACTGTTAAATACACTACAGGAGCCTTGCCTTTCTTCATCTAACACCATCAGCATATCCTCCTATCCCTATTCCCTCATGTGCTTGTCTACTTTTCTTTTAATTGCCTCTATACTATTTGCCTTAACTATTCCCTGTGGTAGTGAGTTCCACAGACTAACAAATCTCTGGGTAAAGATGTTCCTCCTGAATTCCCAGTTGGGTTCATTAGTGACCATCTTATATTTATTAGTCCCAGTTCTCATCTCCCCCACAACATTTCTTTCTACATCTAACCTATTGAATTATTTCATAATCTTAGAATCTTCTCTGTCCGGCCACCCCTCAACCTGCAAGAGGTCCCATTCCCCTGTCACCGCTGACCTATATTGGCATCTTGTCAAGCGGCTGAATTTTAAAATTCTCACCGTCATTTTCAAATCTCTCCATGACTCTGCCATACCCTATCACTGTAATCTCCTTGAGCCCTACAAACCTCCAGGATACCTGTGTTCCTCCAATTCTGGCATCTTGAACAGTACCGATTTTAATCACTACACCATTAGTAGCTACGTCTTTATTTGCCTAGGCTGCAAGTTCTAGAACACACTCCTAAACGTCTCTGCTGCTCTATCTCACTTTCTTTCTTTAAGACATGCCTTGACACCTACCTCATTATGTGGCTTGATGCCATAGTTTGTTTTATAACACTCCTGTGAAGCGCCTTGGGATGTTTTGTGTTAAATGCGCTATATAAATATAAATTGTTGTTGTTACTAAGGACAACCACTAGGTTCTGGTATCCTTCTAGCAAATCATTTTTTGCATTTTAACCAGTACCTCTATGTCAATAGTAAATCTGTGTTCCCAGTTTTGTTTTCAAATTCTGACATCCTTGTTTCCAAATTAATTTCTGGCCTCACTAATCTGTAATCTTCTCCAGCCCCACAACCCTCCGAGCTCTCCGCACATCCCTAATTCCGCCCTTGAGTATCTGTGAATTCAACTGCTCCACCATTGGCGACCATGCCTTCAGTTGCCTGGCTGCCAAGCTCTGGAATTCCATCCCAAAACTCCTTAACCTCTCCCTCTTTCTTTAAGATGCTTCTTAAAACCTACCTCTTTGACCAATATTTTGGTCATCTGCCCTTTTTTCTTTAGTTCATTCGTGGGATGTGGGCCAGCATTTATGGCCCATCCCTAATTGGGATCATCCCTTGACAACTGGGTGGCTTGCTAGGCTATTTAAAAGGGCATTTAAGAGTTAACCACATTGCCATGGGTCTAGAGTCACATGTAGGCCAGGCCAGCAGATTTCCTTCACTAAAGGGAAGAACCTTAGTAACAGCAATGGTTTTGTGATCATCATTAGACTTTTAATTCCAGATTCTTCTACTGAATTCAAATTTCACCATCTGCTATGGCGGGATTCGAACCCAGGTCCCCAAGTCAATAACACCTTCTTGGCCCTTGGCACCTTCTCCTGTTAGCACCCTCTCATGAACGCCAGGGCCGTGTAAGGACAATGTGAATCACTGAAGTGTCGAGAAGAGGGGCCCACATGAACTCAAACTCCCACAACAGCAGCTAATGTACCCAATTAAAACACCATCACACACAGATAATGTATGGATGCAACCAGAACACTATGTGAAAAAAAAACTCAGTAACATTCACACCAAATCAAAACAATATTCAAATGCCATAAATATGAGTACCCATGTGTGACTATTGTAGGATTTTCTTTATTCTTTTCCAGGTGCTGTGGTGTGGTGCTTCTCCCTCACTGCCAGCTGTCCAGGTGACAGGCTGTTGACCGCCATGCCTGCAATGACTTTGGCCGCCATCCTCTTGTCACCTGAGGCCGTGAGGACCCTGATATGGTGGGGGTCTCTTGCACAGTGACAGGAGGCTCATCTGTCACTGTGGCACTCAAAAGGCTTCTGTGTCAAAAGCAGAGAGGCAGAAGAGAGGCTGTCCCCATCAGAAGTGCCTGAGAGGTGCCCCCGATGGCATCTGTGGGATTCATTTGGTCCTCCCTGCTTTCTGAGAGGAACCAGGACCTGGATGCAACTCCAGACTGCTCGTTCTCCCTCTCACCCTGCCTCTGGGCTCTGAAGCTCAGAGACAAGGCGATGGAGTACAGATCAGACTGGATACCCAGTAACTCCACAGTGAGCTGCTGGAGTTGGCCCTCCATGATATCAGTCTATCAATGGAGGAAGCCATGTGTTCTTCTGAGTGGGTGAGTGCAGCGCTCATGGCTTGGGTGGACTCCTTCAATGTCTGTCTCAGTGCGTGCACTCAGGAATCTCTGCTGCATCTCCAAGAACCTCGCATTTCTGTTACTCGATGGACAACCCCAGGGACTCATCATCAGCCTGGGGCTCAGCATCTAGGTCACCTCCAGCACTCCTCCAAGTGCCAGAAGCCTGCTCCATCTCAGTCTCCTGCAGCTGCACATGGAACAGTGAAGAGCTTCCACCATTACAAAAGTCACGTATGTCCAGAGGTGCGTGTATCTGCGCTAGTGTTGGGTGCGGAGCAAGGATGTGATGCTGCACACTCTGAGGCTTCCTCTTCATTCTCAGAGGTTAATGTTGGTCCCTCAGTGCAAATGGCTGCCACTGTGGTAGGGATACAAAAGGAAAATTAGGAGCTTCTTTATCATTAGAGGTGAGTTTCCTGACACACATCCTCAAAGCAAACACTACAACCATTGGGAGAAGTTAACCAGTGTTTGAACCTTAGACCTTTCAACATTGAGACACACCTTTCTATCCAAATTCTGCAAGCCTCCAAAATCACAAACCATCACTGTTACCTTCTTGTCAGCTTCCCCAGTTTCAAGCACACTCCCCTCCCCAGCTCCTTCAGCACTGTTTGCAGGAATTATAGAAATGCATCCTTGGAATCTCACCATCCTGGGGCCTACCTCCAAACTCACCTCAACCAATGGCTCAGCTCCAATTGTTGGCAGCCAAACTCAGGACCACCTCCTCAATCAGTGTCATGATGGCTTGGTATACCAACTCCGGTTCTGTTCCATTCTCAGCATTGGCACCCTCTTCCCCTGCAAATAAAGAGGGGAATTGTAATGATGATGCTGTGCTATAATTATGACTTCAAATGTGTGGCCACTATATACTTTTTTGGCAGCCACATTTCTCAATGCTCCTTGCCAACTAACAGGTGTTGCAGGTCACCAACCCCCACCCCCGCCCTTATAAAGCCCCACCGTTGCGATGCCACCTTAAGCACTTCACCAACACACGAGACAATCCCATAAGTGACCCTCATCACATCCTTCCATATGTGTCCATCTACAGAGTAGAAACACACTTACCTTGCAGATCCCAAGAGGATATTGAACCTTTTTTGGCATGTAGTCAGGTTTTTTGGATGACCTCAAGGCTACTTACCTCTACTGGAGCCTACAACCAGGCTTCTTTGGTCTGGCTGGGAGGTCTCTTCCTGTCAACAGGCATGAGGACCTCTCACCGATCACTCTCAGCCTGGAGAAGGACTTGCAGGGAGTCACCATCAAACCTTGGAGCCGTCTTTGGTCTGGGGCCCTCCCCAGCTCTTAACTCCGTTCTCTCCTTCATCTGTGGAAAGGCAAAGAGAGCTAAAGGGCTGAAATACAGTCTTCTCACAACCACATGCTAATCATTCGGGGAATGGGTCAGGTGCATTCAAATATTCTTTCCTCCCTGGCAAAGGTCCTGAATGCTTCAAAAGTAGCAGAGTGGGGTAATCCACTTTGAAAACCAGGCGCTTACCTCCTGCATCGGTTCACAAATTGAAATTCTTCAACACAAACTACTTCTGCCTCAAAAGAAAGCTTTCTAGTACAGTCTAGTACATGCCAGGGGTGCCTTTACATGGGTGGCCATGACCGACTTCCAGTTCACGGCTTGCCCTCTCTGTCCTGGACAGCCTTCCCTTCAATCAGCGATTGGGCGCGCTGCCCAGCCTTCCTTCACATAGTTGGCCAGCTTCCCACTGGGCAGCCATCATTTGGCTCCTAAACACATTATTTAATATCTTTCAAGGGTGGGGCAGGAGGTGGTGCATTTCCAGTTCAGCAGCATTAAATCCAGCCCCATGCTTATCTTAAACCCCCTCTGTTTCACTTAAATCCTTTAGGAAAGGAAATCTGCCATCCTTACCCGGTGTACCTGGTTACCTACATGTGACCCCAGGCTCTCAGCAATGTGAATGACTCATAAATGCCCTCTGAAATGGCCCAGCAAGCCATTAATTCGCAGCAAACTCTACAAAGTCAAAAAGGATTGAAACCTGATGGACCACCCGTATCGACCTAGGCACTGGGAACGACAAGGGCAAATCCAGCCCTGTCCACCCTGCAAAGCTTTCCCTACTAACATCTGGGGGCTAGTGCCAAAATTGAGAGAGCTGCCTCACAGATTAGTTAAGCAACAGCCTAGTCATACTCACCAAATTATACCTTACAATGTCCCAGGCACCACCATTACCAACCCTGGGTATGTCCTGTCTCACCGGTAGGACAGAGCCATCAGAAGTGGCACATACTGTAAGGAGAGAGTTGCCTGGGAGCCCTCAACATCAGCTCCGGACCCCATGAAGTCTCATGGCATCAGGTCAAACATGGACATGGAAGCCTCCTGCTGATTAGTACCTACCACCACCGCACCCACTCACCCCTCAGCTGACGAATCAGTACTCCACCATGTTGAACACCACTTTGAAGATGCACTGAGAAGGGCAAGGGCACAGGACGTACTCTGGGTGGGGCACTTCAATGTCCATCACCAAGAGTGGCTGAGTAGCACCACTACTAACCAAGCTGGCAGAGTCCTGGAAGACATATCTGCCAGATTGGGCCTGTGACAGATGGTGAGAGAACCTAGAAGGAAAAACCTGCTAGACTTTATCCTCACCAATCTACCTGTTGTAGTTGCATCTGTCCATGATGGTGCTGGTAGGAGTGACCACCACAAAATTCTTGTGAAGACCAAGTCCTGTCTTCATATTGAGCAAACTCACCAATCATTGTGTAGCACTACCATTGTGCTAGATGGGGTAGATTCAGAACAAATCCAGCAGCTCAGACCTGGGCATCCATGAGACACTGCAGGCCAGCAGCAGCGGATTGTATTCAATCGCAATCTGTAACCTCATGACTTGGCATATACCCCACTCTACCATTAATAGTAAACTAGGGGATCAACCCTGGTTCAATGAAGGGTGGAGATGTACAGGCCAGAATCCTCATCATAGATATCTAAAAAGGTGTCAGCTTGGTGAAGCTACAACACAGGATTACTTGCAGAGTGAACTGTGAAAGCAGCACGCAATTGACAGAGCTAAGTGATCCCAAACATATCAGATCAAGGCCCTGCAGTCCTGTCAATTCCAGTTGTGAATGGTGGCGGACAATTAAACAACAGAAGGAGGCGGCTCCATAAACATCCCCATGTTCAATGATGGGGGAGACCAGCACATCAGTGCAAAAGGCGGAAGCATTTGCAACCTTATGAACTGGACCTTGGTGATCAGGGCACAATTTCAAAGGTTGTGGATGATACGAAACTAGAAGCATTGTGAACTGTCAGGAGGAGAATGCAGAACTTCAAAAGGACATAGAGAAGTTGGTGGAATGGGTGGACTGGTGTCTGATGAAGTTTAATATGGAGAAATATGGAGTGATTCATCTTAGTAGGAAGAACACAGAGGAACAATATAAAATAAAGGATAGAATTCTAAAGGGTCTGCAGGACAAGTTGAGAGAGCAGTTGAAGAAGCATGTAGTGTCCTAGGCTTTATTAATAGGGACATAGAGTACAAGAGCAAGAAGGTTATGTTGAACTTTTATGAGACACTAGTTTAGCCTCAGCTGGAGTGCTGTGTCCAGTTCTGGGTGCCGCACTTTAGGAAGGGTATAAAGGTATTGGCGAGAATGCAGAAAAGAGTGATTAGAATGGTTCCAGGGCTGAGTAACTTCAGTTTGAAGATAGATTGGAGAAATTGGGACTGCTTTCCTTGGAGAAAAGAAGGCTGAGAGGAAATTTGGTAGAGGTATTCAAAATCATGAGGTGTCTGGACAGAGTAGATAGAGAGAAACTGTTCCCACTCATGAATGGACCAAGAAAGAGAGGGCGCAGATTTCAAGTAATTGGCAAACAAAAAAAAAGCAACATGAAGAAAAACTTTTTCACACACCAAATGGTTAAGTTCTGAGATGCACTACCTGAGAGGGTGCGTTGGAGGCAGTTGAAGCATTTAAAAAGGAATTAGTTATCTAAAAAGGAAGAATGTGCAGGGTTATAGGTGAAGGCAAGAGAATGGCACTAAGTGAAATGCTCATTTAGAGAGCCATTGCTGACATGCTGGGCTGAATGGCCTCCTTCCTGTACTGTGACAATGCTGTATTTCTGTATCTTCAGCCAGAAGTGCCAAGTGGAAAATTCATCTCTGCCTCCTCCAGAGGTCCCCAGTATCACAAGATGCCAGTCTCCAGCCAATTCAATTCACTCCACATGATATCAAGAAACAACTGAAGGCACTGGATATTGCAAAGGCTAGGTACATTCCGGCAATAGTACTGAAGACTTGTGCTCCAGGACTAGTCATGCCAGTGCAGCTACAACACTGGCATCTACCCAGCAATGTCCTGTCCACAAAAAGCAGGACAAATTCAGCTTAGCCAAATACCGCCCCATCAATCTACTCTTGATCATTTGCAAAGTGATGAAAGGTATCGTTGACAGCACTATGAAGTGGCGCTCAGTTTGGGTTCCGCCAGGGCCACTCATCTCCTGACCTCACTACAACCTTGGTCAAAACATGGACAAAAGGACTGAACTCCCGAGTTCAGGTAAATGTGACTGCCCTTGGCAGCATTTAACTGAGTGTGGCATCAAGGAACCTAGCAAAACTGGAGTCAATGGGAATCAGGAGGAAAACTCTCCACTGAATTGGAGTTATGCCTAGCATAAAGGAAGATGGTTGTGGTTATTGAAGGCCAGTCATCTCAATCCCAGGACATTGCTGCAGGAGTTCCCCGGGGTAGTGTCCCAGGCCCAACCATCAATTACCTTCACTCCATCATAAGGTCAAAACTGATGAAGCTTGCTGATGATTGTACAATGTTCAGTATGATTCACAAATTCTCAGATACTGAAGCAGTCAGTGTTCATATGCAGCAAGACCTGAACAACATTTCAGGCTTGGGCTGATAAACAGCAAGTAACATTTGTGCAACACAAGTGCCAGGAATGACCAAACCCAATGATCATTTCCTCTTGACATTCAACAGTATTGCCATCAATGAATTCCCCACTATCAACATCATGGGGGTTACCGTTGATCAGAAACTGAACTGGACTAGTCATATAAATACTGCGGCTACAAGAGCAGGTCAGAGGCTGGGAATTCTGCAATAAGTAAACTCAAACCTGTCTCCCCAAAGCCTGTCCACCATCTTCAAGGCACAAGTCAGGAGTGTGATGGAATACTCTCCACTCGTCTGGATGAATACAGCTCCAACAACACTCAAAAAGCTTGTCGCCATCTAGGGTGAAGCAGCTCACTTGATTGGCACCCCATCCATCACCTTAAACAATCACTCCCTCATCCACAGTGGCAGCAGTATGTACCATCTACTTGATGCACTGCAGCAACTTGCCAAGGCTCCTTCAACAGCACCTTCCAAACCTGAAACCTCTACCGTGTAGAAGGACAAGGGTAGCAGATACATGGGAACTCCACCATCTGCAAATTCCCTTCACTGTCACTGGATCAAAATCCTGGAACCCCCTCCCCAACAACACTGTAGGTATACCTGCACAACATGGACTGCAGCTCTTCAAGAAGGCAGCTCATCATCCCCTTCTCTAGGGCAATTAGGGATGGGCAACAAATCACCAACATCCCGTGAAATAATTAAATAAAAGTCCTCATGAAGATTCCTCACCCAAAACACAAGCTCATCTTCTCAAGTGTGAGTGGGACTCTGTGTAATACTAGTTTTCTCCCTTATAGTTTAAAATAAAAACAGAAAATGCACAAAATATTTAGCAGGTTAGGCTGTATCTGTGGAGACAATGCCAGAGTTCACATTTCAGGTCATTGACCTTTCACTGGATCAGTGCTAACAAAAGGTCATCGATCCGAATCTGTTTCTCTCTCTGTAAATGCTGCCTGATCTGAATATTTCCAGCATTTTCTGTTTTTATTTTAGATTGCCAGAATTTGCAGTATTTTACTTATGCACTAGTGTTTTCTTGCTCCCTCCTTCTACTAGGATCTACTGACACAACCAAACAAGCTGACAGCTTTGTATATAGCAATTAGTTAGATGCTCATCAGCAACATATGGAAGGATATTTGGTTCGATAAAACACTGCCCACTGTATATGTAATGATGAATGCAATCCAATTAGAATGAAGTATGTAGAAAAAGTCGTACAGACATTTAGAAGCCCTGAATAATTGTTTCTATTTATTGATCATTATAACACTATTTACTGGAGTGCAGTATCAGCAAAAACACATTTGAACTTTGGTTGCATGAGCTGAGAGAACATTCAGTTCATTTACATTGCCAACATTCACATCATCAATCCAGCTGCCATGTATCACAGCTTCAGCACAAGTTACCATAGATGTCAGCATGTAAGTCAACCTTTGAAGCCTCAAAAAAATACCCTTGACAATCGAGGGTCGCTTTATACGGCAAGTATAATGTGAACCGCCTGTGTGGGTGGTCACCACTATTGTGTCGTATGCGGATGACATTTCAAAGAGTAGGCGAGTCTTAAATTCCCACACACCTTATTAACACAGCTCATGAGATCCCTTGCACCCAGTTATAATGTACCAGTGAGCAAAACATCCATTTGGTGGGTGAAAAATTGAGGCTGAATACTAATGTTAGTATAGCATGTCGCAAATGAAAAGACAGAGGTGGGGCGGGGCGGGGTCGACTTATACAGCGAGCATATGCAAAAACATGATTTTTGGAATCAGAAAACTTGGGCCGTCTTATATGCTGGGTCGATTTATATATTGAGATTTACAGTAATTTGGTTTTTGGATTAACCAACTACAATTCTGGGCTCAGGGTTCCAGATTTCTCCACTCTTTCCTGAAAATATTGAACTTATCCAGGTTTGAGGAGATGGGAGGAGGAGATGGGACCACTCCACTGGCAATTTCCTTCCCGAATGATAATGCTCTAACTTTAAAATTATGCATCTTTGATTTCCACCAGAAGAGGAAATAGTTACTCACTCTTTAGTTATCATATCAAATCCTTTTAAACACCTCGATCAGATCACTTTGACACTGAAGTGAATACAAGCCAAGCTTATACAACCTTTGTTGGAGGAATTGAATAACTTACTGATATCTGAGGTGGCGGGAAGTAATGAACTGAATATAAATTGGCAGGAATAGAGATGGAAGGAAATAAAACTGACTGGAGAGCAAAGTGCTCACAAGCAAAAAAATGAGAATAAAGCGGGAAAAGATTAATCTAAATTCGTGTAAATGGATATGGAGGAGAGGTGATGGGGGCAAAGCTAATACAGGGAACCACAGTGAAGCAGGTGATGATTGAGGTGTAAGTGGAGTAAGAAACTTTAGGTTATTGCTGAAAAATGAGACATGTCTAAAGCTTTTCGCCTTGCATTTGCAAGAATACCGATATAAGGGACAAACAACAATTTACACCGTATGTAAAGAGAGTGCTCATTGGTTGGCAAGTGTCGTTGCCTTGGAGAATGCATCACTGATGGTGACTGACGGTTAACTGCCAAGCATTGCTTGAAACTTAAACCAGGCAGTTTGACCCTGATTGGTCAAGGCAGTGCCCTGAGGAATGAGTCCACGAATGGCTGTCACTTATTTTGTTTAGCTGAAACAGGCACAATGTGTGTACGTGTCCTTTCTGTCTGCAAAGAACAGGGCCGTGTGTATTAATATATGTAGCTTCCAGCACATGCAGGTGCACCACACTGTGAGCGCGACTGACAATCTTAAATTGGTTGTCAGCATAGTTCTTAACACACTGAGGATTACTTAGCAAATGTTGTCCAATCGCAGAATCACATCTAATGTTGGACACTGTTTTGAGTTTTGCAAGCAGGGGCTGGTTGGATATGGTCTGTACCCTGCCCATTGCGAACAGCAACTGGGATGTGCTGTTTGATATGATCCACCAGTTTCTAGGGCATACAGCCTATATATCTAGCAACACACTGGCACTGAAATTCATATACCACATTACCCATTTGTGTGATACACAAAATGTCTTTTTGGCTTGACGGCAGCATCCAGTTAGTGGCGAATACCATTCATGTTGCTGCTGCACAGTAGCAGCGTGAAACAGCTAGCTTCATCTGTTGCTCCAATTTTTGAGATACCCTGTCCTTCCAGGATAACTGGAGGTAGACAGGGCACTTCCCAGGCCGAAAGTGAAGGCCTTGGGCCCGTTCATTTGTTTGCGTGATAAACAGCACAAAGTGATCTGATCAAGTAGCCATTATCCTGCAGGATGCCTTTTATGCATCCTATTTCAGCAGCAAGCTTGCTTGGTGAGCAAATGCCTTGGGCAACAAGGTTGCCAATAAGACCAATCCTACAGCATGTGGAACTGTAAGAATCCCAATGTGTATGTTGACCAGTGAAGGTAGGCTTGCAGTAGACCGTGGTAGACAATCCTTAGGTTGGAGAGAGACAAAGACACACAGAGAGTGAAAGAAAGAGACAGACAGAGTAAGAGAGAAATGTGGGTGTACTTACACATGGACTGCAGCAGTTCAAAAAGGTGACTCACCGCCACCTTCTCAAGGGCAATTAGGGACGGGCAATAAAAATGCTGGCCTAGCCAGTGACACCCATGTCCTATGAAAGGATAAAAGTAAAAGTGAGGGAGAGAGAGACAGACAGACAGATAGACTTGACAGAGAAAGAGAGAGAGACAATAGCTAAGTCAGCAAAATGTCATGCAAGCAGAAACAATTATTGCTAGTTTGGTCACAAGCTTTTCACTCTTTTGAGTATTACATGACTGTTTGTGCCAATTAATAAGTCACATGACCTCCTACCTTCAATGGCCCATCCCCCAGACTCCTGCCATTGGTCACCCAACATTGTTCTGGGATTGAGTCCTTCTGTCTCGGACTCTACGCATGGGACTTGGTTTTTAGGCAGACTGTATTCATGCTCTGGTATCTGCTTAACACTTCTTTATCAGTAATATATCCAAACAAGTTACAGAGTAGGCACATAGCTCCCAGGCATGATTCCAATCCCTCTATCGAGAGTCTAACAGATTGCAGACTCATGTCAGTGGTACATCATCATCTACATCAGCATATCCCAATTGTTAACCCTTTAAGTTACAAATTTGAGAATCAGAATGCCTTCCCAAAGCTTTTCAATATGTCCTGGTGTTCACTTTTGAAAATCTAAAGATTTAGATCTTTAAAGACGGACCCACTTTACACTGGGTTCCACATTATATCAGACCACGTTATACCAGGTTCTAGGTTATACTAGACTGTGTTGTGCTGGGTTCCACATTATACCGGACCACATTAAGATGGGGCCCAGTGCATCTTAAAATTGAAACCAAGTGAATGAGTTGGGCAGAGAAGCTTCTAGAAGAATCTGGGAGATGCGAGAGAATTTTAGAAAGCATTTGGGAGACAGGCGAGTGGCAGATCAAACATGAAGGCACCGCTCAATAGCGAGAAGGACCACGTGGTATAATTTAAATGTGACAATCAGGAGCAACAGGAATAGCATGACAGAACAGCCTCTCCCCAGCAGCATCCTACATTCACAACAAGAAAACAAGAACAAGAGGGGCTATTCAACCTCTCGAGGCTGTTAGGCCATTCAACTCCATCTCCAATGTCTAGAGACCAATACTTCAAAAATGCATGGCATTTACAAAGTGATGTTCCCAGGGAAGCCCTTGTTATTTTTGCCACAGGCATTAGCTTCAGACTGTCAGTTTCTGAACTCAGTATTATAACAGCATTTTGAATGAACAGGCATTTCCTGCAGGGATTTCATTTGTTTAGTTGCCTGAAACCATGTATGTGACTTGAAGAACTTCTTTGCAAACCTTGGATTTGATTTTGTCTTCTGTCCCCTGCAAGCCACTCAGTTTGTATTAAAGCATAACAAAGGATCCTCACCTGCTTCTCAGGGTCACCATGGATTGACAATAAATGCCGGCCTTGCCAGCAACCTCCACAGAGGGAGCAAGGAAATTGCTAGGCAAATAAAGCCCAAAGTCCATCTCGTTTACCTCCTACCGCCCTGGCAGTCACATGATCCAACAATAATGGAGTTATTAGCTAATCATAGCGATCAATCTCTATCAATGAATCTACAGCTCAACAGGGTAGATACTGAGAGGATGTTTCCATTTTTGCGGGAATCTAGAACTAGGAGGTGCAGTCTCACACTAAGAGTTGCCCATTTGAAATGGAGATGAGGAGGAATTTTTTTCCTCCCGGCTACATGAGTGATATTTTCCATGAACAGGATGCAGCTATCAGTCCAAGAAAAGGTTCTGCCTATCACACAATTGAGCAACGTCATGTTTGAATTTCAGTGCCAGTAGGATGCTAAGTAGGCCGGCCATATGTCCCAGCATTTGCTGGTTGTATCAAACAGCATGTTCCTTTGGTTGTTTATAATAGACAGATTATAGACCGTATTCAACCAGCCCACACTTGCAAAACAAAAACAAAATACCTACTGTTAGGTATGATTCTGCAATTGGGCAGCGCTTGCTGAACGATCCTGAGTGAGCTAATAGCTACACTAACAATCAATTTAAGATCATCAGTCAAACTTATAATGTGGTTTATTTATGCTTGCTAGAAGCAATGGATACTCATACACAGGGACCCATTCTCTGCAAACAAAAGGAATATGTTCAAGCCTTGCACTTTTTCTATATTACCTAGGAGTTTGGATAATTCAATTCATTGCTTTCTCCATGGCAATGCCTTGGCCAATCAGAATCGACTTGCCAACCAATCAGCACCCTTTTCTCCTGCAATATAAATTGTTGTGACTGTTTAAAATTTCACATTCTTAAGTTTGCCCTGATGACTGCAAGATGACATGACTCTCAGCAACTTGACTCTCTTTTCAGTTATATTCAATTTTTTTTCTCTCAAAGTGTTGTCAATCTTTGGAATTCTCTACCCCAGAGAGCTGTGGAGGCTATGCCATTGAATATTTAAGGCTGAGATAGACAAAATCTTGAACTATAAGAAAAGGCAGGAATGTGGAGTTGAGACCAAGATCAGGTCAGCTCACTGAATAACAGAGCAAGCTCAAGGGGCCAAATGGCCTACTGCTGCTCCTATTTCTCAAGTGCTTACACCTGAGAGATCTACACATGAGGTGAGGAAAACCTCCAATGTTGAAGAACTTCGGGAATCATAGGTTCCAAGTCACCTAGTTCCTCTCGAACACACCACACTCACCGCATCTCTTTATTCAAATTACTCAGACTGGGTTTGAAAATAATATTTTGCTAGAAACCAATGACTGAAACAGCATTAACTGCTTCCAACATCTCCCTAGGAGTCCTGTTCCATACACTGATATCACTCGCTCACTGAAATATTGTTTCTACAGGTTAGTTTTGAATCTGCTTTGACTCTGCTTCTTCTGTTCTGGACAAGGTGAAGTTAGAAAGCACAATTGCTGCTCTCCCCCATTCTCTTCCTAACTAAAACCCAAAGTGTCATACTGGCGAGCCTCCCCATTCTGACACTAGGCTTGTTTTAAAAAAGGGCAAAAATGATTTTGAGGTAAAGAATTTGTAAAAACACCAATTTATGAGTAATGGGCCCAAGCAAAGTTTATAGGAGGGAGGGCTATTCAGCTAATGACCATTCAGCTAATGAAGCATCTCATTTCTGATACGGAGACCTTGGAATTTAACTCAAGGAATCCGTTATAAATCTGAACTGAAGCAATGAACAGTAATAGAGCCCCCTCTTATGGCAGCTCAATTCTATTGTTGGAACTACTGAATTAAAGAATGAACTTAAATTTATATAGCATCTTTCACGACACCATCACAAAGCCCCTTACAGTCACTGAAATGAAGTGATGTAGGAGGCACAGCAGCCAATTTGCTGAACGAGAGAACAAGAAAAAGTGCACGGGCACAACGGGAGAGAGCACGAAGGGAAGAGAGGCAGTGAAGTCAGATGCAACGTATTCATTTAGTACCTCAGCCATTCCCTCTGCCTCCTGTTTGGTCCCTAACCTACCCCTTTCTTCCTGTGTGTACACTTTTATTATTTGCACGTTTATAAAGGCTTTTAAGTTTCCTTTCATGTTAGCCACTAATCCATTCTCATGCACACACTGTCCATCTTATTTCCTTTGTCACATCTCTTCTGTATTCCTATTCAGCTTGGTTCTGTACTGAATTAGAATCCTGACATTTGTCATAATTCTCCTTCTTCAGTTTCAGCTTACTCTCCATGTCTTTCATTAATTGGTCCAATTTACCCACGTGTCCAACAGGTCAAGGTGGTGCATTCGGGGCAGAATTTTTCGCTTGGCATGCGGGAGCGCGCCCGACATGCTCGAGGGTGAAACAGCGCGTGATGACATCAGGCCAGCATTGCACTCGAGCGATATTTCAGCTGGCGGGCACACGCGCGAGTTGGCAGCACGCCCGCCGACAATTAAGAGGCCTATTAAGGTCATTAATGTTGCAAATTACCGGGGATATTTTGTTGCCCGTCCAACGTTACGGTTGGCGGGCGGACGAATCGGCCTCTGCCTTTTCGAGGAAATCTCATCCAAAGTCGGGGGGGGGTGCTGTGGGATGAGGTTTCTGAGATTAATTTAAAAAAAAGAAAAACGTTTGGACAGAATTTTCAGCACTCTTTATGTTTAGGTGACTCCTGCTGAAGCATACACATTTTTTTTTGGAATTTTAAAATCTTTATTTATGGCTTTGGGTTCTTCAACTTCCTAAGACAGCTCTCTGCCTTCAGGGAGCTTTCTGTCAGCGCCCCCCCCCCCTCGCCCTGCGCTGACTTCAGGGCTCGCCCTCCTCCCACCCCCACCTCAGCAGTGTTGACTAGTCAGCCAACACAAAATCGTGGTCGGGGGGTGCTGATCATAGGCGGCAGCCCGTTACCTGACCGCTCCCGGGCCCACTAACTGTGTCCGCACGACGGACTCAAAATCCTGTCCCTAGTGTATGGGTGAAGGGAGTTAGCAGGCTTTCCACTTTTGTGCATGTTAGTTTGCTTCTCATTTTCAGTCTACGTCTCTGGTTAGCAGTAAGGAGAAAAGGGGAGCCAAGCGCAAGTCTCTCCCTGTCAGTACACAGCCTCACCATCGACGAGTCGTCAGCTGTGTCTCCTCGTGGCGACACACAGAAACTGGATCCCTCACAGTCCTAGGCTAAAGCTCCAGGGGAACCCCGAGGCGGTTTGGCACCGCCCCCCCCACCCCCCCCCCCCCCCCCCCCCCCCAACCACCCAACAAGACATGGAGTGTCCAGGTTCACTGGCACGTGGACACACCCTGGCATTAATGACCCAAACTCCCAGATATGGGCGAATAGTCTTAGGAGAGTTGAAGACTAAGGGAGTAAACTCTGACAAAAAATTCTGGAGTGGAGCCCTAAGGCAGACCGATGTCTAAATTTGTCATCTTCCCCCTTCTGTAACCAAGCCAGTGTCAAACTTGGTGCTTTACATTTCTTTGGATTCAACCTGATGTTTGGATAGCCCAGGGTCTCTATAAATATTTCCCAGGCTTCCACCCTGGAGAGAATATCCCAGTTTCGCTGCTGGGAGACGGCAATTATGAATGATAAGCATAACTTGACAGGCATAGGAAACAGGTGCTATAGGCTGTCCCTGACTGTCAGAGGACCGTCTCGTCCCACTGGTCAACCACCATCCGCTTCAAATCCAACAGCCCCTGACTAGTCAGATGCTGACTGATCACAGTCCACCTGTTTCAAAGTCTCCCCTCAACAAGTGAATGGAATCCATCACACCAGGCAAACAACACAAATGAAAAGAAAGATGGTGTTAACTCTTTGTCTGGCAAGCTGGAACGTCAGGACCCTGTGCACCAGATTGACAGATGACTTGCAGCGACAACATGTGCAAGACAGCTGTGACCGACGTGAAGCTTGACAGGCTGAACATTGACATACCATCCCTACAAGAGGCCAGGCTTGCTGAGAATGGGTCACTGAAGGAAAAATATCACACAGAGATAAAAACAGAGATAAAAACAGAGATAAAAACAAAGAGATAAAATATATTATAAAGATTTTCCTTTTCCCACCTATTTCCATTATTAAAAAAAAAACCCACTAGAGCTATACCTTGAGTGCCCTACCATCCATTCTTAATTAGCACATTCGCTTAGATAATATCACCAACTTTAACTTTAACACCTATGTGTTCTATTGTACTATTGTCGTTGACATCTTTTGATGATCTGCTTCTATCACTGCTTGTTTGTCCCTACAACCACACCAACCCCCTCCACCTCTCTGTCTCTCTATCTCTCCGCCCCCCACACACACATCTTAAACCAGCTTATATTTCAGCTCTTTCCTGGACTCGAACTCAAGTTCTGTCGAAGGGTCATGAGGACTCGAAACGTCAACTCTTTTCTTCTCCGCCAATGCTGCCAGACCTGCTGAGTTTTTCCAGGTAATTCTGTTTTTGTTGTGAAAAATATCACACATTCACCAGGCAGTGGAAGAGTTCAGAGGAGCACGTGAGCAAGGTGTAGGCTTCACTGTAAGGAACTCACTATTCTTGATCATAGAGTGGCCCATAAATGAGTCAGCATTCCCACACTGAGAGCAGAAGGGGAATGGAACATATTTGGAGATGCCATCTACAATACTGCACTCTCAACATATAAGCAGCAAGAGCAGAAAAAAGCTGACTCATACAAGGTTAAAGTTGCTGTGATGGAATGTGATATTGAAGCCAAGCGATCCACTGTCGTCAATAACAAGAGATCCAAGTAGGAAGGCTCTGAATGTACTGAGAGCTTCTCAAAGTCCAATTCACCCTGGTCCTTATAATAATGTTAAACACTTAACAACCACACGTCAGGCGATGGATAGAATCATGTGTCCTGTTTCAGACACAGTCTACTTTATGAAGCATCCTGAGGCTTTGAAGAGGAAGTAGAAGAGATTCATTAGGATAGCAGCAGGGATGTGAGGCTTCAGCTATGAGGGCAGGCTTCAGAAACTGGGGCTGTTTTAAAAGAAAGTTGAGATGTGATTGACCCATTGAATCTTGAGAAACTTGGACAAGGTAAATAGAGGAAAACCATTCCCACTTGTCATTAACTATGCACCCTCCAGTTATCAATATAAGATCATCACAAAGAGCAAAATGGGAAAATTACACCATGGGCTTTTTAACAGAAATGGCAATGCAAGCAGAAGTGATAATAACATTTTTAAAAAGGCAAGTGATTAGGAGGGAGCTCATTAAATATTCAAGTACAAGATTTTTAGAGGGCTTTTTCCACTGGCTGGAGAGTCCAGAAGTAAGCATCAGAGTCCCAGAGTAAGGGGTCAGCCATTTAGGACTGAGATGAGGAGAAATTTCTCCACTTGGGAATGTTAGAATCTTTGGAATTCTCTAATCCAGGGAGTTGTGAATGATCAGTTGTTGAGAATATTCAAGACAGTTTCCAAAAATCTATTGATCTGTTAAGGGAATCAAGCAATATGGGGATAGGGTGGGAATGTGGAGTAAAAGTTGAAGATCAGCCATGATCTTATTGAATGACAGAGTGCAGGCTCGAGGGACCAAATGGGCAAAAATGGACAGCTCTTTCAGAGGATAGGTACAATGGGCTAGATGCATTCCTCTGTGTGATAATTTGGAATCGCTCAGCACTGCTCTCAAGGCATTAAAATGCTAAGATAGATTTTTCCGATATTTCAGCAAGTTAAAAGGGAGGGATAAAAAGAACCCTGTTTGAGAGGAGTGAAGATCAATCACCCTTTCACCATTCTCAAAACTCAAAGCGATCCTGTATTGTCAGTACTTTCATGTGAAGCAGAGTGCTCCCTGCAGACTCCATTCTCAAACTGCTGTTTACAGGGAGTTGATGGCATAGTGGTGTTGTCACTGGACTATTATTCCAGAAACCCAGGTTAATGCTCTGGGGATCTCCTACCATGACAGATGGTGAAATTTGAATTCAATAAAAATCTGGAATTACGAGTCTGATGATGACCACAAAACCATTGCCAATTGTCGTAAAAACCCATCCGGATAACTAATGTCCTTTAGGGAAGAAAATCTGCCACCCTTACCTAGTCTGCCCTACATGTGACTTCAGAAACACAGCCATGTGGTTAACTCTTAAATGCCCTCTGAACAAGGGCAATTCGGGATGGGCAATAAATGTGGGCTTAGCCAGCGAGGCCCACATCCCATGAACAAATAACAGAAAAAATACTTAAAAGTTCATCCTTGGCATGTTAACATCACCAGCAAGATTGGAATTTATTGCCCATTCCCTAGTTGCCCCATGGTGGTGGTAGGTGCTCTTCTTGAACCACGTTGGGTGCGAGATTAGAATCACATGGAGACCCAGACTGGTTCACCACTTCTCCCTGGACTTCCCACTCACCACCCGCTATTTACTCTCCTCGGACACGCTTAAAAACCAAAAGGGAAAAGCCGAGGGCTAATAAGGCACAAAAAAAATGCTCTTCAAAATTCCTCTCCACAACCCCACCTCTCACTCCCAGCTTATGAAAGCCATTCCAAGATTCTGAGACATTCCCTTAATTATTAGTCAGTGCCTTTAATTATTAGTTCAGCAACATAAGCACTACTCAACTCTGCCCCATATGGTATTTGATGATACGTTAAGAGTTAAATGAATTGATTGCTACATCAAAACAAAATATTATTGGGAGTTCTTAATCGTGAAACCTGGGGCCAGAGAGTTAAATGGTAGATTGTATCCCAGAATCCATGCAAAGTAGTTCATTAACAGACTCAAAAGACTCATAACATTACTCAATGCATTTTTACCCTAGCCAAGGTATATCAAATTATATGCTCATCAGAGCACAATGCTGCCAAAGGAGGTGCTAAAATGTGGAACTCACTACCACAAGGGGTAGTTGAGGCGAGTAGCACAGATGTAGTTAAGGGGAATGCGTGACGGTGAAAGGAATAAAATGATATGCTATTGGGGTGAGGTGAAGTAGGATGGGAGGAGGCTTATGTGGAACAGAAGCACTGACAAGAATCAATTGGGCTGAATTGTTCTATTTCTGTGCTGTAAATTCTAGGTAATTCTACAGATGAAAATAGATACATGTCTTTCCAATTTCCTACAAAAAGGTAAGGGTCAAACTCCAATCAAAGTGATTGCGTGAGCTGGTCAGAGCATTAAGCAGCTTGTTGATGCATGGTGAGACAGGCTGACCATTTGCAGAGTTGATTAGGCGCTCACCTCCTGATATCTCCGAGATCTCTGAAATTCCTGCTCAACTGAACCCCCATCATCTTTGGGGGTGCAGCAGAGACAGCTTCTCTTCCCAGCAGTCACATTCAGGCAACTGTGGTCACAAAGGCTTTGGGGGATGATCTTCTCTCCTGCAGCCCCTTCTCAATATCATCGACTCTCTGTTTCCTTTCTTGGAGATGTATAACATCCGAGGCCTCTGCTCGCTCCTGCGTCAATAAGGAGAGAAAAATATTACATTTACAGCATAGAAACAGGTCATTTGGCCCAAGTGGTACACATTAGGGTTAAAACTCCATACGCGTCGCCTCCATCCTTACTTCATCTCACCCTATCAACATTTCCTTGTTTCTTCTTCCCTAGATTTACCCAGCTTCCCCTTAAATCTATCTATGCTATCCACATTGACATTTCCACGTGGTTGCAGGTTCCACATTCTCACCACTCTCTGGGTAAAGAAGTTTCTCTTGCATTGGATTTATTAATGACTCTCAAACATTTACAATCACTAGTTTGGTCTCCCCCACATGGTAACATCATATCCACATCTACTATCAAACACCTCTTTGTGGTCACCCCTCAAGCTTCTCTTTTCTAGATTCAAAATAAACAATTAATCATTTCCCATTGACTGAAAGTTCAAATTATCAACATTATCTTAATATTATTTTGACAATTGACTGCAACAAATTCAATCTATCTGAGGTAAAGCAAAGTACTGGAAAAATTTAAAACTGTTCCAGTGACAGACTCACTTGTTTCTACGTATCACAGATGATTAATTGGACTCTATATTCAGTTAATTAAGCAGAAGCCCAATCACCAAGTATTTTCATCTTTAGTATGTATGTGTGTGTATGTATGTAGAGCTAGTCTGGAGTGAGGTACAAGACTACATCATCAGGAACTTTATTTTATAGAAATTAGCAAGCTGAGCACATTCCCTCACTGAAGACTCCACTGTAAAAAAAATTGCATTCATAAGGCACCTTTCACAACCTCAGGTCATCCAAAAATGCTTTTCAACCAATGAAGTACCTTCTAAAGTGGTCACTGTTGTTCTGAAGGTAATGCAGCCGCTAATTTCAGTGCATTCCCGAAGTTTGTTCTCACATCGCTATTCCTTCTTTTGCTAATTACTTTAAATCTGTGCCCTCTCACTCTTGACCCTTTCACTAGTGGAAAAATTTTATCCCTATCTACTCTGTTCAGACCCCTTTTGAATACCTCTATCAAATCTCCTCTCAGCCTTCTCTTCTCCAAGAAAAGTCTCAACTTCTCCAATCTATCGTCATGATTGAAGTTCCTCATCCCTGGAACTATTCTCGTGAATCTCTCTCCAATGCCTTCACATCTTTCCTAAAGTGCGGCACCCAGACTGTATGCAATACTCCAACTAGAGGCCGAATGAGTGTCTTATACAAGTTCAACATAACCTCTTTGCTCTTGTACTCTATGTCCCTATTAAAAGAGCCCAGGATACTGGACGCTTTATTAATAATTTGTGCACAGCAATCTCCCAAAAACAGCAACGTGATAATGACCAGATAATTTATTTTGGCAATGTTGATTGGGGGATAAATATTGGCCAAAGACGCTGCATGGGGAAAACGCCCCACGTTCTTCTTCAAAAGAGTGCCGTGGGGATCATTTATTCCTCCAGCACCACACTGAAGTGCCAGCCTAGATTTTATGCTCAGAACCTTGACTCAGAAGCAAGAGAGCTACCAGCTGAGCTGCCGACCGGGTTAGCTGACTCGTAGGCATTTGCTGTGGACACTTGTCATGGTCAATGAGCTCACACCTAGGCTGTAACTTGTGTAGTTGGCTCCTTTATACCCCCCGTGAAGCCCATAGGTGATGCTGGAGTACTCACGTCATGTTTGGCTTGTCACAACAGCTCATTTCCTCCAACAATTCCTGAAGTGACCCTCATGCTCTGACTGTTAAGTTCTTACATTCCAAACAAACTGTAGCTATTTATAGAGAAAAACTGACATAAATTTTGTAAATGTGGAAATTTGGCTTTTCACGTTGTAGTGCTAGTGCTTTTGGGAGGCAGAGGGGGTTTTTGTGTGTGTGTGTTTTGGTAATGTAAAAATACTAAACCTTGGCTCCCAGATCTGCTGAAACCCTTTTGGAAGAGAAGAAAAAAACTTGCATTTACATAGCACCTTTCACAACCACAGCCAGCAAAGTACTTCTGAAGTGTAGTCATTTTTGTAATGTAGGAAACACAGCAGCCAAATCTCGCAGCAAGATCTTGCGAAAACACAATGCTGACCAGGTAATCTGTTTTTGCAATGTTGATTGCAGGATAACTATTAGCTCAGGACACTGGGGAGACGTCCCTTGCTCTTGCTCGAAATAATGTCACGGGGTCTTTTATGTCCACTCGAGGGTGCGGACAGGGCATAACTTTAACGTCCGAACGATGATTTCCTCTTGCCTTGTATTTAGAGTAATGCAAAAAGAAAAATCAAGCTGAGAGGCTTGCATGCTGCTAATGCAGCCTGTCCGCTCATTAAATAAATGGGTGGAAAATGGTCACGAGCAGGTCGTCCTTCCTGTTCTATTTTCTTCCATGTTAAACTAAGAACAGAAACATTTTCCCTCTACGGTCCATTCATTTTTCCCAGTTCTTTTAGATTATAAGGACATAAATCTCATCAACTTGCTTATAAAGAACTATATGGGCCTAAGTGGAGATCAGCTACTCCACGTTCCACACAGAGATTTGTGTCAGCAAGGATGGGAAAGGAAAGAATTCAGATGATCAAGTAAATAATCACCATCCGATGTAATTCCATTTAAACTTGAATTTAATTTCAGGATAAAAGCAAAAAACTGCGGATGCTAGAAATCCAAAACAAAAACAGAAACAGAAATACCTGGAAAAACTCATGAGGACTCGAAACGTCAACTGTGCTCTCCTCCGCCAATGCTGCCAGACCTGCTGAGTTTTTCCAGGTATTTCTGTTTCTGTTTTTTGTTTTTAATTTCGGGATGGTTCGTTGATGCCACCTGCTGGTGGTGAGATGTAAACCAGGTTGTTTGGCTTTTCAATTCCACATCTTTCTGCACATTCCAACCAATAAGTCTTAGTTGCATTGTTACTAGAGGGGATTAATCTGTTTGTCTACAGCATTGACTTCTTGGGTGGCACTCTACTTTTAATAACTGATTGTTTTTTGCTCTTATGGGGTTGAATTCCATTCTTGGGGCTATTGCTCTGTGACATAGAGGCAGAGGGAAGAGTACAGAAGAGATTTCAAGGATGATATCAGGATTGAGAGATTATATGTCTCAGGGAAGTGTGAGCAGGCCGGGGATCTTTTCTCTGGCCAAAAGACTGAGGGATGAGCTGCTTATAAAGGGGTTTGATCAGGTAGACATAGAGAAAATGTTCTTACCTGTGGAGGAGACCAGAGTAAAGGTGATAAGTATAAGACACTGATTAATAGATTCAAAATGGAATCCAGAAAAAACTTCTTCAATCAGAGAGCAGGAAATATGTGGAGATCGCTACCACAGGGAGTACTTAAGGTGAATAGCTTTTATATGTTTAATCAGCTTCCCCTTAAATGTGAGGGAGAGAGAAAGAGAAGGGTATGCTGATAGGGTGAAAAATAGAGTGGTGAGACACAAACACTGGCATGAACGAGTTGGGCTGAATGGCCTGTTACTGTTCTGTCCTTTTTACATTCAACTACTCAATTATCAGCTAAGATGTCACATCTTTACATCTTCTGATCTCCTCAATGTGAACTGGGATACAAAGCTAGGGGATAGATCAATAGAGAAGCAGTGGCAGATATTTAAGGGGATATTTCAGAATACTCAGGATAAGTATTTTCCTACAATAAAGAAAAATTTTAAGGGGAGGACTCGCCATCCATGGTTAACTAAAGAAGTTAAGGAAAGCATCAAACTTAAGGAAAAAGCATATAACTGTGCAAAGATGGGAACAGATGGGAATGCCTAAAAGGTTAATCAGGAGAAAGGAATTATAGTATGAGAGGAAGCTTGCTAGAAATGCAAAAACGGATAGCAAGAGTTTCTACAGGTATTAAAAAGGAAAAGAGTAAGTGAAGTGAGAATGTTGGTCCTCTAGAGATTGACAGTGGGGTGTTAATAGCAGATAATAAGGAAACAACAGATGAAATGAATGAATATTTTGCTTCTGTCTTCACCATAGAGGATATGAAAAATATTCCAGTAATAGCCGGAAATCAGGAGGTGGAAGGGAGAGGGGAACTTGGTGAAATTACAATCACTAGGGAAGTGGTACTGAGCAAACAGATGGAGCTGGAGGCTGACAAGTCTCCAGGTCCTGATGGACTTCACCCTAGGGTCTTAAAAGATCTGACTAATGAGGTAGTAGATGCGCTGGTGTTAATTTTCCAAAACTTCCTAGATTCTGGGAAGGTTCCATCAGGCTGGAAAGTAGCAAATTAACCCCTCTATTCAAGAAGGGAGGGAGGCAGAAAATAGGAAACTATAGACCAGTTAGCTTGATGTCTGTTGTGGGGAAGGTATTAGAATTGATCATTAAGGAGGTTATAGCTGGGCACTTGGAGAAACTCGAGGTAATCGGGAAGGATGAGCATGGTTTTGTGAAAGGGGAATCATGTTTAATCAATTTATTGAAGTTATTTGAAGGAGTAACATGCGCTGTGTATAGAGGGGAGCCTGTAGATGTACTGTACTTGGATTTCCAGAAGGCATTCGATAAGGTGCCACATCAAAGGTTACTGCAGGAAATAAAAAGGTCATGGTGTAGGGGGGTAACAGATTAGCATGGATAGAAGATTGGCTGGCTGGCAGAAAACAGACAATATGCATAAATAGGTCTTTTTCTGATTGGCAGGATGTGACAAGTAGAGTCCCATAAGGGTCTATACTGGGGCCTCAACTTATTACAATTTATATCAATGACTTAGATGAGAGAAGTGAAGCCATAGTAGCTAAATTTGCAGAAGACACAAAGATAGGCTGGAAAGTGTTTTGTGAAGAGGACATAAGGAGGTTGCAGACGGATTTAGATAGTTTGAGGCAGTGAGCAAAAATCTGGCAGATGTATAATGTGCGAAAATGTGAAGTTGTTCATTTTGGCTGGAAGAATAAAAAAAGCAGGATGTTACTTAAACAGAGAATGACTGCAGAATTCTGAACTGCAGGGGGACCTAGGTATTCTAGTGTATGAGTCACAAAATGTTAGTATGTAGGTACAGCAAGTAATTATGGCGGCTAATGGAATGCTATCCTTTATTATGAGAGGAATTGAACATAAAAGTAAGGATGTTATGCTTCAGTTATACAGGGCATTGGTGAGACCATATCTCGAATATCGTGTGCAATTTTGGTCTCCTTATTTAAATATGTTGGAGGCAGTGCAGAGAAGATTTACTAAATTGATACCTAGAATGAGCATTTGTCTTATGAGGAAAGGTTAGACAGACAGGGCTCGTATCCACTGGAGTTTAGAATGAGGGGTGACTTGATTGAAGTATATAAGATCCTGAACGGTATTGTCAAGGTCGATTGGAAAGGATGTTTCCTCTTGTGACTGAATCCAGAACTAGGGGGCACCATTTTAAAATTAAGGGTCTCCTTTTTAGGACAGAGATGAGGAGAATTTTTTTCTCTCAGAGGGTTGTGTAATTTTGGAACTCTGTGCCTCAGAAGGCAATGGAGGTGGAGTCATTGAATAGTTTTAAGGCGGAAGCAGATAGATTCTTGTTAGGCAAGGGAATCAAAGGTTATTTGGAATAGATAGGAATATGGAATTCAAAACACAAACATGATTTTATTGAATAATGGAGCAAGCTCAAGGGCCAAACGGACTACTTCTGCTCCTAATTTGTACGTTTGTTCATATTTGTACTGTCTTTTAAAGATAAATGTAAATTATGGACTTTAGTGGTTCAAGAAGATGACTCACCACCACCTTCTCAATGGCAATTAGAGATGGGCAATAAATGCTGGCCTAGCCAGTGACGCCCACATCCCGAGAATGAATTTAAAAAAAAGAAAAAAAAAACAGAAACCTTTGAAGTCCAAATTTAAGAATAGTGAAAAAACAGTATTGAACAGAGAAGACAGAATTCTGGCATTGTTAACAAAACGCCATGCATTTATACAGCACTTATAATGTAGCAAAGCATCCCAAGCTGCTTCAGAGAAGCGAGATAGAAACAAAATTCAACATGGAACCACATAATAGGGCAGGTGGACTAAAGCTTGATCAAAGAGAGAAGATTTAATGGTCGCCTTAAAAGGAGGAAAGCGAGGCAGAGAGGGTGCAGGAGGGAATTCTAGAGCTTACAGTCTTGATAAGCTGTAGGCACAGTTGAGAAAATCGCAACTGGAGGCCTTCACAGATGCTGCCTACCCTGTGGAGTGTTAACCTGCATTTTTCTGGTTTTATCTGTTGTGCTCCATTGATTACGCTCCCTCCCCACTATCCCTAAAAGAAGTTTGGTTGAGAATTCTTACCCTCCTGAAAGTTCCGTGTTGACTGATGGTGATGTCTGCTCTGTTTCTCCATCCCTTCTTCATGCAGTAGAAGAAAAGGGCCAGCAGGGCCAGACAGAAAGATCCCAGCACACACACTGCAGCCATCCAACCGGCACTGCTGCTTGTCGGCGGCTGTGGGAGAGGACCAGCTACTGGAGACGGAGCCTTAACAACCTGTGCAAGACAATTCAATGCAAATCTATTTTATCCACTTATGTGCATGTGCATAGTCACCGAGCCAAGCAGTAGCCTCGTCAGTGGCTAGATGGGGCTCTTTACACCTCTTTAGGTTTAGTTAGCGGACACTCCATGACAACGAAAGTCATTGTTTGGACTGCACCAGAGCCACGAATAAAAACACATCACCAGTGCTGACTGTGATTCTTCCAAATGCTGAAGGGCGAAGATTGAGATTTATAACAAGCACCAGATAAGAAATTCTGCCAAACACTGTACAGTGCATTATTCCAAATAAAACAGCTCATAAATCGACAAGCTGAGAATTATTTCTCCAGCTGAGCAGAAGTTAAGTAGAAATTTGATCAAAGTGTTCAAGATCAGAAGGGGTTTTGACAAAGCATACAGTGAGAAACGGTTTCCACTGGCAGAAGGGTTGGTAACCAGAGGTCAGCGTTAAGGTGATTGGCAAAAGGACCTGGGGAAGATGAAGAAACAATTTTTTTAAAACATGGCGGGTTGTCGTGATCCAGAATGCACTGCCTGGCAGAGTGGTGGAAGCAGGTGCAATAACCTTCCAAAGAGAATTGGATAAATACATGAAAGGGAAAGATTTACAAGGCTGTGGACGGAAAAGCAGGGACACTGGGACTAATTGGATAGCTCTTTCAAAGAGCCAGCAGAGACAAAATGGGGCGAATGATCTCCTGTGCTGTGTCACTCTTTGATTCTATCCTTCAATAAATCAGTGTGATCCACTGAGCTTAAAATGGCCACAACAGTTACCATAGTTACTAAATAGCATCAACAATCAGAAATCAATCATCGGACACATTGGGGTAGATCATGAGGTTTGTGTGATTGTGTAAATTTCTATTGCAGTCAATGAAAATAAAATAAATGGGGAGAGATATAAAGCGGGCTACTGACTCACCATCACCTAGTTTAAGCAAAGTTTAAGATCTACACTCATCCTCAGACAAAAGGCTAATCTAAATAGTGGTCACCTTCAAACTGAATTAGTTTCATCTGATTCACTTGTGTTTAAATTAGGAAGTAAAGATTATAAAGAAAGATTCTTTTTGTGCTATTTATCTTCAATGTCTTGAAGCATTTCAAGTAAAGTTCATTAAATTTGGCACTTCCCACCATTAAATGGGTAAGTGCAACAGTTATTTTGCACAATACAAGATCCCCACAGCTGAGAACGGGACAAATGACTGGTTTTTCTGTTTGTTGGTGGTGTTCATTCAGCACTGAATATTCACTGGGAGGCTAGGAGAATACCCTAGTCTTTTCCCCAGTACACTCTTAGAAGCTTTACTGTCCATCTGAACTTGTGGATAAGGCAGAAGGAACTCACTGCATCACTATACCTGCAGGATGACATTGGCAACAGTGTAGCACTCCCTCAGCCCTGCACTCAAATGTCAATGGAGATTAGATATTTATGTCTTGCATGAGAACAGAGTTCACAACTTTCTGATTCAGCGGTGATGAGGCTATTGTTCCCCTTCTGCATGGGGTACAGCACATGAAATTATGCAGCACTGGAGGGGACTACTCAGCCAATGATGCCTGAGCCAGCTTTTTGAAGGAACTATCCTAGATTTTTATGCTCAAGTCTCTAGACTGGGGCTTGGGCCCACATTCTGACTCAAAGGCAAGTGTTGCTAAGCAGCAAGTCACACTGACAACATGCAAGTATTATCCCTTGTCCCATAATCAAATTGTTCCCTTATGACATCCAAGTTGGCTAGGGGTGGTCTTATGTTAAATTCTCAGTTTAACTTCTGCAGGGATTGAGTCACTTCCACGTGAAAGACAAGCTGTATTAATGAGGTGGTCATTCCGACAGTTCGTTGGGCCAAATCCCCTCAAATTCATGGTCTTGAGAGATTGGCTTCTCTCTTACCCTGAAATTAAAAATGGAGGAGTGAACCTGATGATCCATTACTAGAAGGCAGGAACTGTCAGCTTTGGAATGACTAGCTTGAAAAAGTGGGTTTGTACGAGACAAGGAGCATCAACAATTGACTGCTCTCACTGGGAAAACTGTACTCTAGTTATTTATGCACTTTATGGAAAATTTATCAATTGCTGGTTTGCAGTTATGCCTTGCCTTGACGATATGGCTTTTCTAGAAAGAGAGGGGAGATAGGCATACAATGGTGGATACAGAAAGGATTCTGTTATGATTCATAGATTACAATTATCATTTCACTAGATACTTGGCTATAAAAGGTGCACTCCAGATTGTAGGGGGTACAAGGTCCATTTTTTAACCTGATAAAAGATGCTGAACCCGAGCAAACATCTAGTGTAAAATTGTGACAACAATAGAACAAGCTTTGTAATTTTATTTCTTCTTACTGGATAAATAAATCATGTCCCACATGAGGAAGAAGATTGCAGAACGTGCAAGCGTTTCTGATAAATGTGGCAGAAATATTGATCAAAAACTGAATTTCACAACACTTACATTCCCCAGTGAAAGCCTACCTTATCAAACTATTAATAATTGCAAAACAAATTACAGCCAAGGATTAGATGGCACACAAAATCCTGGACAAGCGGCTTAATGTACTCGAGGGAGTAATCATTTTGTACCTGGTAAGGGAGCTTTCCACTGAGAATATGAATCAGATTTGCAAGTCTTTTAAAGGTCACTGTGACATCTGAAGCATTTAGAATTTGGCCATTGCTTATTACCACAAACTGAACAACAACATCAGGAGTCCCCCGGCTCACAGACTCTACCACCACCTGCAAAAGGAGAGCAAATGATGAATGCATGTAATACACTGACAATAACAAATTAATGAAAGAGGTGAGCACAGGCAGGTTCCAATTTAGGCAAAAAATAAATAAATCCAACAGGTAACATAACCACTACAGCAATTAGGAAACAATGGGGAGACAGAAGGGAAAAATCAAGCGTTAGGAGACTTAAGAACATAAGAAATAAACAAGAACACAAAAGAAATAGCAGCTCGAGTAGGCCAGTTGGCCCATCAAGCCTATTCCACCACTCAACAAGATCATGGCCGATCTTCTACTTCAATTCCAACTTCCCACACAATCCTCATATCCCTTCATCCCCTTAGAATCCAAAACTCAATGACCTCTGTCTTGAATACACTCAATGGCTCAATATTTACAGCTCTCTGGGGTGGAGAATTCCAAGGATTCACAACCCTCATCTCAGTCCTACCTAGCTGACTACTTATTCGGAGACAGCAAAACAGTGAGGGGAAATATTTTTGCAGCATCTAGCCTGTCAAGTCACTTAAGGATTTTAATGTTTCAATTAGAATATCTCTCACTCTTCTAAAATCCAGGGAACAGAGGCCTTGCCTATTCACTCAATCTCTTCTCACAGACAATTTCCTCATCCCAGGGACCAGTCTAATGAATCTCTGTTGCATTCCCTCCAGGGGAAGTATGTCCTTCCTTAGATGAGGATATCAAAACTGCACACGCTACTCCAGGTGTGACCTCACAATGCCCTATATTGCATTTAAAAATCTTTCATGACTTCAGGACATTCCAAAGTGCTTTACAGCTACTGAAGTGCAGTCATTGCTTTAATATAGAAAATATGGTAGCCAAAATGCACACAGCAGGATCCCACAAACAAGAAATTCATAATGACTAGATGACCTGCTGATTGAGAAATTAATATCGGTCAAGATGTTAAGGAGAGCTCTCTGCCCCCCTTCATTGGGATCTTTTATGTCCACCTGAGGGGGCAGATGGGACCTCAGTTTAATGTCTCATCCAAAAGCCAGCACCTCTGACATTGCAACACTCCCTCAGTACTGCCCCAGGAGTGTTAGCCTAGATTGGGATTCAAACCCATAAGCTCCTGACTCACAGGCAAGTGTGTTACTCAACAAGACATGGCTGACCTAAAAAGAATAGAGCATAGGCCAGGAAAATCAAGCAGGAACAATTGTGTATGGGTCACAGAACATACCCAACTTTCATTCCTCTTGGGAGAGGAAGGATTCAAATGAGCTTGGTATGACCATGTGATTCTGCACATCCACTTTCCCTCAATGGCTGCAATCAAGCAATGCTTTACAGTCAGAAGTCAAAGACAAAACTTCACCCCTACAACATTACATGATTGATGTCCTTTGTTCAAACGTGATGGATCCATGAAAAGTAACAAAAATGGCATAATGTTACTCCGTAATCAATAGGTTGGATAATGATTATTTCACTATCTATAAACGGTATTCAAAATCCTTTACTTGGCAACAGTGAAACACCCTCAGGTCATTGAAATCAATGGGAAAACTCCATAAGGGTAGCAGTGACACTAGTTTTTCTCATTATCTTATGTGGAGTCAGCATAATATCTTATAATATTTATATTGTATACTATAAGATGCACAGATAAACCCATGAAACCCTAATTAATGAAGCCAAGAGGAATTCAATTGAGATTCAGTGATATTACACGTTATAAGCTTTTATTTATAGAGGCACATCTTACAAGCGTGCACCTCCAAACCCACCAGGGTTTCAGGCAGAGCACAAGTTAATCCCCAGTTAATGTCCACCACCTGCACACGATTAACCAGCCAATTATCAACTTCGACAAGCGACAACATGCAGTGCTACCACTAGTCAGCACAATGCCACAATGCTACACCAGCCAGCTCATATACATGGGCAAACTCCATTCACACAAATGGCACAAATACATAAAAATATACTCACTTGAATATTTTCAGAAGCCTCTCCTCTTCTGCGAGTTTCATTGGGTTCCCCTGTAAAGGGCAATGCCTGAAGATAGGTTTCCTTTAGCCCTTTGCTGACCGTCTGCCAGAAAGAGTCCGCAAAAATTGGGACAGATCCATTGACTTGCAGCATCACTTCTAACAAATTCTCCTCTTTTATCAAAGCAGTCACGATCTTGTTTCTTCCTGAGCTGGATGTTGGGTGTAGAGAGGACATCGGGGCAGTCGGATTCTGAGGGGCTACATTCGTTGGGTGGCTAGTCACCGCTAATGTGGGTTCCAACATCTCCCACATGGCAGAAGGTGGCACATCATGTACAGACGACAATATAATTTTAAGTCGAAGTGTAGAAGTTTTTACTGGAAGAGACGGCTCGATGTTTGAAGTCAAAGGAGGTGCGGAGGAAGTTGAAAGTGTGGCTCTTGGCACAAAGGATGGATCTTCAGCAAGTATCATATCAAATTCTGTACAGGTGACCTTCGATAAGTCAGAAACAGCAGGCAGATTGGCACAGGGTAGGCTTTCCAATGGTGAAATAGCACTTGGTGCAAGGGAGGGGAAATCAATCAAACTTGCTATAGACTGTTTCAGTGTTTGAAATGAAGGAGAAAGTAATGTGGAGTTTAATAAGGTTTCCTTTGATATCTCTGTGGATTTTGATCCAGCAAAATAAGACTTTGCATCTAAACTTGACATTGGCAATAAATTTGGTTCCGAGATTGTAGTAACTACTGTAACTGGTATCGAATTTTCCACATGCGAGAACAATTGTGGTGAAGAAGTCATGACCACAGCATCTGGAAGGTTCTCTATCATCTCTACAACACCTAGAAATTTAGTTGATGGTAGGTTCTCTTGCAGAGTTCTGCTAAGATGGAGTGCACTACCTCCAATGTCATGGTTTAACCCCAAAGCTGTGGAGAACTCTGTAAGAACCTCCGTCAACTTTGGATCACTGGAAACTGAGCCACTGTCCATGCTCAAGGTGGTCTTCTTTACTTCTGATGGATGTGACATTGGGAAAGGTAAAATCATATCTACCGCTGAACTTGAAGCAATGGCACTGCCGCCTGAAGCACGTATGTCTACTACTGACAGAAATATGTTCTTCGAAAAATAGATGGGCATGCCAGAGGAGACAGTCGCTGCTACCAGGGCACTGGTGATCTGAATTTCGAGGGGGTGAGAATCTAATTCAGATTGCTGAGACATCAATTTTAAAGCAGTTGCCTCTGACTGCCACAAGGACTCAGGATGCAGCTTGGGTAAAGTTTCACATATGAAGCTAGCTGCATTTACTTTCCCATATGGCTGAGAAAACATGTCACTTAACGAGACAGTCATCAATGGCATTGGGGAGAATGTCCCAGAACCAGATACTGATACGCTAAATAGCTCCAGAGTTAGAGGATGGGTAGACCATTTAACCAAATTGGAAACATCTGAAAACCAGGAAGCGTGTGCTTTACCAAGTGTAAAATAATCTGACAACATTGCATCTGATTTTATGACAACTGGGGATTGCATAAAGGAATTTGAGTCAACAAAAGAGGAAGGAATTTTCACTGTTTCCATTAATGCACTGGTCACATCAGCAAGTACATGATTATTTACAATCCCTGTGCTACATGCTCCCAAGGAGCTTGTAGATTGTAGTGCCAAGTCCATAATGCTGTTTGAGAAGTCTTCAGAGCCAGTTGCATCCACTGATGTACAAGATATTCTTTTAATAAGAGAAAAGAGCCATCCACTATTCAGTTTATTTGCCGATCGTGTTCCAAACTCGTCTGTCAAAAGGAAAGCAGTTTCAGAACCAAAAGCAATGCTGGAATCATCATAAGCATTCTGAGAAATAGAGGACAGCAGCATAGAACTGATGGCTTCTTCTGAAGTCATCACTGACACTTTAGTCAACTCCTTATTGCCCAAATGAAATATATCTGAAGAGAAAGACTCAGACAACAAGCTGAAGTTATCAAACCCCAAGTGTGAATGCTGTATCGTTGATTCATGTCTGTTAACACAAGGAAAAATACTTTCAGGTTCTAAGGCCAATGTTTCTCTCTGGGAAGACAAGGAAACCCAAGATACTAGTGCCAAGTGAATAATGTCTTTTGAAGGAAACACAGTTTCTGATTTAATAGTAACTGTTGACAGCGTGCTGTCTCCACGATAGGATGACGGATGTGCTGTAGGCGCAGCCACTTTTTGCAAACTGAACATAGTCTCCATCTTTGAGGTCACTTTTCCAAACCCACCAGGGCCTCTCCCATAGGAACAGTAACTTGCTGAACTAGCAACACACAGTGAAAAGAATTCTAGCTCACAGGAAGCTGCAGTATATAAATCATGACCTGTGGGGAATGCAGCCTTCATAGTTGTCCTAGTATCTTCAATCTTCATATCATACCAGCTAGCTAAGTTACCAGAAGCCAGAGAATACAGAAATGGAATCGGACTTGTAACATACTGAGGAAATTCTGGAAGTTGTAGTGCAGGAGTGTCAGCACCCAATAAGGAAAACATAGAGTGAGATTCCAATAGGGCTGCAGACAGTCTTCTATCGCCAGTTTTGAATGAGTCTCTTGTTGGCTGAGTGCTCACATCTAAATTGAAGAAAGCCATGCTAGTCTGTGGCAAAGGTTCCCTATCTTCTTCAGCTACTGAAATACATGTTGGTTGTAAGTGTGAATTTATCTCCACAGGAAACATTTTGGGCTTTATTGAGAGCTCACTAGTTTGAAGCAGGTCTATTGGCTGCGTTAGAGATGGAGGCCCATCTGTAGAAAAATGTTTTAAATCTAAGTGTGTTGTTGTATTTTTGTTATCTAATAAGGAATGTTCAATTGTACTGACAATGTTTAGAGATGGGGCAGTTACCTTGAGTTCTAAGGAGACTCCAGGAAAAGCAGTTATGTCCACACCATCTGTTGACCATGTTAACGAATCAGGTACACTCGATGGAAAAATAACAGATTCCAGTAATCTTTTCTTATGTTCAAAGTTATCAAAAACAGATGAAGATGGTGTTTTCCAAAGTAACACACTACTGGATTGGAAAGGAATTCTCTTATCTTCCACAAATGATGGTTGTAATACTGAGCTAATCACGTTCAAGGATGTCAAGACAATATCCTTTTTTGAGCGCGTGATTGAACCCCGTAGCTTTAGACATCTGCTGCTCAACAACAAGATACTGTTTCCAAATTCTGCAATGAATGGAGTCAGTTCAGTGTTACCAGAATAACTTGAAGACTGTGCAATTGAGTGATCCAGATTTCCAGAGAGTGAGAAAGCCGTAGTCTCCACTGGAAGTCCAAACAATTCCTTTGCATCCAGAGTATGTGTCACCTGAAAGAATGATTCCATTGCATATAGCGATGAATATCCAATGCTCAATAGTGTTGGATGATCCTTATTCATGATATCTTGTGAAGACTGTTTTGTTGACCTGTCAAATGGAGAAATAAGCATTTTTGCTCCCCTAAGAATGCCAGCGAGTTGATTGGTATTTGCATGAGAGGTACTGACTGACGGAATTAAAGCAATAGCTTCATTTGCCTCGGAATATTCTAAATTCAAGTACGCTTCAGTCGATTTTACCTCATTCTTTTGAACTGTAGATTTAGGTTTTGAATCAGAAAGCACGTCAAATTCCAAAGCAGAGCTTGTAAACTCATCACTCACTTGAATCAGTGAGGGCAGCACTGCAAAGTTGATCATGTTTGTAGATGGCAAAACTGTTCTGAATTTGGGTGATGCCAATGCAGAGTTAGCATAGCTGCCCGTTTCCTCTGGCAACGTGCCTAGAGAGTTCGCAAGCATGGCAATCAGTCCATTAGTCTCAAGAAGGAATGAAGCTTCCATCACTGGACCAAATGTTTTCAAGTCAGAAATCGTGGCAAATTCAGAGGAAACTCTTTGATATCCATCATTCCAAATATATCCAGGTATAATTGATGGATTAATCTCAGCCTGTAAAATATTTTCAGGTTGTTGGGTTACATAGAGTGGGAATTCATCTGTTCTGGAAGATGATGATCCAACATTATTAATGTTAGAGTTGTGTTTCTCTTTTGAAAGGGGCAGAGTGTCAGAGCCCTCTGATAGGGAGATAAATGTAGGAATATTAAAGAAAGACTTGGTCCGAGAGAGGGACTGAATGGCCTCGATGGATACACCAGATACAGTGGGAAAAGTATTGGATTGTAGATAATCACCAATGAGATTAGTGTCTGAATAGAATGATGTTAACAAGTCAACCATTGAAGCAGTGCTAGAATCCAGTTGTGTAGCAGACTGCACTGAACGAACATTGAAAACAGATTTTTTTAATAGACCAGAACTGGTTCTGTTTAATCTTAAGATACTAGGTAAATCTCCAAATGCTGTATACCGGGCCTGGAATGCAGACACATTAGTTACAACAGATGCTTGCAGAATTGCAGTGAAATCAGTTTGTTTCCAGCTGGTCTCTTGCAAATAAGGTCCACCATTCCCAGCAAAAAAACAATGAAAATCATCAGATTTACTGGTTTTAAAATGTTCTTCCCGCTTCCAAGGTTCTTTCTGCACTACATGGCAGCCTTTAACCATCAATCGATTATTCGCAGCACCAGTCTCAAATCTTCCAATACTTTCTGGGTGCCATCTTGCAATAATCATTTCAGCAGCTGAGCCTGGAGTCTCCAGTCCATCAGAGCTGTGGGGTCTGTCCTCCTCTGCTTGCAAAGTTTTCACATATTCAGACAGAGTCAAAGGTGATTCTGCAATGTTATCAGGTGTTCCAAGTGCAACCATTGAGAACATGTAGTCACGTTGACTTTGTATCACTGAGTGATGAATCAAAGCGCCAAGCACCGCTGAATCAAGGTGAGTTGAGTGTGCCAATTGATCTGCATTGTTGACCAAGGATGCACTAACACTTTGCAATTCAACTATCAAAAAGGTCTCCATGTTCTCTACACCATCTCCAGATGGGTTCCCATAGCTTGCAAGATGATCCACAGTCCCAGAGTCCTCTACAGTCTCAAAGTTCTCAAGTACAGCAGTTGGAGCAAGAAACCTGGCTGACAAGTCAGCGTCATCAGACACAAAATGGATCCCCCTAGATCTGAAGGCAACAACAAAAGACTGGTGGCTACCTGAAGTCATCGTCCCTATAAGCAAAGGCGCATCACTAAAGAAGCTGCTGAGATGCTCAACTTCCACAACCTGGGTGCTAATAGTTGACAGTTTATCCATGTGAGGGGTATCACTGGGAATTGGCCCATCTTGGGCCAAGTCAAAGAGTTGCAATATCGTAGAGTTACTCACAGTAACAGAGTTTATATCGGGATATGTGTTCACTGACGTTAATAAAACAGACACAGGAATCGTCTTCACAGGGCTGAGGCTACTGATGATGAGGAAATCTGTTCCAACTGAATACTCTGTAAAACAAAAAGTGGAAGAGGGCAAGGCATTTGTCAACACTTTGGTTCTGGTTAAATCATGCATGCCACTGGAAACCTCTGCAACATGCCCATTCTCTTGCTGGCTGTACATTACTGTCTGAGATCCATCAAACACTGCCGTTTTTGTAAAAGGTGTGACTGTATTTTGTTGGTTGAAGGAAGGAGATAAATGGGTTTCATTGGGCAGACTTACTCCAACCATCACTCCCACTGAAGAGGATTCTGGTAAATCCTTTATATACATTTGATGTAGAGGCTTTGTTGACATCTTCAGGTCTTTAAAATCTGCATTCTCCATTTCTTCAAAAACACGCTTCGTTGAAAGGTCAACAGACGGTGTAAAATTCAGGAGTTGTCCAACACCAATTGGGCCTGATTGGGATTTTGCATCTTCAAAAAATCCATCCACTATCTCAGAGTTAGCTGCATGAAGAACGGGTTCATGGGATGCATCAGGGGTAAATGACTGGAAATTGCTGACAACATGAATGGTGGGAAAACCATACATTGTCTGGGCATTTTGCTCAGAGAACATGCTTGGTTTCACATTCACATCTGAAGTCTGGCAGATCTGTTTATCTGATTGTTCTGTCCAATTAAACAAGACTGAGGAATCCTGCGAAAAGGAGGCTGCTGCATCTTGGGAGAACAGGGTTACATTGTCAATGTTTATGCTTCTACGAGACCTTCTGGGAGACTTGCCTTCTTCTGAAATCATAAAGAGATTTCAACCATAAGAAAGTAAATTAGAGAAAGTAAATTGCACAATAATGGTACTGAAATTCAACTTCCATTGTTGCATTTACCATAGTCATTAGTTGTCGGCTTGGCTCAGCATGAAACTCAGAATCATAAAGCCCAGGAGGTGGATCATACAGCCCAGGAGGAGGCTGTTCAGCCCATCATATCTGTATCAGCTCTTCATAGGAGCTATTCAATTAGACCCACTCACTCTTGCTCTTTCCTCATAGCTCTGCAAATATTCCCTGTTCAAATATTTATCCAATTTCCTTTTGAAAGTTACTAGACACTGCTTCTACCATCCTTTCAGACAATGCACTCCAGATCGTGACAATTCACTGGGTTAAAAAAATTTCCCTAATCTCTCAACTGATTGTTTTGTCCATTATTTTAAATCTGCATCCTTTGGTTACCGACCTTCCTGCCTGTGGAAGGTACTGAAAGAGCAAGCTATCAAGCTATTCATAATTTTTAACACTTCTATTACATCTCAGCTTAAACTTCTCTTTCCAATGGAACAATCCCAGCTTCTCCAGTCTCTCCACATAGCTGAAGTTCCTCATCCCTGGTACAGCTTGAGTAAATCCCCATTGCACCCTCTCTAAGGCCTTGACATCCTTCCTGAAGTCAGTGTCCATTATTAGAATACTGCAGCTAGGCCTTAACCAGTGATTTGAGAAGTCATCGCAAGCAGTGGGAGACCACCTCAAAATCACTTTAAGCCTCACAATACCACATTATGCATTGCAAGACCACCTCTCGCACCAAAGACCATCTTAAACCCTCCAAAATCAACTTAAGCATTGGAAAATCATCTCTTGTAATGAGACCTTCTCAAACACCTGGAAGATGCATTGCAGCCACTTGCCAACGCTTTAACTGTCCCTCTACTGCCTAGAAGGACAAGGGCAGCACCATCCTAACCTGGAAATATAATTGGCCGTTCCTTCAGCATCCCTGTGTCAAAAACCTAGAACTGCGTCCCGAACAGCACTGTGGGAGTACATCACACAGACTGCACGTGTTGAAGACAGCAGCTTACCACCTCCTTCTCAAGGACAAATCGGGATGGGTTATAAAAGCCAGCAACACCCATATCTTGTGAGTGAATCTTTTAAAAGCGACAAGTCTCCCACATGATCTTGTAAAGACATTAGACGATTATGTGTCAATTATCTACTCAACATGAAGGAACCTGAAGAAGGACCATTTAACTTCTTTAGCCATTATTTTATCTTTATACCTCTCTCGTACTGCCTGCACTATACTACTCCCCACCCCCAGCTGTAAAGTACCTTGGGAGGTTTGTGCATGAAAGACACCATAGGCACAAAAGTATTATAATTTAGGAGAATAGCTTTGTACAGCATTTCTTCTACATCACTAGATTGGTGCCTTTGATGAAAGCACACTCCATTTCCCATTCTAACTTATTTAGGATCCTAAGCAGAATAATCATCAGTTCTGTAACAGAGAGAGAGAAAAAAATTACTTGATTCGCCTCTGGTTAATTTTAAAGAAAAACCTTTGGCATGTGAAGAAAACAGCAAGCTCACAACTCCATTTGACTAATTAAAAATATAATAAGCAGCTCTAAAATTCGCATATAAGGCACACAGTTTAGAAAATTTAATTAGTATCACTCTTGCTGGGCAGGTTTTTCTCTGTTCAATTTTCTTTTCCAATCTCTCGCCCTCAATAGATCATGATTCTACCAGTAACCGTTGCTCACATGAACCTCGACAGGGAGTGTTGGTAGCTTATCCAAATGCAGAGGGCTCCACAATCCAACCTCATCTTGTCCCATCCCGCCATTTCCCAACAGAAGTTACTGTACAGTGACCAGGAGCAGGAACACTAGGGATTGCATGTGAACCATTTTCTTCTGTCATCACCACTGCCCCAAAGATCAGAAAGTGAAAGACTTGTAGCTTTATAGCAGTTTTCATGTCTTCGTTGTCCCAAAGTACTTTAAGGGTAGGATTTTCCACCCCCCCCCCCCCCCGCTACTGGGATCGTCTGGCCCTGCCCAATATTGATAGACTTTTGGCTGGGCTGTCGAATGTCCCGTGGTTCATCCTGCCACAACAGGGCCAGGAAATCCCAGCCTAAGTATTTCTGAAATGTGGTAAACATGGCTGCCAAATTATGCAAAAGCAGGATCCCATAAATAGCAACATGATAATGACCACCAGGGACAATTCCCCTGCTCTTATTCAATCAATGTCTTGGGATCTCTTAAGTCCACCTGAGAGACAACAAGGCCTCAATTTAAGGTCTCGTCCAAAAGACAGGACCTCAGACAGTGCAGCACTCCCTCAGTGCTGCACTAGGAGTGTCAACCTAGATTGTGTGCTCAAGATTTTGGAGTGGGCCTTCAGCCTGTGACCTTCCAACTCAGAGGTAACAGTACGATCACGCTGAGCTACAACTGATACTGAAAACTCTATGTGAAGTGGTGATCAAATCTGCAATATCCGAGAGCTCAGAGATGTACAGGAGATACATTATCAAATCAGCCATCCATATTTGGATCAGTTTGAATGTCTGTCAGTCAGAACGTAATGGTGTCACCCTGAATTACGGGCAAGGGCACATGTAATCTATGTTCACAATTCATTGGAGCACAGAGTGTGGCATTGTCAGAAGCACTGTGTTTTGACTAACACCATTAAACTCAGGGTCTGTATGTCAATACAGGTGACAATAAAGATCCCACTCCACTTTCTGGAGGACAGGATGAAGGCCAACCCATTCCTCCCAGAAATCAATTTAATGAACCTTCATTGTACACAAAAAAAATATTCTGGAAAAACTCAGCAGGTCTGACAGCATCTGTGGGAAGAAAGGCAGAGTTAACATTTTGAGTCTGTATCGGACTTGAAAAATTAACTCTGTCTTTCTCTCCACAGATGCTGTCAGACCTGCTGAGTTATTCCAGCATTTTTTGTTTGTGTTTCAAATTTCCAGCATCTGCAGTATTTTGCCTTTATTTTGCCTGAACCTTCATTGTACCTTATCTAAGGGAAGTATACCTTTCCTTGGGTAAAGAGAACAAAACTACACCCAATACACCAGCTGCGATCTTACCAAAGCCCTCTAACTGGAGCAAAAAACTTCCGTACTCTTGTATTCCAGATCCCTTGCAATAAATGCTAGCAATGCTATTTGCCTTTTCAGTTGTTTGCTGTGCCCTGTGCTAGTTGAATAGAGCTTGTCACATTTCTTCATACCTGGCTTATAGGAGAATGCCAGTTCTCTGGAGAAAAGATCCACCAGCCTCATCGGACGCCATTTCCGTGATTGAGTTCTTCCTCCCTAAGAGAAAAGAATAACCAACTCTTGCAGAGCAGCTAATTTTTTTAATTATAAGCCAGCTGGAAACATTGGGGTCAGTCTTATGATTTAGCACATAGGGATAAAAATGATTAATCGGCCATTGAAAGAACATTGAACCCAGTGCTATTGCTCTGCTTCCTATTTTAATGGGAGAAGTTGACCTGCTTAAGGTAATAAACTCCCCACATGGTTTTAATGTGGCGGTAACTGAGGTCACATTATCCCAATCCCATACCAACAGTCAGTGCTCAAACTCTGAAGGACTAGTTTTCCTTTACCAGGAAGTCTCGGCTGTTGATCAGGAAATCTCTGGAGTGCTGCCAAAGATTCCTAGTCAATAATCAAGTGAAAAGCCAAGCCTTGTAGCTAGTAGAAGCTTTGAGGGATCAGCAAGTGAGATACTCATAACAGCATAATAGAATGCTGGGTGCCATGTAATAACCCTGGTGTTGATAAGGCTAACCCATTAAGCTTTATATCAGTGGAAAACCCAAGTTTGGTGGTCAGAAATTTGCATAATTTGTAGTGCCACTGAAGATATTCCCATTTTGTAAGGGTCTTTGCCTACAACTAGTGGTATGAATAATAATTTCCACTTGTCAGCTATGGCTCAGTGGTAGCGCTCTCATTTTGGAGCTAGAATGTTTATGTCAATGTTCACATCGGGCTCCAGAGAATGGGACATAACGCAGGCTGGCACTCGCAGTGTAGCACTGAAGGATTCACAGTGCAGTACTGAAGGCAGTCTTTCAGATGGGATGTTAAGCTTAGGTCGCATCTGCCCGCTCAGCTGGACATAAAACACCTATGGCACTATTTCAAATAAGAGCAAGGAGTTCTCATGGGGTCCTTGGTAGTTATTTATACACAAGAATACAGGAGATAGAAGCAGGAATAGATAATGCAACCCAACAAGTCTGCTCCATCATTCAACATGATCATGGCTGATCTGGGACCACAAATCCACTTTCCTGCCCATTCCCCATATCCCTCAATTCCCTGAGATACTAAACATCTGTCAATTTCAGCCTTAAATATATTCAACAATGAAACATCCACAACTTTATGCGGTAGAGATTTACAAAGATTTATAACTCATTGAGTGAAGAAATTTCTCATCTCTGTTCAAATGATCAACCCCTTATGCTGAGACTGCATGTACCCATTTGTTCTAGATTCCCCAGCCTGTGGAAACCATCTCTGTGTCTACCCCTGTCAAGGTCCCTGAGAATCTTGCATCTTTCAATGGGATTACCTCTGATTATTTTAAACACCGGATAATATCAATTTACTCAGCCTCTCACAGGGCAACCCTCTCATCCCAGGGACCAATCTAGCGAACCTTCGATGTGCTGTCTCCATTGCAAGTATATACTTCTTTAAATGTGGAGACCAAAATGCCACATAGTACTCCAGGTGTGGTCTCACCAAAGCCCTGTATCCTTCTAGCAAGACTTCTTTATTACTGTACTCCAATTCCCTCCCAATAAAGGCCAACATGCCATCTGACCTCCTAATCACTTGCTGTACCCGTTTGCTAACTTTGTGTTTCTTGTACAGCACACCTAAGTCTCTCTGAACATCAATATTTACAAGTTTCACACCTTTCATAAAATATTCTGCTTTTCTATTCTTGAAACCAAAATGAATAACCTCATGTCTCCATCCACCATCTTGTTGCCCACTCACTTAACCTGCCTATCTCTCTTCGCAGCTTCTCTATGTCCTCCCCATAGCTTACATTTCCCCCCAGCTTTGTATCATCAGTAAACTGAGATACATTAATCTTTGTATCTTCATCTAAGTCATTAATATAAATTGTAAAATGCTATGGCCCAGCACTCCTCTTTTCACAGCCAGCTAAATTGAAAATGCCCCATTTATTCCTACTCTTTGTTTCCTGTCCGTCAATCAATCTTCTTTCCATGTTAATTTATTACCTCCCAATTCCATGAGCCTTCATCTTGCCTATTGATCTTTTATGAGAAACCTTACTGAATGCCTTTTGGAAATCCCAGTATACTACACCTAAAGGTTCCCCCTTAACTACCCTACTAGTTACATTCTCAAAAAACTCTAATAAATTTGTCAAACGCTATTTCCCTTTCGTAAAACTATGTTGACTTTGTGTTATCATACTATGATTTTCTAACTGAATTGTAAAGACTTCCTGAATAATAGATTCCAGCATTTTCCTGAAGACTGATGCAAGGCTAAGTGGTCTGCAGTTCCCCGTTTTCACTCTCCCTCCTTTTTTGAATTGCAGTGTTACATTTGCAAACATCCAATCTGCTGGGACTGTTCCGTAATTTCCCTAGATTCTGGAAAATCATTGCCAGTGCAATCACTATATCCGTAGCTCTCTTTTGGAACCATAGGATATAGGTCATCAGGTCCTGGGATTTGTCAGATTTTAGTCCCTTCAGTTTCTCAAGTACCTTTTCTCTGCTGACACTAGTTACCTTAATTTCTTCATTCTTTATAGCACCTAGGTTACCCTCTATTTCTGGTATGCAACTTGCATCTTCTACAGTGAAGACCGAGATAAAATATTTGCTCAATGTCTCTGCCATTTCCTCATTTCCCATAATTTCTCTTGTCTTGCTTCTAAGAGACCAACATTTATTTCAGCCACTCTCTTCCTCTTTATATATTTGTCAAAGCTCTTACAAACTCCTTTTATATTTTTGGTTAATTTACTCTCTTATTCCCTTTTTAACCAACTTTTTTGGTGGTCCTTTGTTGGTTTCTAATACACTCCCAATGCGCAGACTTACTTCTTTTCTTTGCAACATTATAAGCCTCTTTTAACCTGATACTATCCTTAACTTCCTGAGTAAGCCACAGATGCATCTTTTTTGCTGAGTTTTTTGTTTTCCAATGGAATGCATTTCTGTTGAACATATGAATTGTTTCTTTACACGGTTTACTTACCACCGTGTCTTTTAGCCTATTTACTAATCAACCTTAGCCACTTCTCCCCACATATCTATGTAATTGGCTTTGTTTAAGTTTAAGATTCTTGTTTGTGATTGGAGTATATCGCTTTTAAACTGAACATGGAATTTAATTGTATAATGATCATTAGTTCCCAATGGATCTTTTACTATGAGATTACTAATTAACCCTGCCTTATTACACAATACTGGATCTAAAATAGCTTCATCCCTAGTTGGTTCCACATCATATTGCTCCAGAAACTGGTTCCAAAAATATTCTACAAACTTATATTCTAGGCCACTCTTGCCAATTTACTTGATCCAATCTATATGAACATTAAAGTCCTCCATAATTATTACATTGTCTTTGTGACACAACCCAATAATTTTCTTATTTAATGTTCTATCCAACAATATTACTGCTGTTGGGGTGGCCTATGAAATATTTCCATTTTCTGACTCATACTTTTCCTGATCCCCCCATACTGATTCTAACTTCATGATCTTCTGAGCCAAGTTCCCTCCTCGATGATCACTAAAAAAAATTATCTTGTCATTATTACGTTGTTGAATGTGGGAGCTTGCTCTGTAGAAATTGGCTGCCCCAATTCCAAAGTACTTCAATGGCTTTAAAAGTTATTATGGCACAGAAGGCAGCCATTCAGCACATGGAGTCCATTCCAGATGATTCAGGAGGTGCCCAAGTTATAAAATCTGTGCCCAAGTCATAAAATCTGTGGTACAAATGAAGATTCTTTTTTTTTGCCCTTAGTAAGGGAAGGAAGGAAAGACTGACGATGACCTTACAAAGTTCAAGTCAAACAAATAGTCTGTGTGCAACACACTATTTGAATCAAATAATAAAAAAAGCATAAAACTGGAACATAACACCAAAATAAATACACATGCGGCAACAATTCCTGCACCTAGAGTTGCACCCTCTTTTCACTGCAACAACAACAGAACCACCTACCTGCAGGTATTCCAAGAAACTGCATCCTTGCCCAATACAGAAGGTAATGCACTTCTGAACTAATATGGCAGTCTGCTTGGTTTGGATCTTGATCATTGTACAGGGTTCCTGTGGCAACACATCTATAATCTTTGTATTCAGGGTGGTACACCTCACAGCACGCCCATAAAAATCCCCTAATACAGCAAAGCAATACTGCAGTTAGTTAGCAAGAAACAGGCTTGAGCAGTTGCACTAATTCCACAATGCGTATCAAACTTATACATAGAAATACACACTACAGATTCAGCTCATTGTGCCTAACTGGTCCATATTATAGTTGATACAAAATTCCCCCTGCTCTAATTACCCTGACATACGTGGTTTTGGTAAGTGAACAGTAGGCGACCTCCTGACAGGAGTAAGCATATTGCTAGCCATTACTCTCCTGGGTGTGTCTTGTATTGTTTTGGTGGAATATCCTCGAAGGACTGAAAAAAAGTAAAAACAAAAAGTGCTAGAAAAACTCAGCAGGTCTGGCAGCACCTGTGGAGAGTTTTGAGTCCAATATGAATCTTCTTCGGAACTGAAGAGAGATAGAAATATGATGGGTTTTATGCTGTTGAGAAAAGGGGAGAGGGTCAGATGGACCAAAAGGGAAGGGTTATAGTGTGAGTCACTTGCTATTTCAATTCACTATCTTGCTCTCATACTCACATTTCTGTCCTCAGCCTGCTGTACTGTTCCAGTGACGCCAACGCATACTGGAGGAATAGCACCTCATTTTCTGATTAGGCACTTTACAGCCTTCTGAACTCAGAGTTCAACAACTTCGGATCATGAACTCTGTCCTCCATTTTGAATTTCATTTGACAAGTGCCAAGCTTTATGTGGTTTTTGCTTTCAGAGCTGACCTTTATTCTGCTATTAACACCTGCTCTGGACCCATGTTTTCTTTCATTATTACTACCATTACCACTCCCTTTGCCGTTTTTTCCATGACATCTTTGATATTTAATCTCCCCCACCTTCTAAGTCAACCCTGATTTTCCCTTTTGTTCCAACTGAACCCCCCACACCCTTTCTCAACAGCGTAAAACCCATCACACTCCTACCTCTCTTCAGTTCCAAAGAAGAGTCATACTGGATTCAAAACATTAACTCTGTTTCTTTCTCTATAGATGCTGCCAGGCCTGCTGAGTTTTTCCAGCACGTTCCGTTTTTATTTCAGATCTCCAGCATCCCATTGTATTTTCCTTTTATGGAAATAAATGTAGCTTGTTATCACTACATTGATATGAATGTTCATTCTAACACAACCAATAGCTTTGGTATTCAGAACTGGAGCCTTGGGACATGGTGTTACTAAGTCTTGCTATTCCCATTTTTAGTGATAGCGAACCATAATCTGACACAGACAGTGAGACGAGGGGAGATATTTTCCTTTAAGGGAACAGTTAAAGCAATCCTAGAGCATGCCCCAATTAATAACTGCAGAACTAGAATTCATCTAGGAAAGATTTAAAAAAACTAGGGACTGTTATACAGTGGATAACCGTCCAGGAATTAAGATTAATACCAAGTCACTGTTGCAAGAAAAACCCAGGAGAAAAGCCATAGGCACATTAAAAATAGGGAAATCTCTTTTTCTCCCATTTTTGAACAATTTTGTTTATTAGTTATAAAAGGTACTCTTCCCATTGGCAGAAGGGTCCAGAACCAGAGGACACCGATTTAAGGTGAATGGCAAAAAAAACATCAAATCAAAGGGATAAAACTGTTTTTAAATATTTGCAGCAAGTGGTTACCATCTGAAATGCACTGCTCCATTGAGTGGTGGAGGCAGATTCAATCGTAGCTTTCAAAAGGGAATTGGCTTATCTGAGAAGAAGAGCATTTGCGGGGCAATGGGAAAGCTGAGTTGCTCTTAGAAAGGGCTGACATGGACACAATGGACCAAATGGCATCCACCTGTGCTGCAACCATTTCAAAATTCAATTATATTGCAACTGGGGGAGAAAAAGCTGTTTTGACTGACAGTCAAGGATTGACCAATCAGGTATTGGTGTCTCTGATTGGCTGTAGAAAGGCAGGGCAGGGCACTGCAAGGATGGATAAGCCAGGCAACCAATAACGTGAGTGTGGTTACTTGTCACGTGGTGAAATTGCCAGGAATAGATCCAGTGTTGGCAACACTAGTCTTATTTGAGGCTGTGGCATTATGATATTGTCATGGGACTAGTATTCTAGGGAACAGGTTAATGCTCTGGGGACCCAGGTTCAAACCCTACCATGGCAGATGGTGAAATTTGAATTCAATAAAGATCTGGAATTGAAAGTCGGACTACAAAACCATCATTGATTATAGTAAAAACCCATCTGGTTCAGTAATGCCCTTTAGGGAAGGAAAGCGGCTGTACTTACCTGCTCTGGCCTAAATGTGACTCCAGTTATAATGTGGTTGACGCTTAAATGCCCTCCAAGCAAGGGCAATTAGGGATGGGCAATAAATGCTGACCTAGCCAATAAAGCCCACATCCCATGAACAAAAGAAAAAATGGAAAATGCTGCCACTCAGCTTCAATTTCTTTTCAACCTGCATTCAGTGTTGTTATCAGGTATACAGGCTAACAGGAGCAAGCCCTCTCCAATAGCATGTATCAACAGGAAGACATTTACAAGAAACCAGACAATGGAGGCTATTAGTCACACTCAATCTCTGTAAAATCTGATTTCCACGGAAACCAAGGGGCAAGACATTGTTGGATGGTTGAAAACTTGTAATCATCAACTCTCAGTAAATCAACACCTTCAGCAATTGTTCCATGGATTTGCATTTCTGCTTCATACATGGTCTAGTGGATATTCTGTAGATTAAAATATCCTATACCTTGCACCTATTAATAATGATAAACAAAGTAAATGGCTTGTTATTTGGAGTCTAAGTGGGGCTTTGTAAAAGGCAGCCACTGATTTAAAGCATGCTCAGACTATGCTGTTACTTCCTAACAAACCAGCTACCATCATATATCTAACAGTTCTGTGACACAGGACTCTGTACTCTATGGGCTGTTCCCAGCGACACACACCAAGGTAAACATCAACTGTGGCTGGAGGATCATCAACTTAGTCTGCCCAAAACTTGCTGTTGTTCCAGCCCTAAGAGTTGTCCTCAACCGAGTGTTGCAAACTGGCACATTCCAAGATCCAGGATTACGTGCTGAGGGACACACTAAAGCTTGGGGCAGCCACCGCAGAAGCACAATGGGGAAAGGTTACTGTTTAAAGTGTTTCAGCCATAGTACACCGAGGGGTCGGAAAATTTGTAGAACCCCTTAGGCTGTATGCATAATATTGAATGTACTTTGTGAATATCAAGAATATTGAAATTGCATTGAGGCAGCTCAGAGAAGAACATGTTGCATGAAGGAAAGTTGAATTCTTTTGCGCTTGAAATGTTTCAATGAGAAATGTTTCGCCATGAAATATGGTAAATAATCAAAATAAATACAACTATATAAAGGCACTTAGGAGTGGAACATAATGTATGGAGACAAGACAAATTTTATGGTATTTTCTGTAATTTCCAAGTTGAAATGTTTTATACTGTACCTATGCAAATTTTATGAATAAAGTATAATTTTGAGAAAAAAAATTTAACAGGCACTCTCCAAAAGCCATAAGAGGTTCAAACTTAATGCCTTGTATGTATAAAGATCAGGAAATGTAAAAATGCTTATTGATCGCCAAAAAGTTGCATTTATATAGCACCTTTAATGTAGTAAAGCAGTGCTTCGCAAAGTATTTTCCAATGACCCCATTTTCAAGGCAGCTCACCACTGCCTTCTCAAGGGAAATTAGGAATGGGCAATAAGCAATGCCCACATCATATGAATAAATAAAAAAAACACTTCAAAATTAACATGACGCCAGTAACAACAAAAACAAAACAGCAATAAAGCACATTATAGCATTCAGCGTATTATTAAACTATACATATTGCAGGCATAGATAAACCTATAATATCTCACATAAGTATGAAAATCTGTGTTTTTGAAGTACTTTGTAAAAATGTTATTATTTAATGTCCTTATATAGGTTTCAGGCAAGCTTTCCTCATTTCTCAGTGAAAAAAGAATCAGTGAAGCCCTCTCCTTCCACTTCCTTGCCTGGGATGACCATGGTTTGTGGACTGCTGCCAACATGGATTGCGGTTTGGTATCCACATTGAATAATATTCGGATCCCTCTTCAGATAACTTGTGACCTATTCTGCATCGGGATGGTTTCCCTCTAACTCCAGTAGGTTTCTGTAAAAAGTGCTTTATTTACACTATAATACATACTAAGCTTCTAGTAAAGTACATCTCTCTCGTGTACAGACTATTCCATTTTATCTTCTTAGTCTCTTGCACATGACTGATGTCAATGTTGCATCATAGTACACATCATTATCTCATTACCATATTAACCCATTATTCTACAACTCCCTCCCAATTATAATCTTTATGTTTTTAATAACAATCTCAAATTACTTATATTACATTTATGAACTTCTGTATCCTCCTTTACTGTTACAAATTCTATCCAACTACCATTCACCACTGGATGTGGCAGGACGGCAGAGCTTAGATTTTATCAGTTAATACACACAAATTAGGAGCAGGAGTAGACCACTCGAGACCTTCAAGACTGCTCTGCCATTCAACAAGACCATGGCTGATCTGATTGCAACCTCAAATCCACGTTCCCGCTAACCCCTGATAACCCTTCACCCCCTTGCTTATCAAGCCTTCACCACCTTGCTTATCAAGAATGAATCTAGCTCTGCCTTAAGAATATTCAAAGACTTTGCTTCCACTGCCTTTTGGGAAAGAGAGTTCCAAAGACTCACGACCCTCAGAGAAAAAAATTCTCCTTATCTGTCTTAAATGGGTAACCCCTTATTTTTAAACAGTGACGCCTGGTTCTACATTCTCCCACAAGAGGAAACGTCCTTGCCACAACCATCAAGAGCTCTCAGGATCTTATAGGTTTCAATCAAGTCACCTCTTAAACTTCTAAGCACAGCAGATACAAGCACAGCCTGTCCAACCTTGCCTCAAAACAACCCACCCATTCCAGGTATTGGTTTAGTAAACCTTCTCTGAACTGCTTCCAAAGCATTTACATCCTTCCTTAAATAAGGTGATTAATACTGTACAGAGTACTCCAGATGTGGTCTCACCAGTGCTCTATATAATTGAAGCATAACCCCTCTGCTTTTGTACTCAATTCCCCTCGCAATAACATTTCCTAATTACTTGCTGTATCTGAACGCTAACCTTTTGTGATTCACATGCTAGGACACCCAGGTCCCTCTGCATCTCAGAGCTCTACTATCTCTCACTATTTGGATAATATGTTTCTTTATTTTTCCTGCCAAAATGGACAATTTCACATTTGACCACATTATACTCCTTTTGCCAGATCTTCGCCCACTCATTTCACCTAACTACATCCCTTCGTAACGTTATGTCCGCTTCACAAGTAACCTCCTTTGGTTGTGGGATCACTTAGCACTATCTACCACACGCAGCTTCCATGGTTTGGCATGCAAGTAGCCCTGTGCTGTAGCTTCACCAGGTTGATACCTTATTTTTAGGTATGCCTGGTGCCTGGTTGGTTAGTGTATTCCAAATTTGCCGTGCATTGGCTTAGCCATATAAGGATTTCTTCCTATCCCGCTATAATTACCAGTCTGTTTTCAATTGGCCTGTGCTGATTCCAACTAGTTTGCTGCGATTAACAGTTCTATTGAATTCAAATTGATACTGTTGAATTTAATACAAGTATTGATGTAATTAGTAACTATCACATCCATCCAGTTTCCACATAACAAACATTGCTCTGAACTCTTGCATTTCCTTTACACTTCCTTTAAACCGTCTACACTGGGTGTTTATAAAGTTTCCCCACCCACCCATCTGATCGTCGCTCCCCTCCACCCTGATTCAAAGAGAGACAGAGGGACGAGTAAGGCAAGGACAGGACCAGTCGCTGCCTGGGCCTCTGTGGAGGGGAAGCTAGCAACCCCAACCAGGGGGAAGTTATGACCCACAGTTTGCACACCCTTGTCGTAAATCATCCCAAAGCATTTCACATGAGTAGTGATCAAAAAAAAACTTTACTTCAAGCCAAATGAGCAGATACAAGGACTAGCCACCTAGAACTAGGTAAATGAGGTAGGTTTAAAGGAGCATCGTTAAGAGAGTTGGTGACATTCAGAGCTGGAATTTCAGAGCTTAGAACCTTGGCAGCTGAAGGCATGGCTGCCAATGGTGGAGGGATAAAAACTGGGGATGCACAAGAGGGCAGGATTGAAGGAGCGCAGAGATCTGGAATTACTGTATGGCTGGAGGGATTTGTAACCAAGTATGAGAGATATTACAAAATAATTTTTAAAAAGAGGCATTGACAGATCGTGAACCATTGTAGGTCAGTGAATACAGGGGAGTGATAGCTGAGCAAATGTTGGTGCAAGTTAGAGTATGAGCAGTGAAGCTTTGAATGAGGCCAAGTTTACGCAGACTGGGAGGCAGTTCCAGAGATCATTGGAATAATCTCCCAAGTAGCACTGTGGTCATCATGGACAGAGAAGGGTTTTTGCCGCATATGATGAATATGTGGCATCAAATTACATACAAATGAATTATTTAAGAAGTTTAGAAGATGTTTTAAATTTCAGCACTGAGGTATCTTGATATTTATTTATAAGTTATGTACCTCCCATGACATTTCTCAGAGTGAGTTGATGGTTATGTTGCTTTATGGACATAAGAGTGCTAGAGGGTGCAATATTGAATTCTTTTTAATGCATGCTCAAGACATGGGTGTCACTGACAAGACCAGCATTTATTACCCATCCCTAGTTGCCCCAAAGTGCTGGTGGGAGCATTACAAGTATTTTTGCTAATACAACTGAATGCCTTACTAAGATACTTCAGAATGCTGTTAGAAGTCCACCACATGTGAAGTGGGAACTGAAGTCACACATAGATAGAGACTGAGTGAGGGCAGCAGATTCCCAGTCGAGTTGCGATGGCAATTTGACAGCTTTACAGTCACTTTCACTAACGATAGAAAACTTCATTCAAATTCTCAAATGACCCATGATGGGATTTGAACTCATTATTTATATCATTAGCCCAAGCCTCCAATTTGCAAGTCCACTAATAGGATGGCAGAAGTATGTCATGTCATTGAAAGTGCCAAATTCTGAGGCCGTGAAGAACGTTATTCGTTTTGAAACAATGATGCTTTCTTTTGTTTGATGGAAATGCTGACATAATTGATGCAAAATATAGGCCTTGGAGCTTTTTTAAAAAAAGAAGAGTATCTTCTGTGCCACATAGCTCAATGTAAGGGCAGATTGTTTCAAATATCTGACTCAATAACTCAAATGTTTTATTTTAGGAATTAAAGTTCTAAATGTAAGATGAATGGAAACATCCGACTGGGAAACTGATAAACAACCCTACTGTGAATACAAATCAAACAAGCTTGGGTTAATTATAATTAAATGCCAACCTACATTTACCTTACAAGGTCAGAGTTAGAAATGTAAAACTTAAATAATGGACATCAAAAAACAAAAATATCTGGAAAAACTCAGCAGGTCTGGCAGCATCTGTGGATAGGAGCACAGTTAACGTTTCGAGTCTGAATGACCCTTCAACAGAACTAAGTAAGAATAGAAGAGAGGTGAAATATAAACTGGTTTAGGGGTGGGGTTGGTGGTGGGACAAGAAGAGCTGAATAGAGGGCCGTTGTTAGGTGGAGAAAACCAAAAGATGTCACAGACAAAAGGACAAAGAGCTGTTGAAGGTAGTGATATTATCTAAAGGAATGTGCTAATTAAGGGTAGAAAGCAGGACAAGCAAGGTACAGAAACCCCTAGTGGGGGTGGGGTGGGGGGAAGGGATCGAAATAGGCTAAAAGTTAGAGATAAAACAATGGATGGAAATACAAAAATAATGGAATTAGTCGTCTCAATTTCTCTGCTCCTCTCACCCACTCTAACCTGTCTCTCTCTGAACTTGCTGCCCTCCGTTCTCTCAGGTCCAACCCTGATATTGTCATTAAACCCGCTGACAAGAGTGGTGCAGTTGTTGTCTGATGCACTGACCTCTACCTTGCAGAGGCTGAGCGTCAACTCGCAGACACTTCCTCCTACCTCTCCCTGGACCATGACCCCACCACTGAACATCAAGCCATTGTTTCCAGGACTGCTACTGACCTCATCTCCTCTGGAGATCTTCCTTCTACAGCTTCTAACCTGATAATCTCCCAACCTCGGATGGCCCGCTTCTACCTCTTATCCAAAATCCACAAACAGGACTATCCCAGCAGACCGATCGTGTCAGCCTGTTCCTGCCCCACGGAACTCATTTCTTGCAACTTGACTCCATTCTCTCTCCCCTTGTCCAGTCCCTTCCCACCTACATCCATGATTCCTCTGACACCCTACATCATATCAACAATTTCCAGTTCCCTGGCCTCAACCGCCTCCTCTTCACCATGGACGTCCAATCCCTTTACACCTCCATCCCCCACCAGGATGGTCTGATGGCTCTCCGCTTCTTCCTCAAACAGAGGCCCGAACAATCCTCATCCAACACTACTCTCCTTGGTCTGGCTGAACTTGTTCTCACACTGAACAATTTCTCCTTCAATTCCTCTCACTTCCTCCAAATAAAAGGTGTGGCTATGGGTACCTGCATGGGCCCCAGCTATGCCTGTCTCTTTATGGGGTATGTGGAACAATCCTTGTTCCAGTCCTACCCCGGCTCCCTCCCAGAGCTCTTTCTCCGGTACATCGATGATTACTTCGATGCTGCTTCATGCTCTCATCTGGACCTGGAAAAATTTATTAATTTTGCTTCCAATTTCCACCCCTCTATCATTTTCACATGGTCCATCTCAGACACTTCCCTTCCCTTCCTTGACCTCTCTTTCTCAATTTCTGGTGATAGACTGTCCACCAATATCCATTACAAGCCTACCGACTCCCACAGCTACCTCGACTACAGCTCCTCACACCCGACTTCCTGTAAGGACTCCATCCCATTCCCTCAGTTCCTTTGCCTCCGTCGCATCTGTTCTGATGATGCCATTTTCAAAAACAGTTCCTCTGACATGTCCTCCTTCTTCCTTAACCGAGGTTTTCCACCCATGGTGGTTGACAGGGCCCTCAACCATGTCCGGCCCATCTCCCGCGCATCCGCCCTCACACCTTCTTTTCCCTCCCATTAGCATGATAGGGTCCCCCTTGTCCTCACTTATCACCCCACCAGCATCCGCATTCAAAGGATCATCCTTCGCCATTTCCGCCAACTCCAGCATGATGCCACCACCAAACACATCTTCCCTTCACCCCCCCGGCGGCATTTCATTGGGATCGTTCCCTCCGGGACACCATGGTCCACTCCTCCATCACCCCCTAATCCTCAACCCTCTCCCATGGCACCTTCCCATGCAACTGCAGAAGATGCAACATCTTCCCCTTCACATCCTCTCTCCTCACCGTCCAAGGGCCCAAACACTCCTTTCAAGTGAAGCAGCATTTCACTTGTACTTCCCCCAACTTAGTCTACTGCATTTGTTGCTCCCAATGCTGTTTCCTCTACATTGGAGAGACCAAACGCAGACTGGGTGACCGCTTTGCAGAACACCTTTGGTCTGTCCACATGCATTACCCAGACCTCCCTGTCGCTTGCCATTTCAACACTCCACCCTGCTCTCATGCCCACATGTCTGTCCTTGGCTTGCTGCATTTTTCCAGTGAAGCTAAATGCAAACTGGAGGAACAGCACCTCATCTTCTGACTAGGCACTTTCCGGACTGAATATTGAGTTCAACAATTTTAGATGATGAACTCTTTCCTCCATCCTTACCCCCTTTCCGATTTTCCCCTCCTTTTTGTTTTTTCCAATAATTTATATAGATTTTTCTTTTCCTGCATACTTCCATTATTTTTAAGTGTATTTCCATCCATTGTTTTATCTCTACCTTTTAGACTATTTCGATCCCTTCCCCCCACCCCACCCCCACTAGGGTTATCTGTACCTTGCTTGTCCTGCTTTCTACCCTTAATTAGCACATTCCTTTAGATAATATCAGCACCTTTAACAGTTCTTTGTCCTTTTGTCTGTGACATCTTTTGGTTATCTCCACCTATCACTGGCCCTCCATCCAGCTCTACTGGTCCCCCCCCCACCCCCCACCACTTAAACCAGCTTATATTTCACGTCTCTTCTATTTTTACTTAGTTCTGTTGAAGGGTCATTCGGACTCAAAACGTTAACTGTGCTCCTATCCAAAGATGCTGCCAAACCTGCTGAGTTTATCCAGGTATTTTTGTTTTTGTTTTGGATTTCCAGCATCCGCAGTTTTTTGCTTTTATCTTAAATAATGGATGGTCCATCTTTGAAGCTTTTTGTTGAGCCAGAAGGCCTACACTTACTTCAATGAAATGTTTAAATTATTTGTGTAGTAACAGCTGGTTGCAAACAAGAAAGTTCTTTGATGGGGCCAGCAAATCTGGGAAAGGGGATCATAAACTCCATTAGTGATATAAATTATTCATATGTGTTGCAGAATCAAAGGGTTCTGCTGAAGGTAAAAATAATTATTTTGCATTTCTGTTTGGATCACCCCAGAGCATGCCACATTGTCATGGAGATGGGCTGTTAGGGGTTAGGATGGGTCCTCTGTTTTAATTTATCTATGTTTGCTCATAGAGACTGTCAGCCAGTTTGGAACAGGCAGAGAAAAAGCATCTGCTAGGAGTCAGCTGTGGGACCAGAAGCTGTATAGAAGCAATGGGAGCAGTCCGTCTATCTAAAAGCAGGACAGGGAATATTGAGGGCCATTAGGAAAAGGGGGTGATCCTAATGTTTAAATCCCTAAGCAAGAAGGCAGTGAAGCCCATACTTGAATTGTAAAGTCCACAATTTTGATGTCTTAAAAGGAAAGTTGGAGGGTCACTTAGCCAAAACCTAATGGAAGGTTCCCCATAAATCTTGCAACTTGTAGAAAAGCTGAATACTGAGGAGGATTAAAGTGAATTCCAAAGTGCTGTGCCATGCATTTGGGTGTTAGGGAACTCTTGGTGGTAGTAGTGGTAAAAAGTAGAACAGAGTTTATAGCACCAGTCTTTATAAACTAGAGTGTTAAGTTAATGAATCATGCTTTAATTTGTTTTTATATACAGAAAAGCTTGTTTTTGTTTAAATACGTGAAATCTTGTGGCGTAGTTCTTTCAGTTCATCACTGGGTGTACGAATTTCTTTTTAAACATTGACTGTCTCCAACAGGATTGTAAGAAGATGATCTAAAGCTTGATGAAAGAGATTGGTTTTAAGAGACATCTTAAAAGGAGGAAAGAGGGTGGAGAGGTTTACAGGGGGTTTTCAGAGCTTAGGGCCCAGGCAGCTGAAACTACAGCTGCCAATGGTGGCCCAATGAAAATCGAGGACACACAAAAGTCCAGAATTAGAGGAATGCGGAGATCTTGGAAGACGTAAACCATCACTCCACGTTTTCCTAGAACTCTGTGTCCTTTGTCCCAGCTGACCACATCATCCACCTCCAATACTCCCCAGTATCATCCAGCTAAATGGGACTGCATTCATGTGGTTCCATTCTTATCTATATAATCTGTTATGATTTCAGTAGAGATCAGTAATGTATTTATTGTTCTAAGAATCCAGGTATTTACTAAAAGTATGAAGCTACACAGGTTAGGATTTAAAATCAAAAGAATTTTGCTCCACAAATAAAACCAAAGAACATGAATACTAATAATTACATTATCTTAAATAGGCAGTTATGTTAAATATATTAAAAGCACAATGCTTATACTTTCAAACCAAACTTCTTAATTCAACTTTCCTCCTACACCCTTTTGACTTACATCCCAATAAAGTCAAGTCAGATACTGACCCAAAACTGGAGGATCAAACACTTGTTCTGAATATCGCTTCAAACATTTGTATAAGGGTTGAAGTTTCTTGGGCCTTCCACTTACTTCTGGAAAGATTTTCCCTTCAAACCCCCTCCAACCATCCTACGTGTGTGTTGAGCGGGGAGACTACAACCATCACCAGTGTCTTAAGTGTAGCCGTTTAGGGTCAGAACTCTCCTGGTTTTAGGATTCTTTAACCCTGGAGTCTTGCATCTAAAACTCTCGCTTTTCTCAACTTGGCTATCCCCAGGAGTTCAACTCATTGTTAGAAGTCCTTCAGTTAACAAGAGCTTTAAACTCTTTTAATAAGCACACACAGAATTTCAATTGAATCCTGCTTGAAAGAAATGCCCACTCCAGCCAGTTTATTCTAAACTAAACCCAAACTCCATAAACACAGAATCAGACCCAATGACCTACTCAACTCTATAACTAACCTCTGATTCACCCCTTTTGTTTCTATTGTGTATCTCCCAGGCAGTTTGGTCACATGACCATTTACTGGCAGCAAACTGCTTCTTAAAAGAAATCTTCAGAGAAACCTAGCTCTTAAAGGGACCATGACCCCGATATAAAATATAGGTTTTTCCCCCAAAGACACATGGGTCATCACAAATCATAGCCAAATAATGAATTGCAATGCTTCTCTTTCCACTCTGTTACAACCCCAGAGTTCTATCCTTGCCTCACCCCCAGCCATTTCTCATCTATGGGCTTCCCCTTGGCAACATAACCTGAAAGCATAGTGTTAATTTTCTCACATACACCAATGACACCCAGCTCTACCTCACCACTACCTGTCAATTCCTCCACTGTTGTCAAATTATCAGACTGCTTATCCGACACCTTGTACTGGGTGAGCAGAAATTTCCTACAATTAACTGTTGGAAAAAAACAAAGTCATTGCCTTCATTCCCCATCACAAATTCCGTTTTCTAGTTATTGGCTCTATCCCTCTCCATGCAGCTGTCTGAGTCTGAACCAGACTGTTCACAATCTCAGTGTCACATCTCAAGATGAGCTTCCAACCACATATCCATGCCATCATTAAGACCACTTTATTTCCACATACATAACATAGTCTGACTCTACCTCTGCTGATGAAAGCCTCATTCATGTCTTCATTACCACTGGATTTGACTATTCCAATGCTCTACTGGCCAGCCCCTGCCCACTTTCCACCCACCACAAACTGCACCACATCCAAAACTCATGTCTTTATTCGCACCAAGTCCTGTTAACCCATCAGTCCTGTTCTCACTATCCTACACTGTCTCCTGATAAGCAAAGCCTCAACATTAAACAAAAACAAAAATACCTGGAAAAACTCAGCAGGTCTGATAGCATCTGCGGAGAGGAACACAGTTTACGTTTTGAGCCCGTATTAAAATTCCGAACCTTGTTTCTAAATTCCTCATGGCCTCAGCCCCTCTATCTCTGTAATCTCTTCCCACCTCACAACCCTCCAAGGTACGTGGGTGATGACGCTGGCAAGGACACCCAAGAGAACGTCCTTGCTCTTCTTTAAATAGGGCCATGGGATCTTTTATATTCAGATGGGTCCTTGGTTTAACAGATCATCCAAAGGTAGCAGCTCAAACAGTACAGCATTGAAGTAATAACCTAAATTTTGTGCTCAAGTGGCACTTGAACCCACGACTTTCTGCCTCAGAGACAAGGGAGCTACCACTGAATGATAATGACTCCCATTATTCTGGAGATGAGCAGATCTCCTGTAATTTTGCTACATTAAATCAGAAGGTGTGCTGTTCATACACCAGGACCATTAACCATGTAATGCACAGTTCATCCTTCTGGATTTTGAATTGTTCTGCTCTTTTAAGACAGCACAGTTAAACGGTTAAAAAAAACAAGGTCTGCCTAATTGTTGAGCCAATGCAGCAAATTGGAAAACCCTTGTAAACTTTCATCTTCAGAAACACACATGCTGTCCTATTTTTTTTTAAACTACTGGTTCTTAAATAAGATAGATGAAGTATAATGGATGCTGAAAACTTTCATTTGAAAAGTAATTCTTCAACATCATGCTATGAGAGCGAAATCTAACACTTACACTCTCTATAACAAGTTTCATGAAATGATAGCACTGGAACAATAACTTGCATTGATTGTTCCTTTAACATAGTAAAATGCTCAAGGTGCTTTACAGAAGCCTAATCAGGCAAATATTGATCCTGAGCCAAAGGAGGAGATATTAGGACTGACAACTAAAAACTGTGGTCAGAGCTAGGTTTTAAGGAGCATCTTTGAGATGTGAGGCATGGCAAGATTTAGCGAGGGAACCCAGAGCATAAGGCCAAGGCAGCTGAAGGTGCAGACCCACTGAAGGAGTGGGAGCATGAACAAGAGGTCGGAGTTGGAGGAATGCAGAGTTCTGAGGACTGTAGGGCTAGAAGAAGTGGCTAAGGATAAAGATTATCTAAATCAACAATATGCCCAACCTACATCAAATTATTGCTACCATTCCTTTTGTGATTGAGAAAACAGAACGCTAATAAAATTCCAAATGAGAATGCAGGCCTGACATATGCTTATCACAGTCCTGTACTTAACATGCTTTACACAAGGCAGTAATCAGTTGTGCATTGTTCTATCTTGTCCATTGGGATTTCTTACCCACACTGACACCTTGGTAACTGATGGAGATACAGTAAACATTTGTATCTCTACAATACATAGACGCTGAAGCATTCTTCAGGAGACATCTGGGATTGAAGATACCTCGTCTTGGAAAATGTTCACAGTGGTAACAGATTCCTCCTGTTTGATTTGAATGTGAAACAAAATTTTTAAAAATACCATATAAATGGACACACATATAGTACAATATTGTAAGACCTTGCAGTTGTATAGTGTCTTCCACAACTTCAGGACAGCACAAAGCACTTTACAGCCAAAGAAGCACTTCTGAAATGTAGTCACTGTTGTAGTGTAGGAAATATGGAAGCTATTTGTGCAGACCACAAGCTGTAATCTGATAACAAACAGATATTGTATTTTAGTAATGATGGTTGAAAGATAAATATTAGTCCAGGGCAGTTATTTAGAATTCCTCTGCTCTTCTAATTCTGTTAGGGCAATAATGGCTGGTGTCAAAGTGACTTGGAGCTATTTATATTTAATAAAAATTACACTGCTTTTGGGATAAAGTTGGGGGTGTTGAGCCTAAATTTCTCTCTTTCAAAGAGCCTACTTAGGCATAATGGGCAGAATGACAGCCTTCTATGAACTCAGATTATAAGGTTTTCCTTTAATAGTAAATAACAATTGAATTGAAAAATGTTAAATAGTAGCTCTTTCTTACCTTGAGTAATTATAAATAATGCTACAGTTGAGAGTGGAAATTAAAGTGGGGTCAGTTAGGGCATGCCTTTCAGGTGCAGAGGGATCTGAGAGTCCTAGTGCATGAATCGCAAAAGGTTAGTATGCAGGTGCAGCAAGTAATTAGTAAAGCTAATAGAATGTTATCACTTATTGCGAGTGGAATTGAATACAAGAATAGGGAGGTTATGCTCCAGTTATACAGGGCATTGGTGAGATCACATCTGGAATATTGTGTACAGTATTGTTGTCCTTATTTAAAGGAAAGATTTAAATGCATTAGAAGCAGTTCAGAGAATGTTTATTACATTAATACCAGGAATGGGCGGGTTGTCTTATGAGGAAAGGCTGGACAGTTTAGGCTTGTATCCGTTGGAGTTTAGAAGAGTAAGAGGCAATTTGAATGAAACATGTAAGATACTGAGGGGACTTGACAGGGTGAATGTGGAAAAGATATTTCCTTTTGTGGGAGAATCTAGAACTCGGGATCACTGTTTCAAAATAAGGTGCCCATTCAGGACAGAGATGAGGAATTATTTTTCTCTCAGAAGGTTGAGAGACTTTGGAATTCTCTTCCTCAAAAGGTGGAAGAGGCAGAGTCTTTGTATATCTTTGAAGCAGTGGTAGATAGAATCTTGGTGAGCAAGGGGGGGGGGGTGGTGGCAAGCGGGGATAGGTAGGAATATGAGGTTAAAATCAGGTTAGCCATGACCTTATTGAATGGTAGAGCAGGCTTGAGGGACCATATGTTCCTAGCAGAGGCAAGGGCTTGGATAAATAACTTCTAATAGCTGTGACAAAGGGAGAAAGCCAACAATGATCGTGATCAAGACAGGTGGGGAAGGTGAGCTGTGGGGGAAGCCTGGTAAAGGGGAAGATGAAGATATCCTTGTAGGATCAGGCTGGACAATAAAAAACCTTGGCAAATGTAAGATAAAAACAAAATAAACATAGCTAGGCCTCGTGTGGCCAGGATACCACCAAGGGCAGTTGAAAAGAGGCATACTTGCCCTGATGACATCATCAGAATGCGACTTTACCATTTAAATTAAGGCCTTGTACTTTTTGAGCAAGTGGGTTTCCCATGTCCAACTTCAGGCAGGGGAAGATGGTGGGAGGCAGGAATGCAGAGCAAACCCCATCCCAATCCCACTCACCATTTCAGGGGTTTTAAAAAAAAACCCTCGTATTTCTAGCTGTCTAAGGAGGGGCCAGATAAGCAAAAAAAAAGAACCTGCATTTATAAAATGCCTTATCTGCAAAATGCCCCTAAGTACTCCAAAGCAAGGTCATCCCCAAACAGGAACTACAGCACTTCACCCAAGCCTCCTTCTAGAACACCTTCCAAACCCATGACCTCTACCACCTAGAAGGACCACGGCAGCAGACACGGGCACACCACCATGTGCACGTTCCCCTCCAAGCCTCATACAAACCAACATCCTGACTTGGAACTGTATCACGATTTCTTCGATGTCGCTGGGTCAGAATCCTGGAACCCCTCCTTAACAGCACTTAGACTGTACGTATGGGCTGCAGTGGCTCAAGAGGTTGGCCCGCAACCACCTTCAGAAGGGCAATTAAGGATGGGCAATAAATGCTGGAAAAAAATCATAAAAAATAGAAATGTGCTGAGTCACTAGTTCAGCTGTGATAATGGGCGAGGAAATAATGTTGGCTGGTGTACTTCCTTGGTTACAAAGTGATTTGAAATGGTTTGAAGTCACTATATAAATGCAAGTCTTTCTTTCCTTTACCTTCTTGGCCTAAGTTTTTAGTTGCCTGGATCCAATGTCTCCTTCATCAGCTCAGTGTCAAGTACTATCCCATGACTGTACGCTCCTGTGAAACTTATCGGGACTTTTTACAATATTAAAGGCACAATATCAATATAACACGTGGTGATAGAAGTAGCCAAAAGATTGTTTCAATCTATCCTAAATATTACTTTTTAACTTCAGATATAGCATTGTATATGTATATAAATATATATCTGACATACCTTGTCGAGAAATGTGTTCACAACTGCGGAAAACAAGTGAGAAGGAAAGGAGCAGGAGTCTCGGTGTTAGCATGATTTTCACTGATGCTTCGCCATGGAGACACCCACCGCGTCTGCCTTTAAACTGTAAACCAGAACTGTCCCACTATACAACCCACCTAAAGAGGATAGGACCGCATCCCAGCTTCAATCCAATACCGTGGACCTGCTAAAACATATCTGAAAGACACAATAAAGTATTTACACTTCATCAAGCGTGCACTTCTTGTAGATTTTGGGACACCTGCCCTGGGGTAGAGTCCACTCTTGAATGCTCAGTAATTATTTCGTTACATTGATCCATTAGCACCAGCAAACAAAACTGGCAGGCTTCATTTTGCAAAGCTCCCATCTACCACCTACCTCCTCACGATGGAAGTGGTTAAAGATTCAGAACAGTACCTGCTCCCGGCGAAGATTTAACACCAATTCCAAGTGCGAAGTGATTGGCAATCTGAAGGATCCCCACACCCCGCCGAGTTTACTTTTCCAAACAGATTCCAGTGGAAATCTGTTGAAGAACTGTTAGAACGCAGTTCACTGTTCGCTACTGATCCAGTTTAGGATCCCATTGTCATGGTAACTGTCCTTGTGTTTTGGGTGATTTATTTTCCCCCACAACGAACAGCTTCATTTGTTTTCTGTTAGTTCATTACTCTGTCCAGCCCATTCAATACCCCCTACCACACACAATGTGATCTCCCCACGGTTCAGATCTTGACAGACATACACAAGTAAACACCGTTATAATCAACGGCCAGTCTTCATTGACCATTGAAAAATGGAGCGATTTAAAAGCAAATTCGCACAAATTGAACAGATGGAACTTTTCGCAATGGAACTAAAATGCTGGAAAGCTACAGATTTAAGGCAAAAAATCAACGTGAACACGTCGACTGCACTTCAGTCAGCCTGGAATATGAACTTTACAATCTCATAGGGACAGCAGGAGGTCATTCCGTCCCTTGAGCCAGTTCCACCATTCCATTAGGTCATGGTTGATCTGTATCTCAGCTCCATCTACCCACTTTTGGTCCATAACCCTTGATACTTACATCCAATAAAAATTCATAAATCTTGTCTCTTTTGCATCTGTAGCCTTTTGAGACAGAGGCTCCTTAGTTCCAATAACCATTGTGTAAAAAAAGTGCTCCCTGATTTCACTCCTGAATGGCATGTGAACCAGAAGATTGTATCCCCTTGTTCTGGATTCCCCCCCACCGCCCCACCAGAGGAAACAGCTGATAACTTGCAAACTACCTTAACCAAACCCCATGTGATCTGGTTCTCTTTGGAACATTGATAGACCACTTTCCACCACATAACTCACAAGCAGTGGCCTTAAAGAGGTCAGTACCTAAACATCACACCTCTACTGCAGGCTGGATCAGCTGGTACATATGACAGGGTCTCTCAACACAAAGAAGTGTCAAAAGTATAACAAAAGGACTAACATTTATATACTACCTTTCAAGTCCTTAGGACATCACAAAGTGCTTTGCAGCCAATGATGTACTTTTGAAGTGTTATAATGTAGGAAAAGTGGCAACTGCAAATTCTCACAAACAGCAAACAATTTTTTTTTCAGTGTTATTGGTTGAGAGATAAACATTGGCCCCAGACAGAGATAGCTAACTCTCCTGCTCTTCGTTAAAATAGCAACCAGGGTATCTTTTACATCCACCTCTGAAGGCAGACGGGACATCAGTTTAGTTTCTTATCCAAAAGGCAGAACCTTCAACATTAAGAGAGTGAGGTCAGATTATCCAGTCAAACCTCTTGAGTAGAGAAATTGAACACACAACTTTCTGACTCTGAGGCAAGGGTGTTGCCCACTGAGCCACAACTGACATCAAATAAGAGAACTGTAGCTAATTGATGCTGCTTACTTGCGGATCTGGCTTAATGAGTTTTCAAGTGCCAGAAAACATGTGGATTCCCTGATCAACACTAATCAATCTCTAGAGATAAAAACAAAAAAACTGCGGATGCTGGAAATCCAAAACAAAAACAAAAACAGAATTACCTGGAAAAACCCAGCAGGTCTGGCAGCATCGGCAGAGAAGAAAAGAGTTGACGTTTCGAGTCCTCATGACCCTTCGACAGAACTTGAGTTCGCGTCCAAGAAAGAGTTGAAATATAAGCTGGTTTAAGGTGTGTGTGTGGGGGGCGGAGAGAGAGAGAGAGAGAGAGAGAAGTGGAGTGGGGGTGTGGTTGTAGGGACAAACAGTTTACTGCTTGTTTGTCCCTACAACCACACCCCCACTCCACTTCTCTCTCTCTCTCTCTCTCTCCGCCCCCCACACACACACCTTAAACCAGCTTATATTTCAACTCTTTCTTGGACGCGAACTCAAGTTCTGTCGAAGGGTCATGAGGACTCGAAATGTCAACTCTTTTCTTCTCCGCCGATACTGCCAGACCTGCTGAGTTTTTCCAGGTAATTCTGTTTTCCAATTAATCTCTAGTTGACCTCAGGAGATGTGCATATTTATAGCTATTTGGCTTAGGTGAAGCCTCCTGCTGTTCCTATGTGATTGTAAAGTTGATATTCCAGGCTGACTGAAGTGCAGTCGACGTGTTCACATTGCTTTTTGTCTTAAATCTGTAGCTTTCCAGCATTTTAGTTTTCACTTAAAGGATAACAATATACATAGAGAAGCCTGACAACTACCATTCCACCATTATAAAACAGCAAATCATTTCACTCAGCGTGAGTAACTTCTCATTGGGAAATAAAGTATAGACTCTCCTCCTGTACATGTTTCTCTGCTTTCTACTTTCAAATTCTTTTTGCCCTCCCCCTTCTTATATTTCTGTTTGCATTCCTCTCTTTCTGTATGCCTGTTACATTCTTCTTTTTCCACTGTGGTTTCGTATCTCTATTTCTCAGTCTATGGGGTGAATTTTAATTCTTTCCCCCATCCCACTATCAGCAATTAGCCAATATGGGTTGGGGGCGGGGGAAACGGGGTGGGGCGTGGGGGGATGGTAGTCGTGCAAGGGCATCATCTAAAAGGAGAAATTTGAGACACAATCAAACCCAGGTATCAATCTGGTGAATCTAGGCTATACCCACCCTGCCCCCACTACCAGCAACTGAATGCAGAACTCCAAGTGGAGACTGACTAAAGATTTTATACAAATTTCAGCATTTGACTGGCACAGTGTAACTCAGTTCTGCAGCCCCAATGTGCATTTGATGGGTACCAACCCATGACAGGCAACCCATACAGATTGCAACCCCTATGTTTGGTCTAAACCCTTCCCCTCCCCCACTGACTCAGTTTTCATCCACTGACAGTGCAACAAGTTTATGACACAATCAAGGTGATAGGATGGAAGCTGTCTAACCAATTAGGGCCCAGCTCCTGTAGGAGCAGTGATTGTTTCCTGGAATGCTGGGTCAGAGATCCATCACTGAATTCTAAAGTCTCCAGGTGCATCTTTTTAATTTAAAGATAACTTCAAATGGAATGCAGTGATGCAAAAAAGATAATTGGGCTAATGGAGTGAGTAGCATAAAGAGTGTCAGAGATCCAGGCAAAGCAACTTTCAGCAGCGCAGAAAGAATGAGCAAAAAGGCGCCCAAGTATTTTCCGTCGCTTTACGACACCAACAGCAGTGCCTCCTCTTTGAACAGCTTCAACATCTGGAAGAACCTGTTCCCGATGCAGGAGATCACGGAAACCAAGAGCCCGAAGGCTTCCCTGTGGCCACGAGGACTGGCAGACAATCCCTATGAACCCCTGAAATTCTTCTCCCCTCCGGCGGGAGGGGACTCCGCCTGGAGTGAGCTGGATGAGATCTGCGAGCTTGACATCCGACTGAAGGAGATGGAGCTCCTCACGTTAACAGGGGATGGGTTCGATTTGAGGAGATGTGAGCTCTGGCATTAACCTTTTTCTTTTGAAGCTGTTGTCATCCCCAGTTTTCAATTTCATGCCTACTTCTTACTTTCCTGCGCTTCTTGGAGTCGAGGCCGTTTCTAAATTGGAGGGCTTGCGATCTGATTGCAAATTACATCAGGGCTATGAGTTTAGGGACCACCTCCAGGCATCATTCTCCTCATCATGCCAGCTCCTCACACTGCAGTATAACTTGTTCAGTGTGAAACCACTTGTAAAGAGTTCCCAGTGTTGTATGGGGTTTCCTGGGAACATTTCAACTGATGAGAGGTAATAAACCAAGGCTCTGTCTGCCCTCTCAGATGGGCATAAAACAGCACTATTCAAAGAGCAGGAGACTTCTTCTAGGTGTCCAAGGCCAACATATATCCCTGAACCATCATCAGTACAAACAGAAAACCTAGTCATTTATTTAATTTGCTGTTTGTGGGAGTTTACTGTGTGCAAAATGGCTGCTACCTTTCCCAACAATGCAACAGTGACTAGAATTCAAAAGTAATTCATTGTTTGAAAAGCACATTGGGACATCCTGAGGGTCATGAAAGGCATGATAAAAATGCAAGTCCTCTCTTTAAAATCTATATTTCCTGTATTCTTGTCCGTTTTCTGTTCTTCGCTTCTCTCCAGAGGTGATAACTCACTGAAGCTGAAAGTGTTCTGCTCCATTTAATAAAGAGTCTGCATTATTCACTTATGAACTTCAACAATGAATGTTGACAGACTAGAAGGGGTGAAAGTGACTTAACTTTCTTACTGGTACATTTGTATAAGGAATCCTAAATTTGACTAATTATTATTTAATGCATAGAAGGTAATCTCTCTGAGCAGTAACTGCTTTTTGAAATTGAACTTGTGGTTTCCGTGTTCAAAGCACTTTGGTTATCAATCCATTGCCCCTGAGGCATGTTTGAACAAAATAAAGAATTTGCGTCATGACTGGCATCAAAGGGCTGGACAGATTGATGCAGCCAGTAATCCACAAATAACAGCACAGGCTCACTCCCTAAACCTCTGACAACCAAAGTGGTTCACAACAAGCCATGCACTGTCAGATAAGACTAATGAGAAAACCTCACACAATTCCTCACTGTGCCAGGAATATTCTGATTTACAATTGGTCAGCTTTAAAAGGTGGCACTACACTTTTGAAAATATCAGGTTGATTTTATGAATACAACAATCAGCCAACCATTGAAGTCTCTGGGATCAGGTAAAATTGGCAGTGAAAGTTGTCAAAGCATCACAATAAGCTATAATGAATGAGTTCAGTGCTTATTCATATTCCAAATGATGAGATAAAAGCCCACCAAAGAAACGTGCTGCATTTCAAATTCCAACTGTGAAAGAAGCGTGGAAAGAAGTGCCCATTATTTGCTCAAAGAATTGAAATAAAATCCACCACATTCTGTTTGAACCAATCTTCACACAAGATCAGTTAATTGATCTAATACAGAAACCAAGAGAAACTCACCCCCATGCACCCACACTAAAACATAATTAACTACAACCGAGTGACTTCCATTCTCATTTCCGTTTTCCCCACTCATTCAGTCTTTTAACCACAATTCGATGAGCCACTCGATTTCTTAACTACGAATGGGTGATTACCTCTCTCTAGCCGTCACTTGTCATTCTCCACCCCCCCCCCCCTTGTCTCTGCATTCCCATTTCCTCGGCCACTTTCTTACCGATATGCCATGCCAGACCATACCGGCTTTACTCTCATCTCTGCAGGCTAGACTTCCTTGTGCAAGGTGATTGGGACTGACTATTCTTCAGCTGGGACTCAATCTTAGTTTTCTCCAGCAGTACTGGAACATTACATCCTTTAAATCGGGCACAGTTTTACTTTCAATTTAAATTGTGTGCATTATTGTGGATTGTTAATTACTTTTCGGTTTTATTGAGAAACAAATATATCTGTAGGCCTTTCAATGATGGTCATTTGTTCAACCTCAAAGCAACATTTTTTTTGAAATTCCTGGTGCATTTGTTTGAAATTAGCAGTAAGAGACACCTTAAAATTGAAGAACTTATAATTGTGGGGAAATACTTTTTAAATGGTCATCAATGCATTTTTTAAATGTTACCGGAAAGTGCAATATTTTTTGATGTAATTTGTTATCTGATCTGCAAATTTGCTATTTATGTTTCTATTCACATTCTTTTATTTCTTGCTTGTTTTTCTTTCTCGTATTGATTATTAGTTCTTATTTTTCATTCTTTATTTTTATTTGGCACTTTATTGGATATTCTTTTCTGCTGATGCTATTAAAAATCATTCCCACAGAGAGAAAAGAATTACTTTAGGGCCAATCACTTAGTATCCGCCTGTTCCAAAACTTCCCTATTTCTACTTTTTTATACCTCCATAAAATTGAGCTTGTTCAAAACTCTGCTGCCTGTTTCCTAACCTGCACCAATTCCTGTATCTGTCACCATGTTTTTATTTCTGGATTCGTTAGCTTCTTACTCTAAGAGATCTCCCGGAGTCAATGGTTTTTGGTTGAAAACACTTTTAATTACATGCTAACTATTTACAAAAGTTACAAAAGTAAGACCAGGACATAGCTGGAGCTATTCTCTAAGATGGTTCTCAGTCATCTTCTCTCAGTGAGTGACATTACTGTGACATAGCTCCTTACGCATATGCTCAATGGCTATGATTAGAGTTTACATTTACTCTACACCATTCACCCTTCACTGCTGAATTCACTGACCTAGATTGACACCCAGTCCAGCGATGCCTCAATTTACCAAATCTCATCCTTGAGCTGGATTTAGTCAGCCTGACAGGGGTCTCGCCCACTTCCTGTAGAACCAGTGGAGGACCACTGTCAGTTCCATGGGGGAGGCCTGATAGTATTAAGTGAGTGGCCACTGTTAGACTTTCCTCAGGATTCAGGGCCATGGCAGTGGAAGTCCTGCCCGCCAAGAAATACTAGCCAATCAGAGGTTGGCAGCTCTCCATTGCTCGTCAGCACCAACAGGAGCAGTGGCAGCTGCCTGCAATGTACCCACCAGAGGCACAGGATCACTGGGAGGCCCCAGGCCAAAGGTGAGATGGGGATCGCAAGGTTGCAGGGGGGAAGGGGAGGGCAGGGGAGTCAGAGTTAAGGACCACGGATGGGTTTCAGCATCCAACCCCCAACTTTCTCAATACCAGGGCCCTCTTAACCAGAGTTTGATAATGAGGGACCACCCCAGCTCCCACCTCTCCTGCTTGCTGCTACTTTGCTGGGTGGTCTTCCAGAGGTGTGGGAAAGCCATGTGGCTCCCATTTAATCGCTCAGCCACCAACAAATTGTGGTGGGCTCAGGGATAATGGATGTCAATTGGCTCATTAATGACATCCCTTTCCACTCTCCCATCCAATTGGGGGAGGTTTGCCAGTGCTGTAAGACTGACACCGGGCCTCTCTCACGATTAAGTGGGCCCAGCAGCCATGGTTCTCACCATAGCAGGCTGAAATAAATCCATTCCCTTGTTTTCAAATCTTCCCATGGCCTCAGCCTCCCACTCTCTATAATTTCCTCTGGCTCACAACACTACTTCCAGTGTGCAAAACTGAAGTCCCTGGCTATAATTTTCAACACAACCATCTTCAGTGGGAAGCAACCAAGAGAAAAAAAAAACATAGAGAAAGAAAGACTTGCATTTATATAGCACCTTTCATGACCTCATAAAGTCCCAAAGAAAGCTACTGGCACTTAGGAATACTATATTTGCCCTGGATGGAGCGCAGGGTAGGATGATACCTGGACTCCAAGGATTAAATTACAAACATTAAATAAACTAGGGTTGTATTACCTGGAATCTACATAGGACATGTGGCACAGAAACAAGCCATTTGACCAACCCAGTCCATGCTGCTGTTTATGCTCCTCTAAGCTCCCCCCATCTTTTCTCATCTCATGTACCATCCTAATCATCTATTCCCTTCTCTCTCAAATGCTTGTCCAGATTCTCCTTTAGAAGTTCGAGAGGTGATTTAATCAAAGTTTTCAAAATATTAAGGGGACAGATAGAGTACAGTTACAGAGAAACTGTTTCTGCTGGCTTGGGAGTCTGGTACTTGGGAACATAGCACAGGATTTTCCAGTTCCACCCACCGCAGGATTAGAAATTCCTGCCCGAAGTCAAGGGACCTTTGGCTGGTCCATCAAATTTTCCATCCTGCCCGCAACAATTTCTGCCCACAGGTGGGATCAGAAAATCCTGCCCGTAGTCTAAAAATTAGAGCCAGATCTCTCAGGAAATGAAATTAGGAAACACTTCTTTAGGCAAAAGGTGATATAAGTTTGGAACTCTCTCCTGTAAATGGCAGCTGATGCTAGATCAATAGTTAATTTTAAAGCTGAGATTGTTAGATTTTTGCTCACCAAATTAAGGCACTAAGGGATATGGAACAAAGGCAGGTGTGCAGATTTAGGTCACAGATCAGCCATGATCTCATTGAATGGTGGCAGAATAGGCTTGAGTAACTAAATGGCCTCCTCCTGTTCCCATGTTTGTTTTTATGCAGTTCTGTTTGAAGTGTACTCACTGTTATAATGTAGAAAACATGGCAGCCAAATTGCATAGAGCAAGCTCCCACAAACAGCAATGTGATAATGACCAGATAATCAGTTTTGTGATGTTGATTGAGCGATAAGTATTGGTTAGGACACTGGGAAGAACTCCCCTGTTCTTCTTCAAAGTAGAAGCATACATTCACCTGACATATAGAGCCTTGATTCAATATCTCATTTGAAAGATACCAACTTACCATACTGAACCATGCTTTGAGATACAGGATTAAGCCAAGACTATCCACCTTAGTCGTGAGATCCTTTTGACAGCTGATCTATAATCACTTTGGTCAAATGGTTCCTGTCCCTCGCTATTGACATGCCAACCTCTGTGCCACCAGAGGAGAAAGCGTCTATAAAAAATGTTGTGTGTATTTTAACATGTCTGTTGCCATTTTGACCAAAACCTAGTCTAAATAGAGCATGCTATATCGAGGGATTTGGAAGGAAACCAAATAGATAATGGATGTTTAGTCTAAACAGCAAACCCAAATTTACTGGAATGATTACAGTCAACTTAGCAGAACCAAACCAAACTGATCACTCAGTCCCATCTGCCACATCCTGAACCTTGCCAAATGGTAAGAACATAAGAATTGGGAGCAGGGTCGAGTGGGCCATTCAGCCCCTTGAATCTGCTCCACATTCAGTGAGGAATGGGTGATCTTCTAACTCAAATCCACCTTCCTGCATTACCCCCATAATCCTCAATTCCCCTAACTTCCAAAAAACTGTCGATCTCTGACTTGAATAGACCCTGTGACATATGCACAACCCCTGGGGTAGGTAATTCCAAAGGTTCACTACTCTTTGAATGAATAAACAGCTCCTCATTTCAGACCAAAATGACTGACCCCATCGTCTCAGACTGTGATCCCTAATTCTAGATTCTCCAACCAGAGAAAATATCCTCCCAGCACGACTCTGTCAAGCCCTTTAAGCATTTTCTGCATGTCAATAAGATCACTTCCCATTCTCTTAAACTCTAGGAAATGTAGGCCCATTCCACTCAATCTCCCCACATAGGACAATCCCCTCATCCCAGAATCTTTGTTGCACTCCCTGTAAGGCAAATATATCCTTCCTTGGGTAAGGAGACCAAAACTATACAAAGTACACCAAGTTTAACGTCACCAAGGCCCTAAAAAATTACAGTAAGACTTCTTATCCAATGACCTGTTTATTCCGGCTCTCTGTTTTCTGTCCATTAACCAATCCTTAATCCCTACTAATATATTACCCCCAACCCCATGGGCCCTAATTTTGTGTGGCACCAAGTCAAATGCTTTTTGAATAGCTTTATGATGTTGCTTTGCAGAAGCTGTGATAGGGTGTCTCTAGGCAATTTGACTACGGTTGTCCCTCAACCACAGCTTAGAAAGAGTTGACATTTCGAGTCCTCATGACCCTTCGACAGAACTTAGAACTTAGGGTCATGAGGACTCAAAACGTCAACTCTTTTCTTCTCCGCCGATGCTGCCAGACCTGCTGAGTTTTTCCAGGTAATTCTGTTTTTGTTTTGGATTTCCAGTATCCGCAGTTTTTTTGTTTTTATAGCTTAATAAGATTAGAAACCTATCCATCTTGTTAGTTCACCAATCTGCTGTGCCACTTTGCACCTGGGCATCGCATTCCTTGCCAAGGAAGAACATTAATGGTTTAATTTCAAGTTAAAAAATCAGCAATCCATGCCCATGATAACTTAGAAAGAGAATTACATATATTTACATAACGCCTTTCACAGGTTTAGGATGTCCTAGCCCACTCCACAGCCAATGAGTACTTCCAAATTGTAGTCACTGGTGTAATGCAGGGAACAATGACAACCAACAACAATGAGTTGATGTGCAGGTGATCTGCTTTGTTGGCTGGGGATACCAGCAGATCTCTCCTGTTCTCCTTTGAATCATGTTGTGTGATCTTTTGCCTTACAGGGCAGAAAAAAGGGCCTACAGTTTAACATCTCATCTGAAACCCAATTCCTCCAATTAGTGAAGCACTCCCTCAGTACTACACTGAGATGTCAAACTAGGTTATGTGCTCAAGTCTCTGGAATGGGGCTTAAACCCACAACCTTCCGACTCGTCAAGAGATGAGAATGCAATTCACAGAGCTACAGCTTGGAAAGATAATATTGTGTAACCCAAACCAACAATGAAATAAAACCACGCACAAGGTATCTAATCAGAAAGAATGCAAGATAATTAACTTTTAGCTCATACACATTATATAAAATTTACAGCACAGAAGCATGCCATTTGGGCCCCACTTATCCTTGCCAGCGATTATGTTCCACATGAGCCTACTCAACTTCATCTTACCATATTCTACTCTTCTATTCTTTTATTTAGCTTCTCCTCTAATGCATCCATACTATTCACCTCAACTACCCCACATGGTAGCACATTCTCACCGTTCACAGCAACCTATTACCAGTATTGTGAAATTGTTCTGTCTTTGATGTGTCGCTACAAAGTACGCTAGTAAAGACTTTATTTCGACTGTTAAGACTTTTACATGTAACAAAACAGTCTGCTTTTCTACAGATAAATTTCTGAAGATGTTAAAGGATGAAAAGATGCAAGACATCAAGGCAGCTAAGGAAAAGAAGAAACAGATGATAAGGGACAAAGCAAAGAAATGGTAGCTGTCTGAATGTGCAGTAACAAGGGAATGTCGACAGCCTGTGGGAGCAACCACCAAAGTACAATCAAAGATATTTAATATCAGAGGTTGACACACAAAGCACCATCTTGTACTGAATTATTCATCGCGCTTTAGTTTCCTGATTTGTAACTACATACCTCATTTCAGTTTGAACTGTCAAATTCTGTAAAGAAACTTTCAAGTGTGGATATTCTGCCCAATAACTCTGCTATGCCATAGAGTGAGCGAATTTGCACATTATTTAAGCTGCACCCATTTTTAACAAGAATGATAATGCACCTTGGTTGTAGCACAGCGGGAGTCCAACCCTCTCTTTCTAACAGCTCCTGTAGGAAGTGTTATATCAAAGGGGTTTACTACAGTCAATGTACGTTAAGATTAAAATATTGGGTGATCTGCCTTGCCATCATCTTGTTTGTTGACATTCAATCAGGGTGGGGTTGCCAACTCTGGTTGGATCTTTTTCTGGAAGTTTCATCAGGTGACCTCCAACCTCCAACCACCTTCCCCCATCTCCAATATTAAAAATAATAAAGGAAAATGTGTCAAAGAAAATGAAAAGAAAAAAACACAACCCTTCTTTTTAAATGTCCCTCCAATTTTTCTCTTGGGTTTTTACTTGCACCAGTGTTCAGGAGATTAATCTTCAATTTCTGGAGATTCTAGGATAATCTTGAAGAGTTGACAATCCCAAATCTGGGGATAATTATCCTCCAAAATAACTTGATCAGTTATGTATATTATAAACCTTGGAGATAGAGCCAAGCCAAGGAAATTTCTTCAACTTCAGCAACCCCATCCCTTCCCCATTATGTGTTTTAAATTGCTCACCTCCCCTTCCCCATCATAGACTATTTGATAAACAGTGAATTGAAAACCCATATATAATATATACAAGAAATTGATAGAAAAATAACAGTAAAATATTTAAGTATGCATATCTTTAACTCAAACAATTATCAGTTGATATTTGATAGTTCTCCACTGATTGATGTTACAATGAACCATTCATCTTCCTTTTCTTTATCTCAACAGGATACAGCTTTCAGATCCTTTAATTGCTTGATAATATATATTTAAGTTCTGTAATTCAACTTCTATCATTCAAGAGTGCTGTTATTTAAAAATCAAGCCACATTACCGCTTGTGCTATCTTTTTGCCAATACCTAAATCCATTTTCTGGGGTATAAAATGATGTATGTCCATAGATTACACTCAGGGTTCCTCCTGAAAGATCCATCCTTCATCCTTCACCATTCTGGAGACGCTTTTAATAGTTGAGGCACTCCTGTGGACAAAAGATTTCAAAATTGTTTTTCCCCAATTTCTATTTAATTCACTTAAGCACTTTAAACACCCTTAAAGTCAAACTACTTAAATTCCCCTCCAGTATCACCCCTGCCCCCACACCCCCGTGCCCCTCTCCCCCCCACCACACACACACACACACACACACACACACTGAGATGCAATATAGCAACTGAACAGATGTTTGGCAGCATCAGTGTAGGGTCCTTCTGATGGTACAGTTCCAAAAATGTGCTGACCATGTCAGTTTGTAAAATGAGCTCTTTAGACAGCAATTAACATGTGGCTCTGATGGCATGTGTGCCTAGAGGAGGTTACTGCTAAGCTCAGCCATGCATGTCTGCACATTTCTGGAAGTTTGACACAAAAGGATTTTTTGCAAAAGGCACATAATTATGAGAACTGGACAGTTACTCGCCTGATGTCAATAACAATCCAGAACTGGCTTGCTTCCAATACTGCTCTGTTTATCAAAAGTTAATTAATAGATGGCTATGGTACATTCAAAGAGGGTGTGCGGTGGAATGTAAAAGGCATAATAAATGATATAAGTCGATAATTGACTGTGAATGACTACATGTGGCCTTTAAGTACAAGATTCTACATTAAGTTAAAATGCTGGGATGAGTTAGAATTACGTTTAAATCTTTTTATCGGTAATTAAAACTTGAATAGAATATATAAAAGAATGTGGCAACATTGCTTAAGGCATAAAACATTCTGGCATTAGATTTATGCTGAAGAATTATCATCATTTGATGTGTAAAGTGTAAACTGCTTTATAAAGGGGGAAGGTTTAACTTTGAGGTTATTTGTTCACTTGGAATTGGAAAATGTTACAATTTTGGTTTGGAATTAATTGGTAAGTGTTTCTGTAGAAGAAAGGTAGTGGAGTATTAAACATTGAAATTGTATATCATTGGGATATTTGATATAAAAGTTAATAATGTACAATATCAATGATTTTACAATTTGGAATTTTTTGTAGTTAATTTTTGAACAGCCCACAGATAAAATAGTTAAGCAATGCAAAATAAGTACACTAATAAATAAAAGTATATAATAAATGGAGATGTGAAATTGTCTGAAGTTTATATACTTAATATTGCTATGAAGATGTGCTATATAAAATACTAATTTGATTGTTCTAAAAGAATGATATTTTGCTGAAACAAAGACATGAACTGTAAATATCTGCTAATTTGCAGTGGTGAAGCCACATTCCACTCCTTGGATACACCAGGTGTATGAGGATCCCTGTTAGTATCATTGTTCAGTATGAAAGGAGCCCTACCAAAGCTGCATTTAATGGGAATCAGTGGGAAAACTCTCCACTAGTTGGAGTCATACCTAGCACAAAGGAAGATGGTTGTGGTTGTTGGAGGTCAGTCATCTCAGCTCCAGGACATCACTGCAGGCATTCCTCAGGGTAGTGTCCACGGTCCAACCATCTTCAGCTGCTTCATCAATGATCTTTTTTCCATCATAAGGTCAGAAGTGGGGATGTTCGCTGATGATTGCACAATGTTCAGCACCATTCGTGACTCCTCAGATACTGAAGCAGTCCATGTCCAAATGCAGCACGACCTGGACAATATCCAGGCTTGGGCTGACAAGTGACAAGTAACGATCGTGCCACACAAGTGTCAGGCAATAACCATCTCCAACAAGAGAGAATCCAACCATCAGCCCTTGACATTCAATGAATTCCCCACTGCCAACATCCTGGGGGTTACCATTGACCAGAAACTGAATTGGACTAGCCATATAAATACTATGGCTGCAAGAGCAGGACAGAGGCTAGGAATCATGTGATGAGTAACTCATCTCCTGACTCTGCAAAGCCTGCTCACCATCTACAGGGCAAAGGTCAGGAGTATGATGGAATACTCTCCACTTGCCTAGATGAGTGCAGCTCCAACAACACTCAAGAAACTTGACATCATTCAGGACAAATCAGCCCACTTATCTGGCACCACATCCACAAACATTCACTCCCTCCGCCGCCGATGTACAGTAGCAGCAGTGTGCACCATGTACAAGACGCTCTGCAGGAATTCACAAAGGCTTCTTAGAGAGCACCTTCCAAACCCATGACGACTACCAACTAGGAGGCCTAGGGCAGCAGATACATGGGAACACCACTACCTCAAATTTCCCATCCAAGTCACTCACCATCCTGACTTGGAAATATATTGCCATTCCTTCACTGTCGCTGGGTCAAAATCCTGGTACTCCCTAAAAGCACCACACCACAGGGGCTGCAGCGGTTCAAGAAGGCAGCTCACCACCAGCTTTTCAAGGGTAATGAGGGATGGGCAATAAATACTGGCCCAGCTAGCGAAGCCCACATCCCATGAATGAATTTTTAAACAATGAAAAGGGTTTGAAATGCCATCATGACCTATCTGGCTTTCCGTAGTCATGTGACCTCAACCATGAGGCAGTTCTCTGGATGCTGCCATCTTAAGTCCACATCAATAAAGACCTACAATGAGAAAGCACTGTAATCTTTAGACAGAAATATGGTGTCAGGAAGTGGAGATAACACAGTTTTAAAAATCCTGGAGTTGCTGCAGAAAAGACACACAGAAATGTCCAACTCTGCTAAAAGCTGCTGAAAAAGGACAAGGAAAAACACATACTGAATGCTGCAAGTAAAATACTGAGTGAGCAACTTCCCACCTCCAGCTCTTGTCAAAATGAAAAGTGATATGTAGCAAAACTGGCAGTTTTCCACTTGCAATAGCAAAACTATGAACTTCCAAAAGGTTTAATTAACAAGCCAGAGATGATAAGAGTAGCCGCAGTTCTAACGCTGCTGGGGAGCGACCATTACAAATTGTATACCACCCTAAATCTAACTGAAGAACAAAGAAAACAAATGGCAAAGATTTAGAAAGCCTTGCACAAACACTTTGAACCCCAAGTAAGTGTTATATATGAACGCTATGGCCTGAATTTTTTGGACATTGGGTGCACATGGATCAGCAGGCCCAGGGAGGCTGGGAAATGGGCTCCCACCCACGATTGGCCCCCGACAGCATTTTCATGCTGGCTGATTACATAATGGCCAGCCAACATGAAATGCATGCTGAAAAGTTCAGCAGTGCTGGAGTGGGGGCAGGAAGAGGGAAGGCGACTGCATCACTGTGGGTGCAGGTGAGTACTTCAGGGAGCCACAGACCTGCAAATAATGAAATGAAGCAGTAAAAAGCTGCAAAAAAATGCCCGTGCATCACAATCAAGCATCTGAAAGCATACATCATAAAAATGCTATTCCCAGATATTTCTTTTTCTTTTATTTCCTAATGAAGGTTTCATCCCGCCCTTGGATGAGGTTTCATGAAAAATGTAAAGGCCACCTGGCCGATTCACCCATCTGCCAACTGTAGGGTTGGACGGTCCACGGAAAATTGCAGACAATTGTGCAGTTAAAGGGCTTAATTGTCTGCTTAACTGTTGGTGGGTGCGCTTCTGGCTTTTGCACATGCCTTCCAAGCGAAATATCACATGAGTGTGCGATGAATTCGCAACTCTCCCCGACATCATTATGCTGGATTTTATGCCCCATCAGGTTGGGCACGCACCCACCCATGGCACATAAAATTCTGCCATATGCATTCAACACTAGAGCTCAAGGTGAACAGGAAACTATTTATCAGTATGTGACTTGAATAACACAGCTTGCAGAAGCATCTGAATTCAGTTGGGGTGGGGCAGGTGGGGAAGGTTGTGGCATAGTGGCACTGTCACTGGACTTAGTAACCCAGAGACCGAGGATAATGCTGTGGGGACCCAGGTTCAAATCCCACTATGGCAGATGGTGAAAGTTGAATTCAACAACTATCTGGAATTAAAAGACAATGAAACCATTGTCAGTTGTCATAAAACCCCATGTGATTCACTAATGCCATTTAGGGAAGGAAATCTGCCATCCTTACCTGGTCTGGCTGACATGTGACTCCAGACCCACAGTAATGTGGTTGACTCTTAGCTGCCCTCTGAAATGGTCTAGCAAGCCACTCAGTTGTATCAAACCAGTAAAAAGCCTAAAAGGAATAGAAATGGACAGATCACCTGGCACCAACCTAGGTATTGGAAACGACAATGGCAAACTCTGACCTGTGCACCCTGCAAGTTCTCCTTATTAACATCTGGGGGCTTGTGCCAAAAATGGGAGAGCTGCCTCACAGATTAGGCAAGCAACAATCTGACATAGTCATATTCACCGAATCATACCTTATAGACAATGTCCCAGAAACCACCATCACAATCCCTGTGTATGTCCTGCCCTATTAGCAGAACAGAGCCAACAGATGTGGCAGCACAATAGTATTCAGTCAGTCAAACATGGGCAAGGAAACCTCCTGCTGATTACCAAGTACAGCCACCGCCCCCCGACCGCCCACCCCCCGCCGCCCCCAGACCCCACCCCCCCCACACCCCTTTAGTTGATGAATCAGTACTCCTCCATGTTGATGTTATGCCACAGCAGTTGGTAAAGGCTGAATTATTTAAAATCCTAGAGGGAAACTTTAAACAACTGTCATAACCTATATTTTCAATTGGTATGTATGAGATGCAGCTCTGAATTTAGAAATGAAACCACCAAGCTTCCAGAGGTTTTTATATAAATAAAATTAAACCTTTTATAATTTAACAAGGAATTGAACACATACACATGCCTACAAATTACTACCATAATAACTTTTAAACAAATCCCCAAATTAATCTCTCTTAGGTAAATATCTTCTCCAAAGCGACAATATCCCATAGACGTAAACAGACACCAGGCAAAGCACATTTAATCTTACGAATTCAAAATGAGGCTCCATTCAATTTGGTTCCTTTGCACAGATATATGCTTACAGGCGGTTTAAATCTCACATACCTATAACACACACAAAACGTTTTTCTACATATACCTAGCCTTCCCTTTGAATGCAAATTCTCATTGTGTCACCAAGCCCTTTGAACTCCACCTCTTCTAACAATAAAACCCCTTTCATAGTACAAATTTTATTAGTAATATAAACATACTGCTTGGTGTCTCTTAGCTAGGTGCAAGATTTCAACCCAGTCTTTTGAATGGTTTATTCAACAAAATGCAAATGTACACTATACCTTGCTGTCTAACATCCCAAAACTACTGAACATCAAAGCAACTAGACCAGCTGGCTTTAATCCAAGTAAGACACACACACTCACATCCACAGACACAAACCCTACAAGCCTAATTTAAAATAATTTCCAATAACATTATATGCATTAATTTCTTCATGACAGTTGAACACCACTTGGAGGAAGCACTGAGGGTGGCAAGGGCACAGAATGTACTCTGGGTGGGGTACTTCAATGTCCATCACCAAGACTGACTCGGTAGCACCACTACAGACTGAGCTGGCTAAGTCCTAAAGGACATAGCTGCTACACTGGATCTCCGGCAGCTAGTGAGGGAAGCAACAAGAGGAAAAAACATACCTGACCTCATCCTCGCCAACTTGCCTGCCACTGATGCATTAGTCCATGACAGTATCAGTAGGAGTGACCCCCTCACAATCCTTGTGGAGATGAAGCCCTGTCTTCACATTGAGGATACCCTCCATCGTATTGTGTGCCACTACCACCGTGCTAAATGGGATAGATTTCGAACAGATCTGGCAACTCAAGACTGGGCATCCATGACGCACTGTGGGCCATCAGCAGCAGAATTGTACCCAACTGCAACCTGTAACCTCATGGCCCAGCAGATCCCCCACTCTACTATTACCATCAAGCTGGGGGTCAACCCCAATTCAATGACGAGTACAAGAGGGCATGCCAGGAGCACAACCAGGCATTCTTAAAAATGAGGTGTCAACCTGGTGAAGCTACAACACAGGACTACTTGTGTGCCAACCAACGTAAGCACCAAGTGATAGACAGAGCTAAGCGATTCCGCAACCAATGGATCAGATCTAAGCTCCACAGTCCTGCCACACCCAGTTATGAACGGTGATGGACAATTCAACAACTCACTGGAGGAGGGGGCTCCACAAATATCCCCATCCTCAATGATAGGGGAGCCCAGCCCAGCAAAAGATAAGGCTGAAGCAGTTGCAACAACTTTCAGCCAGAACTGCCCAGTGGATGATCCATCTTGGCCTCCTCCAGAGGTCGCCAGCATCATTGATGCTGGTCTTCAGTCAATTCGAATCAGTCCACATGATATCAAGAAATAGTTGAAGGCACTGGATACTGCATACAGGCCCTGACAATATTCCAGCAATAGTACTGAAGACTTCTGCTCCAGAACTTGCCATGACCCTAGCCAAGCTGTTCCAGTACAGCTACAACACAGGCATCTACCCAGCAATGTGGAAAATTGTCCAGATATGTCCTGTACACAAAAAGCAGAACAAATCCAACCAGGACACTTACAGCCCCATCAGTCTACTCTCGATCATCAGTAAAGTGATGGAAGGGGTCATCAACAATGCTATCAAGTAGCACTTGCTTACCAATACCCTGCATACTAGCATTCAGTTTGGATTCTGCCAGGGCCACTAAGCCCCTGACCTCAGTGCAGCCTTGTTTCAAACATGAACAAAAGTGATGAACTCAAGAGGTGAAATGAGAGTGACTGCCTTTGACATCAAGGCAGCATTTGACCAAGTGTGATACCAAGGAGCCCTAGCAAAATTGGTGTCAATGGGAATCAGGGGGAAAATTCTCCGCTGGTTGGAGTCGTACTTAGCACAAAGGAAGATGATTATGGTCGTTGGAGGTCAATCATCTCAGTTCCAGAACATCACTGCAGGAGTTCCTCAGGGTAGTGTCCTAGGCACACCCATCTTCAGCTGCTTCATCAATGACCTTCCTTCCACCATAAGGTCAGAAGTGGGGATGTTCACTGATGATTGCACAATGTTTGACACCATCCATGACTTTTCAGATATGAAAGCTGTCCATGCTCGAATGCAGCAAGGCCTGGACAATATCCAAGCTTGGGCTGTCAAGTGGCAAGTAACATTCACACTTCACAAGTGGCAGGCAATGACCATCTCCAACAAGACAGAATCTAACCATCGCCCCTTGACATTCTTTGGCATTACTATCACTGAATACCCCACTATCAATATTCTGGGGGTTACCATCAACTTGGAACAGAAGTGGACTAGCCATATAAATAATGTGGTTACAAGAGCCCATCAGAGGCTAGAAATCCTGCAGCGAGTAACTCACCTCTCGATTCACCAAAGCCTGTCCACCATCTACGAGGCACAAGTCGGAGTGTGATGGAATACTCTCTACTTGCCTGGATAAGTACAGCTCCAACAACACTCAAGAAGCTTGACAGCATCCAGAACAAAGCAGCCCGCTTGATTGGCACCCCATCCACAACATTCAACATCCGCTCCCTCCACCACCGACGCACAGTAGCAGCAGTGCCCACCACCTACAAGTAATACTGCAGGAACTCACCAAGCCTCCTTAGACAGCACCTTCCAAACCCACAACCACTACCAATTGAAGGACAAGGGCAGCAGATACATAGGAACACCACCAACTGGACACTCTCCACCCCCCCCCCACCTCCCGCCCAAAGCCACATGCCATGCTTCCTTCACTGTTTCACTGTTGTTGTGTCAAAATCCTGGAACTCCCTCCCTATCAGCAGTCTGGGTATATCTACACCACATGGACTGCAGCAGTTCAAGAAGGCAGCTCAACGCCACCTTTTCAAGGGCAATAGGGATGGGCAATCAATGCTGGCCCAGCCAGTGAAGCCCACATCCCATAAAGAATTTTTTAAAAAGCTAAAAGGTGATCTGATTAAAGATTGATTAGTCTTAGGCATTCAAGACCCCATTGGTGAGAGCAAATCTACTGAATGAAAGCAATAGGCGTGCGTAGAAATGAGGAAGTTTTAAAACGTCAGCTAGAGCCTATGTTGTGGCATAGCTGACCAGGAAATACATTATGTTGAGAGACAGGCCAGGCCAAAAGAGCAGAGTTATCGCAGACAAAGGGCAGGATGCGAATACTGCACAGGACATCATACAAAGGAAAAGAAGGATTGCCCAGTGTGGTGAAAGCAGTTTTTTAATTGCAAGAAGCAGAATCATTTTGCACACCTGCTTGGTGACAACAAAGCAAAACAAATCTATACAGATGGCCATGGGAGAGATATCAGCAGAAGAGTCTGGTGAAGAACTATACATGATCCAACAGGTTGGTTCTGTCAAGTTGATAGGTGATAAATGGTTTGTGACTGTTACAATGATCACCATAGAAGGAGAGTATCAAGCGAACAAGAAGTGTCAGATAAACACAAGTGCATCATGCTACATAATGGCCTTCACATACACGTGTAAAATAGCTGAATGTGGCTATCCAAAAATGAAGCCCTCAAAGGTAAGATTGAAGCTAGATGATGGCACAATACTCATACCAAGAGGACAAATTTGTCTGAGAGCCTAATGCAATGGCAAGAAGGAAGATCTAGAGTTCCAGCTCATAGATGGGATACAACGACAAGTCTAAAGCTTGGGCTGGTATCTCTGAATGTGCCAAAAGGGAAAGGGCAGCAAAAGACCCCAAAGAAAGGGCAGCAACAGACCCAGACCAAGGGCAACAAATGACCCCAGAGAGAGGGTAACAGAAAACCCCAGAGAAAGGGAGACAATACTCAAGTAAATCACAATGTGGCTGCAACCAAGTCAGTACCACGAAATGCATGAACCAAAGGTAAAAGAACCAGGTCTACAGGAAAATGTTCACATCAGATCTGAACTGGAATATTTGAATTGTAAGATTCAAGCTGAGTATATACCATTGAAAATGTATGATAAACTGAAGTGTTCAATGAACCAAACTGTGCGAGATTTGGACAAACAAATTTCAGAGATGCCACAAAGGGACCAGGAGGAAAGAATGGCCCACAATTTTACAGTTGGCAAAACAAAGAGGGAGTTGAAAAATCTCAACCAGATGTACAACCAGACAAAATGGCAGGCAGAAAAGGCATGCAAAGAACTTGCAACCCGAAAGACTCCTTGAAGAATCAATATGTAGCCATGAAAAAACATGATCTGGAAGTCATCAACCCAGCAGAGATTGACTAGTAGAACATACAGCTGTTAATGCATAAGAGCAGTGGGTGCATAGCTGGTAACTTGGATAATTCACAGTTACACATGATGTGCATGTATATTTGGCTTTTGTTCGCTAGGAAAAGGGGAGTGTAGGGGAAGTAGGCCCAACCTACTCAACCTCTCCTCATAAGAAAATCCTTCCATACCCAGGATCAACCTAGTGAACCTTATCTTGACTGCCTCGAATGCAGGTAGGCAAACAAACCATGAAGTCCCGGGTGAAGTGCACCTCGCCAGGTCCGCGTAGCTTATGTACCATTGTGAAACACATCAGCGTGCAATCGCGCCGGAAGATCCAGCGTAGGGGGTGATTCCGGTAAGCAAGGCTTATGATGAGATGTTAAAGTATTGAAATTAGGTTCCTGATGTGCGGTGGCAGGAAATGTGGCCCGCCATTGATGGGCGGATCAGACAATTGCAAACTGGTATCACGATGGTGTGAAACCAATTTTTGGCCTTCCCACCATATTGTCTGCTCACACTGCCAAACATGCCCACCACCAATGGGAGCGGAAAATTCTGGCCTTAGAAAAAGTCAAGGGTGAGATTGAACATATGTTACAAAGAGGGGTCATCTCTCCTGTGAACATACTGACAAAATGGTGTTCTGGAACAGTCACAGTCTAATGGTTCAATCAGAATTTGTATGGACTCGATTCAATTAAACAAGTTAGTAGAACATGAGATCCACCTGATGGCATCAGTGGATGAAAGTCTCACCAAATTAGTAAAAAGTACCCTCTTCACAAAATTAGATGCTAACAGTGACTTCTGACAGTGGTCTCTTGGCAAAGAATCCAGGTTGCTAACTATTTTTATCACCCCATGTGGTCATTATTGTTTGGCCAGGTTACCATTCGAATTGCTTCTGCACCTGAGGTATTCCAAAGAACGATGCTTCAGACCCTGGAAGGCATGGAAGTAGTAATATGCCATATGGACAACTTTCTTTTACATGGATAATCGAGGGAAAATCATAATCATTGAGTGAGAGTAGTCCTCAAAGTCCTACAAGAAGCAAGTTTGACATTAAATGACAAATGTGAATTTGCAAAACCTACAATAAAATTCTTAGAGCGCATTGTGCAAGTTTCAGGAAGTACAGTCAACCCACAGAAAACCAAGGCCATTAGAGAGCTCCCACAGTCTAAAAACACCACAGAGTTACAAAGATCCCTTGGTATAGTAAACTAAATAGGCAAGTTCCTACCAAATTTGGCCGAAATCAATGAGCCATTATGACAGCTATTGAGACAAGGTCAGTAGTGGTTCTGGAACGTGAACCAGCAAAATGCTTTTGACAAGATCGAAAATCTCTTTATTTCACCAGGAATTTTAGCACACTACGGTCCAGAGTTGCCAACAATTGTAGCAGTGGGTGCATCATCTACAGGCCTGGGTGCAGTCCTGTTTCAAGTTCAATGAGATGGACAAAGAAAACCAGTTTATTATGCCTCAAGATCTCTCAAGAACACCGAGAAGAGGTGTGCAACCATTGAGAAAGAAGCATTAGCAGCCACATGGGGCTGCAAAAAGTTCTCTGATTATGTCATGGGATTAAAGTTTAAAATTGAAACCTTTGGTTACAAGTCTTTGGTTACTCTTAACCTAAAGGAAATTGCAAAAAGGCCACCTCGAATTCAACATTTTAACTGAAATTCATGAAATACAATTCAATTATTGAGTACATTCAAAGGAAGTACCAAACAACTGGTAAGGGGATTTTAATCATTTAAAATAAGGGTAAGGGGATCAAAGGTTACGGGGAGAAGGCGGGAGAGTGGGGTTGAGAAACTTACCAGCCATGATTGAATGGCGGAGCAGACTCGATGGGCCGAATGGCCTAATTTCTGCTCCTATGTCTTATGGTCTTATGGACTGCAGATACGTTGTCAAGGATACCAGTGGAAGGAGTTGGCTGGAAGATTTAAATTTTATTGAGTACCAAACACCAGCCACTGAGAAGAGATTACAAGAAATTAAGCAAGCACAAGAGCAGGATGACGAGTATTGCCAGAATGGCCAGAACAGACACCGAACATCTCAATACTTCGCCAATACTTCAAACAGGGATAATGTCTCACAATTATTGACAATTTCTTACTTTTTATTGACTGACTAGCTGTCTCTAGCACACTTTGATTTGACATTCTGTAGAAAATCCATCAAGGTCACTTGGGAATAGTGAAATTCCAAGCAGGAGCCCAGCAGTCAGTTTTGTGGCCAGGCATCAGTCACTCCACTGAAAAGTTAATCACAAATTATATGTGCGGTGAATAGCCAGCAGCAGAGCAAACCACTGGCACCCTCCACTTTACTTTCAAAGCCAGGGTAGCACCTGGCAATGGATTTATTTATGTTCAAAGACAAAGTTGTCATCATTGTTAATGATTACTATTCCAGACAGTTTGAATTGAGTAGGCTGCTTAGCACCATGCGGAGGCAGTCATTACATTACTAAGAAGAATCTTTCTGACAATGGCATCCCGGGCATTGTGAAGTTGGACAATGGTCCCCGGTTTGACAACGAGCTGTTCTATAACTTTGCGCAGGAAGATTATACCGTGCATGTGACTGGTGCACCTCGATATCCTCAGTCAAATGGAGAAGCTGAAAAAGGAGTTTGAACAATCAAGGAACTGATGAAAAAGAAAAAAGCTATTAACTTAGCTCTTCTTAACTACAGAATCTCACTGCTGAAATATGGGCTGTCAATATCAAAACTATTGATGGGAAGATGGCTGCGAACATAACTTCCAGTTCTACAACAGACACTACACGTTACCTCAGATGATCATGAGAAAGTTAGGAAGAATGAGGAGCGACAAAGAGACAGTCAACACAAAAACAAAAAGTGCTGGAAAAACTTAGCAGCTCTGACAGCCTCTGTGGAGAAAAAGACAGAGTTAACGTTTCGAGTCCGGTCAGACAGTCAAGCTCATGATTATAACTTCAGGCACAAAGCACAAGACTTGAAAGTGCTACAGCTGGGGAGAGAGTGTGGTACAAGATCGACAGACAGAAGGCATCGTAATAGAAAGAGCTCCACAGCTGAGAAGTTATAGAATTGAGAGGGAGCAGGGAAATATCGGGAGGAGCCAAAGACCCTTGATACCATTAGGAAGGAAACCAATGGAACCTTGGACATACTATTTAGATCCGGATGGAGATAAGGAGCCAGAAACAAGTCAAAACTCTACAATCACCCAGGTGGAAGACACTCTATCGAACAACAAGATTGCAGTTTGTCCTCAATCTCAAAATGAAATCAGGACAAGGTCAGAGAGATTGGTCAAAGCACCACAGAGACTAACCCTGTGAAGTCTGAGACTTTGGGGGGATATGTGGGAGGATGTATATAGTTGGGATAAAGACTTGTGGGGAGATGTAGAGTAAGGGGTTAACATCAGGAGCACCTGACACTGATGTAACTGCTGATGTAACTATGATGCAATGTCACATATCTAAGAGACAGATCTGGTGGGAAACAGAAATACAACCTCGTGTAGAGTACGGAGATGTAAATAGATCTGTAAATAAGCAAATAAGTTTTTACAAATAAATCTATGGTAGCATTCTTAGGATAACAGGTAAAACCTAAAGAAATCCCATCCCAGACCCTGAATCCAAGATGGAACATGAGCAGCTGTCACCCCGTGACCCCACTCCCACAGTCAATACTGCCATCATTTCCCCACAAACCCCACCCTCAACTTGCCATTCTGGCTGCTGTGGAAGTTTAGCAAAATGAATATATGAAATAGGAGCAGGGGTCAGACGTAAGGTCCCTCAAATCTGCTCCACAATTCAATAAGAGCATGGCTGATCTGCCATATCAACTCCACTTCGCATACTATTCCCATATCTTTGATTGCTTTAGTGTTCAAAAATCGATGATTTCAGTTTTGAAGATATTTATTGACTGAACATCCACAGCTCTATGAGGTAGAGAATTCCAAAGAGTCACAGCTTTTCCATGAAGAAATTTCTCCTCATTCTAGAGCAAAATGGTCGACCCTTTATAGTGAGACTGTGGTCCCTCCTACTAGACTCTCCAGCCAGGGGAAACATCCTCTTAGCAATTACTCTGTCAAGCCCTCTAAGCATTTTATACATTTCAATGAGATCCACACCTCTCATTCTTCTAAACTCCAGGTGTGTATAGACCCATTCTACTCAATCTCTCATCCCAGGAATCAGTCTATTGAACCTGTGTTGCACCTCCTTGAAAGCAATTATATACTTCCTTAATTAAGGAAATCAAAACTGTAAACAGTACTCTAGGCACGGTTACATCAAAGCCCTATATAATTGACATAAGATTTCTTTAATCTTCAATTCCAACCCTCTTTTACTGAAGACTAATAGACCATTTGCCTTCCCAATTGCTTGATGTAACTATTTGATAACTTTCTGTGTTTCCTGCACAATGATCCCTAAATACCTCTGAATATGAACATTTACTAACCCCTCACCTTTTAAAAATATTCTGCTTTTCCATTTTTCGTGCCAAAATTCACACTTCCCCCACATGAACTTTTTATGACCAGGATGAGAGGGCTGCGCAAATTATCAAGCCCCACTACTCTACAGGCCATACCATTAATTTAAATGTTTAATTTACTCACCAAAATGGACAATTGTGTACCTATACCTCTAGTACCCAGAAGAAATGAGTCTCTGGCCAAGCTTCTTTCAAAAACTCAGAATGATTAATTTATTTTCAAATTTTAACAAGTTGCAAGTACTGGTTAACACACAATTGGATTAACTATCTATCTCTTCCTAAAGAATCCTCCCAGCATACACTCAGACATACGTACACACAGGCAAACAAAGGACAAACAGTCTCTCTACAGAGATGGGCTTTGGAGGATGGGTGTTACAAAATAAAGGATATAGTCTGCAGGATCTTAACACTGTCAACATGGAGTTCTCTCATGTGAAGACAGGCCGCTGGTCCAGATGGATGCCTGGAAGTTCTCACCAACTCTCAGCTTTGCAGATCCAAATGCAGACTAGCTACACTCAGATGACGGTTCTCTGGCTACAGGTTGATAGCCACACACGATTTTTGGCAAGGTAGAGAGAGGGAGCCAGTCAAGGTAGTCTTCTTTCCTCAGCCTGCTCTCCAACAAGACTACCTTCAAAACAAGCAGGTTCACAACTTAAATTTTTTTCCTCTCTCCCATGTGACTGCTTTTTTGTCTCCCGGCTTTTTAAATGAAATGCTTTGCGATTCAAACAAATAAACAACTCTTCTCAAGTACAAAATAGGTCAGATGATTTCTTGCAGGAGGCCTGCTTGTTTACTGTTCCAAGGTAAGCTTATGATCTTCTTTAAAAAAAAAATCCCAGGTTAGCCTCCACATGTCCAGATCATGCCAAATCCTTCCATTTTGTAAAAGAAAACTTCAGTCTTGAGAGACATGATTCTAACATGCCTCCGCCCTTAAGGGATGAAACACCATTTCCAAACGAGTTTCATCACAAAAGATACAGAAAAAAAATAAGTACAACATATAAACAAAATTGAACATGTGGTCGCTCAACTATTCGTACCTTATACAGAATCTGTTCAGTTTCCTGACTTTCTTGCTTTCCAGACAATTATAAAGAATTTACATTCTTGATAATGCATCAGCAATTATATTGTATTTTCCAGCAATACGAACAACCTTCAAGTTATAAGGTTGTAGTCACAAGCTCCATCAGAACAGTCTGTCATTCTGAGTCTTAAATTTTTCCACAAATGTCAAAGGGTTATGGTCAGTATATACTGATGTTCCTTTGCAGACATGATGGATATATACCTCAAAATGATTAAGAGCCAGTAACAATCCCAGGGTTTTCTTTTCTACTGTAGGGTATTTCTTTTGATGCCAATTTCATTTTTTAGAAAAGTACCCCACTTGCTTCTCTATTCCCGATTCACTGTCTTGCAACAAGACTGCACCCACCCCCAAAGTCACTAGCATCGATTGTCAGCTTGAAGGGTTTAGAAAAATTAGGTGCAGCTAACACTGGTTCATTAGTTAGAATCACTTCCTGCTTTTCAAATGCTGTCTGGCCCTCTCTTGACCATTCCACCTTTGCTTTCTTTTGCAATAAATCCATTAGTGGAGCTGCTATTGTGCTAAATGTTGGCACAAATTTATGGTAGAAACCGCACATCCTTAAAAATCTTATGATTTCCCATTTAGTTTGAGGGACAGGGAATTCCATAAAGTTGTACCTTCACTGTTCTTGGCAAGACTTGTCCCTGCCCTATGATATGCCCTGAAAAAGATAGTCGTGCTTTCGTGAACTCACTTTTTGCTAGGTTTATTACAGATCTGTTGACTGTAATTCTTTAAATAAGGCTTCCAGTTGCTTTAAATGGTATTTCCATGTGTTGCTATGAACTAATACACAATCCAAGTAAACCACACAGTTAGCAATATTAGCGATCACCTGATTCATTAGTCTTTGGAAAGTAGCTGGAGCATTTTTTTGTCCAAATGGCGTTACTCAACATTGGTATAGTCCATTTGGCGTGACAAAAGCTGAAAGCTCCTTAGCTCATGATGTAAAAGGTACTTGCCTGTATCCTTTCCACAAATCTTAGTAAGGAAGGTGGAACTGCCAACTGTCAATACAATCTTCGAGATGAGGGATTGGGTAACAATCTGTTTTTGTTACCGCATTAACCTTTCTATAGTCTATGCAGAATCTGGTTGAACCATTAGACTTAGGCACTAACACAACTGGAGAACACCAACTGTTTTGACTAGGCTCAATTAGGTGATTTTCTAACATATTCTGCTGTCACTTCTGCTTATTTCTCTGTACTTAACCGATAAGGATGTTGCTTTATAGGAGAAAATTCCCCTACATCCACATCATGTGTGGCTAAAGTTGTAGACCCTAGTTTATCCCTATAGGTCCCTTCAAATTCTGTAAGTGGCCTCACTAGGTCCTCTCGTTGTCCTACCTCTAATTATGAAAATATGGTGTCTAACTGTCCTAATATTTCAGTGTTAGCTAACCAGATAGTAGCAAGTTCAATTTGTGAACTAAGTCTCCTTCTACCTCACTATCACTGTCTCATTCATCCTCGACTATGCTTACAATATGACATACCCGCTCTTTACTATCCTCTTCCCTATGATGGTATTGTTTTAACATATTGATATGACACAGCCGATTCTTTTTCCTACAATCTGGTTTATTTATCAAATAATTTACTTTACTAACCCTCTTAATTACCTGTATGGACCACTGAACTGTGCTTTCAGAGGTTCCCCCTGTAATGGCAATAATACTAACACTTCTTCCCCTGTTTGTAATGTTTGGGTCACAGGTTGCTTATCTGTCCTTTCTTTCATCTTTGAGAAGCTTTAAGGGCAGGATTTTATGCATTGGCGAATAGGGGCGGGGCCTGCTTGCCAACACGTAAAATGACACATAGTGATGTCACCGCGCCCCATTTAAATTTTTAAGAAGGCGGAAGCGCTGCAAAATCAGCTGAGCACCCGCTGACCTGTCAATGGCCAATTAAGGCCATTGACAGAGGCAATTAAGTAATTAAAGGACCTGCCCGTCCAACCTTAAGGTTGGTGGGTAGGCCAGGAGCCTTGGTGCGAATTGGAAAAAGCATGAAATCTCATCCACAGGTGGGATGAGGTTTCATTTCGCTTTTAAAAAATTTTAATAAAGTTTTTGTGGAAATTATGGACATGTATCAACTCATGTGACATTGTCACATGAGGGGACATGTTAGGGAAATTTTATTTTTCTATTTTTATCTTTTTGACATTGACAGCCGATCTCCCTGAGGCAGCACTTAGCCTCAGGGAGATGAGTACGCTCTTTCATGCACACGTGTGAAAGAGCACACTCTCGATTTTGGGATTCCACCCTCAGGGAGTGCATAGCCTTAATTGGCCCGCCCATGTAAAATGGTGCTGCGCCACCGATTGGGGGCGCCGATCGGAAGCGCGCCTGTGCATGCCCACCATTCAATTTCCCCCCCAGTTGGGGGAAAATTCAGCCCTAAGATGTTCTTGAGCCACTTTGCAGGCTCCAATGAGCTGTTCCTGGAACACAGGCACATAATCTAACAGAGAGGATTTGTTCTTCCCTCCTAAAAACTTTTCTTTAATTAATTTCAGAGGACCACTTATTTCATGTCTGTAAATTAATTCAAAAGGGCTGTAACAAACAGATTCATTTGGTGAATCTCGAGTAGCAAATAAAAGAAAATCTAATCCTTTGTCTCAATCATGGGGATATTCATGACAATATGCTTTAATCGTTGTTTTGAAAGTTTGATGGTACCTCTCTAAAGCACCCTGTGTTTGTGGATGATATGCTGTGGACTTTAACTGTTTTATACCCAAACTACTTATTATGTTCTGAAAAATTTTAGACATGAAATTGGAACCTTGATCCGACTGGAGATCTACCAGTTAAACCATATCGAGTAAAAAAATTGGGTTAACTTCTCTTCCACTTTAGCTGTAATGGTTCTTAAATCGATGGCCTCTGGAAATCGAGTTGTCATATCCATAATAGCAAGGGTAAACCGGTGTCCTGCTTTCATTTTTGGTAACAGTCCCACACAGTCCACTAACACCCTACTGAATGGGTCCTCAAAAACTGGGATAGGAATAATGGTGCCAGTTTGATTGCTGGTTGTAGTTTTCCTACCATCTGGCACGTATGACATGTTTTACAAAATTGCACCACATCCTTATGAATAACTAGCCAGTTAAACTGCCAGTTTATCTGCACTTGAGTTTTCCATATCCCTATATGTCCTGCCATAGGAATTTCCTGTGTTATCTGTAAAATCTCTTTACGACATTTGGGCGGTACCACTACCTGATGACCAAGTGTCCATTCCTCATCTGCAGGTCTGTAACAAGGTCTCCACTTGCTCATTAGGATTCCATTTCTAATATAATAACATTCTGGAACGGCCACAGTCTCAGCTTCAGTTTGGGCTGATTGTGCTATCTTACTTAATTCTGGATCAGCTTGTTGAGCCTCAACTACATAAGATTTGTTAAATATCTCTTTCAGGTTATCTATGTCTGTAAAGAAAGTTTCAGCCAGCCAAATATCTGTCTGTGATATCACTTTGACCTTTGATGATGAACTTTGCTTAGCCATTGCTCAGGTCATCGCACACAAAGGAAAAATTCATGGAACCTTTTCCTGTAACAGTTCTGTCTCTTTAACCTCACTTGGGCTTTCTGTAATTATGGGAGAAGCTACTGCCTTTGTTCCAGCTAAATCATTTCCCAGGAGTAAATCAACTCCATCTACGGGTAACTGCTGAACAACCCTTACCATCACTGTCCCAAACAATAGGTCACACTCCAAATGCACCCAGTATAAGAGTATGGTTATATACTCCCCACCAATACCATTGACTAAAACTTTGGCTTTTAAAGCACATTCTAGTGGAAAAGTTATGTCTTTCCCCACCAAATGTGTTTGAGTGGTGCCTGTATCTCTAACTATGATTATAGGTTTAGCTATCTCATTTGAAAAATAAAGAGTTACTTTTCCCCTCGACAAAAATTCTTTATAATTCTCATGTAACTCATTCACCTCTCTTGAACTCACCACAGTGTCCACACTCAGTTTTACAGATGCAGTTAGCACTACAGCTTGATCTGTTATGCTTTTAGTCAGGGCTCCTTTTACTGAATCACGCTTACGTACCCCAGTAAGTACCATGGATTTCCCACACAACTCCCAGCAATCAGCATGAACATGTCCCACCTTGTTGCAATAGAAACACTTAGGCCTTTAAATATCACTTCCACCCTCAGTACCTTCATTTCTGGCCTGCGGGGGAGTTTCCAAGGTGTTCCCAGCTGTCCCTTCTCTTCCCTGGATACTTGCCTTCCTTTCCTCTTCCCACCTTCTATCCTTCTTGGGTTTGTGGGGATGATGGATAAAGGGTTTATATTTATGGACCAGCTCACAATCTTCAGCCATCTCTGCTGCCCGTCTAGCTGTTTTAATCCTTCAACATGGGTTCTAATTACAGGAGGAAGTGAATTTTTAATTTCTTCCAAGAGAATTATTTCCCTAAGAGCTTTATAGGTTGCCACAGAATCACAGAATTGTTATGGTGTAGAAGAAGGCCATTCAGTCCATCATGTCTGCACCGGCTCCCTGAGCATTTTAACTTAGTGCCAATCTCCTGCCTTTTCCCCATAACCATGCACATTGTTTCAATTTAGATAATCATTCAAAGCTTTCTTGAATGCTTCAGATGAATCTGCCTCCACCACATTCCCAGGCAGTGCATTCCAAACCCTTACTACTTGCTGTGTGATTAAGTTTTTTCTCACCTTGTGTTTGCTTCATTTGCAAAACACTTTAAAACTGTGCCCTCTGGTTTTCGATCCATCTATGAGCGGGAACAGTTTCTCCCTATCTACTCTGTCCAGGCCCCTCATTATTTTTGAAAACTTCTATCAAGTCTCCTCTCAACCTTCTCCTCTCCAAGGAAAACAGTCCCAACTTCTCCAATCTTTCCTCATAAGTGAAATGTCTCATCCCTGGAACCATTCTTGTAAACCTCTTCTACACTTTCTCCAATGCATTCACATCCTTCCTATAGTGTGGTGCCCAGAACTATACACAATACTCCAGCTGAGTTCTAACCTGTGCCTTATATAAGTTCATCATAACCTCCTTGCTCTTTTACTCTATGTCACTATTAATGAAGCATAGAACACTGTACCTCTAAAGCCCATATCCAATGGTCAAAATTACTTTGCTTTACCCTCTCAAACTCAATATAGGTCTGCCCAGGCTGTTTCCTTATATTCTGAAATTTCTGCCTGCTGCCTCAGGGACCAACTCATATGCACTAAAAATAGCCTTTTTTACTACATCATAATCCATCGATATCTCTTCTGAAAGTGAAGCATAAACCTTAGTTGCTCTACCCACCAACCTACTCTGTAAGAGCAATGCCCAGGTTTCATTTAGCCACTTCATTTGCTGAGCCAACTTTTCAAACAAAATAAAGAATGCCTCTGCATCCCTTTCCTCAAACTTTGGAAGAGCTTGTGTAAATTTAAACACCTCCCCACTAGGATTTGGGTTGGAGGTTTTATCATCATCAGACCCTTTCTCAGCATCTGAGGCCTCTTTTTTAAGGTCCAGCTTTTTAAGCTGGTATTCTCTTACTCTTTCCTTCTCTCTCTCCTTTGCCTCTCTTTCTTTATCCTTCTCTCTTTCCTTTGCCTCTCTTTCTTTATCCTTCTCTCTTGCCTGAAATTCCAGTTCCAGCTTCCTAAATGCTCCTTCACTTTCCTTTTCTGCTCTTTCTCTTTCCTTTTCTGCTCTTTTTCATTCCTTTTCTGCCCTTTCTTGTTCCTTTTCTTGTCTCTCCAGTCTTTTCAATTCCAATTCTCTTTCTTTTTCTTTTGCCTCTAATACAAGTTTTTTCAGTTCCTTTTCATGTTCAAGTTGCCTCATTCACAACTGCATCTTAGCTAATTCAATTGACTCTCCCCCCCCCAACCCCCCACAAAGGGCAACTGTTATCCCTTCCAGTTTCAAATGCTGCACTATTATCTCAACTATGTCTACTTTCCTCGCCCTTTTAGGTAATTCTAACTCGAGCTTATCCGTCAATTCCATTAGCCATGGATGCATTTTCCATCTAGAAAAAAGCCTTAACAACTTCCAAAGCCATTTTAGTTTACCAATGTGTAAAAAACCTGGTCTCCATCCTTTTATCTCTTACCAATTATTATTCCGCGCCTAATCACCCACTTCCGTGTTTCAAATCCTACAAGAGCCCCCAATTTACGTTATGGCCAGGATGGGAGAAATGTGCAAATTATTAAGCCCCACTACTCCATAAGCCATACCATTAATTTAAATGTTTAAATCACTCACCAAAATGGACAATTGTGTACCTATACCTCTGGTACCCAGAAGAAATGACTCTGACCAAGCTTCTTTCAAACACTCAGAATGATTAATTTATTTTCAAACAAGACTTCTTTTAACAAGTTGCAAGTACTGGTTAACATACAATTGTAATCGGGAAGTATAACTATCTACCTCTTCCTAAAGAATTCCCCCAGCACACACACAGACACACACACTGACAAAGGACAAACAGATAGAGTCTTTCTACAGAGATGGGCTTTGGAGGATGGACATTATAAAATAAAGGATAAAGTCCGCAGGGTCTCGATGCTGTCAACCTGGAGTTGTCTCGTGTGCAGACGGGTCACTGGTCCTGGTGGGTGCCTGGAAGTTCTCACCACTGGTCTCAGCTTTGCAGATCCAAATGCAGACAGGTTACACTCAGATAAGGGTTCTCTGGCAATAGGTTGATGGCCACACAAAATTTTAGGCAAGGTAGCGAGAGGGAGCCAGTCAAGGTAGCTTTCCTTCCTCAGCTTGTTCTCCAGCAAGACTGCCTTCAAATCAAGCAGGGTTCACAACTTATTTTCTCCTCTCTCCCATGTCTTTTGTGTCTCCCAGATTTTCATTAAGTAAAGTTATTTGCAGTTCAGACAAATAAACAACTCTTTGTCAAATACAAAATAGGTCAGGTGATTTCTTGGAAGAGGCCTGCTTATTTACAGTTCCAAGGTGAACTTATGATCTTTTAAAAAAATCCCAGGGGCAGAATCTTTGGCTCGGTGATGGGGGGGGCGGGGTCCGCTCGTCAAGGCGTACAATGACGTGGGGTGATGTCAGGTGTGCGTCCTGACGTCACCGCGCATTATTTAGATTTTCAGTTTGGCCTAATAAGGCCATTTAAAAAGCCAATAAAGCAATTAGCTGAGCTGCCCATCCAAACTTAAGGTTGGCGGGCAGGGGAAGAGCCCAGGCGGCCTTCGCATTTTCCATGGAACCTCATCCACGGGTGGGATGAGGTTTCAAGAATGTTTTTAAAGTGTTCGAAAAAATTTTAGTAAAATTAATGGACATGTCCCAGCTCATGTGACAGTTTCACATGAGGGGACATGTCCTTAATTTTTTTTTACCTTTCTTCAATGTTTTCTAAGTGAAAGTAATCTCCCTGAGGCACCTCAGGGAGATTTTTGCACTCTTTCATGCACATGTGTGAAAGAGCACACTCCCCGACTCAGGCAACCCCCCCCCCACCTACACCCACACAGGGTGTGCTCAGCACTTGCAGGTGTGCGTCACGTTCTCCCCCAGGTTAGCATCCACGTATCCAGTCCATGCCAAACTTAAAACAAAACTTCAGTCTTGAGACATATAATTCTAACAAGCTTTATCTGCCATCTTTTTGCCCTATCACTTAACTGGTCTATGAAGAAGGACATGCATTTATATAGCACTATTCACAACCAAAGCACTTTGCAATGTAGTTTTTGAAGGGTCGTCACTACATTGTAATGTAGGAAATACAGCAGCCAATATGCACTCAGCAAACTCCCACAAACAGCAAAGTGATAATGACCAGATAATCAGTTTTTTTGTGATGTTGATTGATAGATACACATTGACCAGGACACTGGGGATAAATCCCCTGATCTTGTCCAAAGAAGTGCCATTGGATCTTTTACATCCACCTTAGCAAGCAGATGGGGTCTCAGTTCAATATCTCATCCAAAGAGCAATACCTCCAACAGTGCAGTGCTGCACTGAAGTTTCAGCTTTGATTTTTGTGCTCAAATCCTTGAGTGGGACTTAAACACAAAAATCTACTAATTGAGACACCAGTATGCTACCAACTGAGCCACAACTGACACTATCGACTTTTCATTCTCATAGTTTTGTTTTCCACCTGGCTTTGTATCATCAGCATCACATTCAGTCCTTTCATATACAGTAAGTACTCGCTTAACATTGTAATTGCATTCCTGAAAAGTGCAGCTTCAAAGAAAACACATTAATCATTGTTTGGTAGTACAGAACTTAAGTATTGCTGAAAAAAGAGACACACTGTCAAAGCTTTTCATCTTGCACTCACCACGCCAGAATTCACAAGAATACCAATTGTAAAGGGAATGACAATTTGTACCGCATGAGAAGGGAATGCTGATTGGTTGGCAAGTGGACTCTGATTGGCAGAGGCATTGCAATGGAGAATGCACCAGGGAGCAGTTGAATTTTTTGAAAATTCAAACCAGGCAGGTCAACTCTGATTTGTCAAGGTATTGCCATAGGAAATGAACAGCCATTCCCTGGCTCATTCATGACTGATCTGATTGTGGCCTCAACTCCACCTTCCACTTACCCCAAATAACCTTTGACTCTCTTGTCATCTACCTCTGCCATTAGTGAAGTGGGTCACAGGCAGCAGAATTTTGGATGGCTTCAAGTTTATGGATAGTACATTGGAATGAGTTAAGACGGGGTAGAGTGATGTTACAGAGGTGGAAATATGTGGTCTTAGTGACAGCATGGAAATGTGGTCAGAGGTTCATCTTGGGGTCAAATATGACAGCAAGGTTGCAAACCATCTGATTCAACCTTAGACTATTGCCAGGGAGAGGGATGGAGTCGGTAATAGGGAATCAAATTTGAAGCAATGACCCAAGGCATTGGCTTCAGTCTTCTTAGCATTTAATAGAAGGAAATTTCTTTTCATCCAGTACTAGATGTGGGACAAGCAGTCTGTTTATTTGGAATAGAGGAATCGAGTGAGGTGGTGGTGAGGTAGAACCTGATGTCATCAGTATATATGTAGTAATGGAGGTGTTTTTGGATGATGCTGCCGGGGACTAGTATGTAGATGAGAAATAGAGATGGACAATCTTGGGCATCACCAGAGGTGTGGGAATTGGAAGACAAGGCATTGCAGGTGATTCCCTGGCTAAGATAGAGTGGAACCAGGTGGGAAGGGTCCCAACTAGCTGGGTAATAGTGGAGAAGCATTGCAGGAGGATGGTGTGGTCAACTGTGCCAATGGCTGCAGACAGGTCAAGAACGATGGGGAGGGATTGTTTACTTTTGTCTCAGTCACATAGGATATCATTTGTAACTTTGATAAGAACTGTTTCATTACTATGGCCAGGGCAGAAATCTGGATTCCAGGAAAAATGGGCATAGATTTGGAAGGCAACAATTTGTCCAGGACTTTGAAGAGGAAAGGGAGGTTGCAGATGGGGCAGGTATTTGCAAAGATAAAAGTGTTTTTTTTTTAAGAGAGTGAGGGCAGATTTGAAGGAGTGTAGTTCAATACAGGAGGAGAGAGAATCATTAGCAATATTGGTTAACCTGGGACCCAGGAAGAGATGTTGGATGGTCAGCAGTTTAGTGAAGGAATAGGGGTGAGAGAGCAGTAGATGTACCTCATCAATAAAATTAACTCAGAGAGGGTCTGAGGGGAGATTCATTAAGAGATAAAGGCCTAAAATATTACATTTCCACAGCTCTTTTTGACCTCAGGGTGTCCCAAATTGCTTTACAGTCAATGAAGTAATTTTTGAAGTATAGTCACTGTTGTATTGTAAGAAATGCAACGGCCAATTTGCGCACAGCAAACTCCCTCAAATACCAATGTGCTAATTACCAGATAATCTGTTATTGTGGTGCTGGTTGAGGGATAAGTATTGACCAGGACACAGGAGTGTCAACTCCCCTGTTCTTTAAAATAGTGCTTTGAGATCTTTTATATCCACATGGGGAGGCAGATGGGGCCTCAGCTTAATGGCTCATTCGAAAGACGGCACATCTGATAGTGCAACACTCCCTCAGTGCTGGGAGTGTTAATCTACATGATCACCAGACAGACACACACCCAAAAAATGCAATCTTTAGACAACATTATTTATTTGGCTCTTACATTTTTTTTGTTAAACAACAGAAGTAAAATCTTGCAGTAATTGTACTTTCAATATTAATGGATCAACATTTCATTTTAGAATGCAAAAACTAACAAACAACAGTGCCAAATTATCGCAAAGTTTAAAATTAATCCTGAACAATTCCTCCCATATTCAGTACAGATCAAAAGAGTTATGGTTAGCCTGGGTGTTGTATACTGGTTAGAGGAAAGTCTTAAATTAAAAGTGCCGTTCACTTAGAAAGAGATTCTTCTGCATAGTATTGAACTCATCTTACTTCCTGTTTCAAAATGGTTTTAACTTTTGACTGTAGGGATATAAGAACAGCAGGCCATTCAGCCCCCTCGAAACTGGTCTACCATTTAATCTGATAGGGTTAGGTGAAGTTGGTCAGGAAGCTTGTGTGGAGCATAAACACTGGCATAGATTAAATGGGCCTATGATTCTATGTAACCAAGGATGACCTGTATCTCAATTCCATCTAACCACCCTCATTCCATACCCCTTAATACCCTTGCTAAATAAAAATCTATCAATCTTAAGGTTTGCTATTTCTAATTGATTCTCTACCTCAACAGGGGGAGAGAACTCAAGATTTCCACTACACTTTGTGAAGCAGTTCAACCTAGCGTTGTCCACTGAACTGCCTAGCTCTAATTTCATGTCCTCCTAGTTATAATGAGCCATTTTTTGACTCTCTTCACTCTTGTGCACACAGCTCTGATTAAGCTTTGTAGATATTGTTTATTGCTCGGTGACCTCAAACTGCTGGAAAGAATTCACAAAGTTTTTAACATCTGATAGCGCTTGGAGAATTCTGGTAAACTCACCAATAATTGATTACCAAGCATGACAATGCAAAGTGTAATCAATGATCGTCAATATTCATTTAGAATGTTGCACCTCACATCCAAATAGTGCAGCATTCGACAAACCTCAAAATCTCTGTGGAACATAAGATCCCACAAGATGTAATGTGATAATGACCTGATTATCAACACTAGAAGAAAAAGTGAGCTTCTATTTATATAGCGCCTTTCACATTGGGCTGGACACTGGGGAGAACCGGCCTGTTTTTCAAAATAGTACAGTGGGATCTTTTATGTCTGCCTGAGATAACTTAATTCACCATCTGACGCTAAACCCTTATTGAGTTTACCTGAAATTCTCCTCTCCTGGTGATTAGTAACAGTGTTAATTAACCCTGAAAGCTTCCACTATATAAAGAGAGGGAGTAATTCAGATGAACAATCAGTGTTTACTGTGCAGAAGGTCATTCAGCCCATCACGTTCATGCTGGCTCTTCATGAGGGCAATCCAAGAGCTGATCCCATTGCACCGTTCTCTCTCTCCTGACAGTTGTGTATGCTCCTCCTGGGCTCTGAATGTTCATCGTCTCTTTCCCAGAGTGGAAAGTAAAGGTACCAAGCATTTAATGGTGTGCTTCCAGAATCAGAGATTGAAACTAGTCTACACGAGTGAAACACTGCTTTTTGAGAGGAAAAATATGACATTACAAAGTGCACAATAGATGTCACGAAATCAAGCTGAAACTCACAGGGATGGACACTGAATGGAAATCAAAAATCAATCATAACACAGGGTTTCAAAATCAGTGCCTCGTCAAGATGTGGGAAACTTATTTAAAATAACTGACAACTCTTTATTACATTGATCAGTCACAATTTTTGTTTTGCAAAATGAGGACTGATTTAATTTTACACAAACAACATCATTCATTAGAATCTCTATCCCTTTTGCCTGTTAAGTTTTGTCATATGTGGATTCCCTTTCAATTCAAACAAAGTTCCCTTAATGATAGAACAGATTCTTAAAATTATTGTTTTTGGGCAAAACTCATGTACATTAACCGCAAATTAAACAGTCGGTCTTATACATTCCTTTACATTCTTTCCAAGTTCGGAGGGCCAGCAGAGAATACTGACTGTAATTGTCTTGCTAGATGCAGAGACAGTGAAAGAGGGCACTGCCTATTTCCTGACTATGGGTGAACCCAATTTCCATTTGCCGGCTGTGGGTGATCGCCACAATCATTCATCTCATTGTACGAATATTGATGTCCATTTTTGAGACTGACTGCCAGGAGCAGGAGTCAGTAACTTGGATATTGGGCTTTAAAAATCCGTAAGTAAAACAAATTAAGTTGGCTACTCTGTCACATCAATAAATTGAGGCTGGAAGGAGCTTGGAAACATTCAATTGACATATTCTGGTAAGTTGACCTTTGCGATTGGGCATTTGTATATTTGAAAGCCTGAATTCCTACACTGCAAACTCATTAGGTTAGAAATGACTGCTGCTGATATAAATCTAATTGGTTCGTAAGCTATTCCTTTGGCCGCTAGTGGTAGAACAGAAAATTAAGTGTGGGCCTTTGAGATAAATCTTTCCAAAGTGTGGAATGACAGCTCCAAAAAGAGTCAGCTTGTAATCACATTACAAAGAGAGCACCATTTGCCCTATGCTGCTAATATATACGAACATACAACTTAGGAGCAAGAGTAGGCCATTCGGCTCCTCGAGCCTGCTCCACCATTCAATAAGATCTTGGCTGATCTGATTGTAACCGCAGCCCTACATTCCTGCCTATCCCCAATAACCTTTCACTCCCTTGTTAATCAAGAATATATCTAGCTTTGCCTTGAAAAATATTCAAAGACTCTGCTTCCACCGTGTTTTGAGGAAGAGAGTTTCAAAGACTCACTACCCTCAGACGGAAAAAATTTCTCCTCACCTCTGTCTTAAACGAGTGACCACTTATTTTTAAATAGCGACCTCTGGTTCTAGGTAAGAGGAAACATCTTCTCCACATCCACCCTGTCAAGACCCCTCAGGGTTTTATATGTTTTAATTAAGTTGCTGCTTACTCTTCTAAATTCCAGTGGATACAAGCCTAACCTGTCCAACCTTTCCTCATAAAACAACCTGCCCATTCCTGATGTTAGTTTAGTAAACCTTCTCTGAACTGCTTTGTGAAGTACTTTTGAGCCAAACAGAGGATTGTGCACCTTTCTGTTTCATGACAGAAGCAAACAGAAATAGCAACTGCAGCACATTACATACCAGTCAATGTCACTCAGTGTCCATCAAAAGCTAATTGCAACAATTCACATTCACTATCTGCTAGAAACAGGTTAGCCTTTAACATTGCACCAATATCCTAATGCATATGCTTCAATACATGTTATTAATAACTAAAAGGTTTGTACTTGTATAGCACCTTTAATGGCCTCGATGCCCCAAAGTGCTTTGCAGCCAATAGGTACTTTTGAAGCGTAGTCACTGCTGTAATGTAGGAAATGTGGCAGCCAATTTATGCACAGCAAGTTCCCACAACGCAATGTGATAATGACCAGATAATCTGCCTTTTGTCATTACGTTTGTTGACGAACAAACATTAGCCAGGACACCAGGGTAAAGTCCCCTGCTCTTCTTCGTAACAGTGCCATGGAATCCTCTATGTTGACCTGAGAGAGCAGATGGAGCCTTAGTTTAACGTCACATCCAAAAGATGGTACCTTTGACAACACTGCACTCAGTATAGCACAGGGGGTAGCAGCATAGATCTTATGCTTATGTTACAGGAATGTGGTCTTGAACCTACAATTTTATGACTCAGAAATTTAGGTTTTACTCACAGAACCAAGTCTGACGGTGGTTTAGGCAAATTGCAGAGAGATGTTGGTGGTGGAAGAACAGTCAGACAATGTGCTCACTTCTATAAATAGTTCTATCCTGTTCTTCAAGAGGCTGGCAGATTTCAAATGGTATTTATGGAATTTTGATTTTGCAATTGGTACTGGAGATAAGGAGGTATACTAACCCTTGAACCTCTTGGTGATGAGAGGGACAGTCATCAATTTATATTTCAATGCTGACAGCCAAACACACATCGAAGTGATGTATCAATTGTAATTGGATAGCAGCTCAAATCTCACCTCAGGCACAGTCAGATAAATATTGGTCATGTGTGATGAGGTCCAGGAATACCATTAACATCACTGGTCACAAAGGGCAGAGCAGGATTCTGCCCTAAGAGTAGATATAGAGTCAGAGAGTCAATTACAGCTCAGGAGGTCATTTGGCCTATTGAGTTCATGCTGATTCCTCATGGAACAATCCAGTCAGTCCCAATGTTACCCTGCAAGTTTATTTCCTTCACGTACCTATCCAATTTTCTTTTGAAATCAGTGACGCACCACCCTCACGCTATCACATCAGCTCACATTCCCAGTTCATTAGAATCATAGAATGAATACAGCACAGGAGACCTATCAGCCCATCGTGTCTGTGCTGGCTCTCTGCGCCTTTCAGAAGCCCATGTCCGCCCCATTTACCATGTAACACTCTTCAAGCTTCTGTTGCCGCATCAAAAAAACTCAATCAAATTAGTTAAACATTATTTGTCCTTAAAAAGTCCATACTGGAGTTCATTAATTGATCCAAATTTGTACAAGTGGCTGTTAATTCTGTCCCCGATTATCGGTTCTCAAAGCTTTCCCATCACCAAGGTTAAACTGATAGGTCTGTAGTTGCTGGGTTTATACTTACACCCTTTTGAACAGGGTGTAGCAGGTGCAGTTCTCCCATTCTCTGGTAACCACCCCTGTATCTAAGGAGGTTTGGAGGATTCTGGCGACTGGCTCCACAATTTCTACCCTTACTTCCCTCAGTATTCTCAGATGGGCAGATCTGTTCTCACTCCATTGAAATTGGCCCTCCTTCAATTAATTATTTTTACTCTGGATTGCTCCTTGTTCCTTTCCTTAGCCAACCGAAACCTTATGATACTATGTTCACTGTCTGCTGCAAAGATGACATGGCCCTGAAAGGCAAAAAGACCGTAGCTCCCAGGTTCAATGATGCATCCCTCGAGCGCCTTTTGGATGCAGTGGAGGTTTGCCGTGAAGTCCTCTACCCCTGCTCTGCCCACAGGATGGGCAGCAACCTTACTAATCCGGCTTGGGAGGCGCTAGCAGCAGTGGTCAGTGCCAGTGCTCTGCAAAAGAGGACAGTCACCTAATGATGCTACAGGATGAATGGTCTCATCCATTCCACCAAGGTAATTCACTCTTCTCATCACTCTCCACTCACACACTCACAAGCCTATCACACATCCACAGGGGTCTCACATCTCAAGGAACAACGCCACTAATTCACACACATTCACAACTCCATAGGCTCATACCCTCTTGAGCTTCATTCTGTCAATGGCTCCACTCACCACACAAGTATTCCACGCAGTGCCATGTGTCCTGTTGACACTCTCTCCATCTACTTTCATGCAGAAGAAGCCTGCTCACATCAGCAGGAGGATGTCCAAGACCAGGGATGTCATGGCCCACATTAGGCCCCTCACTCACTTTGAGGAGTGTGCCATCATACTGACTGGTGAGGACATGGACAGTGCCTACGGTGACGGTGAGGTCAGTGGTGAACACCCTCATAAAGATCCTGCATCACATCTCTCTCAACACAACTGTGAGTGCTCTCTCTCCTGCTTGTGACTCTGCTGTCATGCACTAATTATTCTACTTTGGTTCACAGGGAGCTCTGCCAAGCAACTGACATGCTCAGCCAGCCAATACCTCAGCTCCATCCAGGTCCTCACCTCCAGCCAAGAGGACGTCTCCTCCAATGAAGAGCTGGAAATATGCAACCTGGGAGACCCGTCACAGCGCTTACCCACACCCTCCACCAGCGCAGAGACACACACCTCGGTGGAACCTAAATCTAGAGCAGCCTTGGGTTCACAATCTGGTGTCCACAGCAGGAGGAGGCAGGTTCATGCAAGCTCCTCGGCACTTGGAGGACTGCTTGGGGATCAGGCATTTGTGAGGACACAGTCAGATGACGAGCTCTGGATTTGACCTTCCAACTCATCCTGGAGAGTCAGCAGAAGGCATGGGAACGTCACACAGAGCTGTTGGAAGCCCTCAGCAGAGAAACAGCAAAAAAAAAGTGAGAGTGAGTTATCCTGACCCACAGCCCCTGGAACATATGTTGTGATGTTTCATTGCTGCATTTTCATTGTCACTGACTTCGGACAGAATACTCTGAAGCAGCCTGAGATACCTTTTCAGAATCAGACTGGGAAAAAGGAAATTTAAAAATATTGCTGACCTCAAACAGGGCTACCAATCAAGAAGATATTATAAGAAAACTCCACAGAATTCTGGTATTTGAATTCTGTGACTTGTTCCCCCTTTCTCTGATGCTCAGTTTGGACCTGACACTTGCTCTGAGGCTATTTCCTGTGAACAAACCAGGTTCGTAATCTGCACATAGCAGGACAAAAAGAATAGCATGATAGAAAATGCCCCATTATTGTTGTCACTACGCGAGGAGTCACAGATTAACTTTCCCAATCGACAATTTGTGAAAGGCTGGCTTGTCACGTCACTGAAACTGGCTTAATAACTATTCTGTTCAGTACTCCAAGCTGACTGGAGGCTTAGAATATTACTCCAGTCATGTCTTCCTTAAGGATCTGTTCCTAGATCAGCTGTAGTGAAGTGTTTACTGTATTAATCTAGCTTTGTGCTAAAATGAGATTCTTATGTGATGCCTTAGCTCATTAATAATATACACACTCTGAGTCTTGAGTTGATGTACTGCCTACCAGTTGGTACCCTGTCATCAGACACCACATTCTGCCTGGATTTCTTGCAGGGTGGGTTTGTGTGCGTTTCCGCTCGTCAATGTTTTCTTCTCTCAGTCATGTGTGGACGATACCATTGATTTGCTAAATATTGAAAAAAAGTTAAAGATGAGTGGAAACATTTGAAAATGACTGAAGCTGTCACAAAGTGAAAGGATAGGGTGGAGTTCAGGAGTAAATTTGTACAAACAGTTTTTACTTTTTGTTTTGAGGGATTTCAGTCAGAAAAACCATTGGAGGATGGTTTTCAGTACAAACGTGTTGTATCCTTGGTGATGCTGTTCGGTTTTAGACTATTTCTATCTACGTAACATCAGCTGCTGAAGCCCTCATTCATGCCTTCGTTAACCTCCAGGTTTAGCTATTACAGCAAATGCCTGGCTGGCCTTCCAAAAGGCCCTTGGTAAACTTGAGGTTGTTCAAAAGCCTTTTGGGAAGACAGTGGTGTTGTCACTGGACTGGTAATCCAGAGACCCAGGGTAATGCTCTGGGGACCTGGGTTCAAATCCCACCAAAGCAGATGGTAGAATTTGAATTCAATATATTTAAAAAATCTGGAATTTAAAATCTGGTGATCACCACGGAACCATTGCCGAATGTTGTAAAAACCCATCTGGTTTGCTAATGTCCTTCAGGGAAGGAAATCTGCTGTCCTTAACCAGTCTGTGACTCCAGACTCACAGCAATGTGGTTGGCTCTGAAACACCCACATCCCATGAACGAATAAAAAAATGTCGGAGGGGTGTGTAAGCCTGTTCTCTAATGGAGTGGTGCCCACATGTATGTGTGTGGAGGTCTCCATGAGGAGGATGGCGGACATCATGGAGACACTGGTCCAGCAGAATATGGAGATGTGCCCAGATCTACAGTCCATCGCGGTAGCCATGGGTGTTCTCCTGTCATGGCAACGCAAGAGGGAAACGGGGCACCTCAACATCCCTCCATGTTCTCCATGCCCTCAAGGGGTCAGGCTGGGGCCCTCATCACCTGAAGGGAGAAGAAGCAGTGGCCTGACACCACTGGGGCATCCACTCAGGAAGCTCAGAGACTGTCCTCTCCCTCCGAGTCCCCTTTGTCTGTGAGCCCCTCAACCCCGTCCTCTGTCACCGCAGTGGGAGCAGCTGGCCAACGAGTGATTCTGGAGGGAGAAGTATGTGTTGCAGGGCCTTTTGGAGCCTTATGCAAGCACCCGACATGCACGGGATCCTTCATGTTTCTCACTGTCCTGAGCATTTTCAATGCTGCCTGCTGGGGTTCGCTTTCAGTTGTCCATCTGAGCTGCCCTGCATCTCCGTCCACCCAATGACTACACTCCCATGCAACACCTGATCTTGCCCACCACGACTCTCTTTGCACTTTCCATTTGGACAGCATGGTCTAGATTCGATTATTTGTGCACTCCCCCGTCTTTTCCCCTTCCCAGTCACCTATTTCCTTTCCCCCATCACAGTTAACACCCCGGCAACACCTTCCACCTCCCCTCCGTGCCCTATCAGCCACAACACTTTTCCTTCGGGGATGAATGTGCAAGTTTCCTTCCTTTCCGAAAATCCCACACCCAATCCGCATTCACCTCCCTGGCCTCCTCCTCCCCACCCCCAGGGTTCATGTATGCCTCCAAGTCCCCACCAACCTCGCCGTCCCTTCTACCGCTACCGTCAAACCCTCACCCGCCCACCCTCCGCCTCACTCTGCCCTCAGTCATTCTCACCATACCATGCCCACCCTCATTTCGCGCCCCAGGAGGCAGTCATGGACCCAACAGACCCTTCCCTTGCCCACTCACCTGGACACCCCCCTCCGGAACCCTTCCCCCACTGGAACTCCTTCCCCCCGGAATCCCTTCTCCCACGCCCGCAGGACTCCTCTCCTGTTTAGTCCCTCCCCTTTCCTGACTCCCTCAAACATCCTTACTTCTTCCGCCACCCCTTAGTCCTTTCCCACTCCCAACTCCTTCCTCCAGCCTTACCTCATCCTCCAGCCTCACTTCTTCCTCCAGCCTTATTCCTTCCCCCTTCCTGATTCCCTCGGACTTCTCAATTCTTCCTCCACCCTGACTCCCTCCTCTCTCCACATTCCTCCCTAATGCCTCAACTCCCTCCCCTCTCTGCACTCCTTCCATTACACCTTCCAATCCCCTTACACCTACCTCCCCAGTTGCCATCTTCTTCCCTGTTACTCCCTCCTCCCCATACTCCCTCCCTCCACCCAACCTCCTCCAATCATTTCTTCTAACCTCATCCCCCAGACACCTTCAATCCCTCCCCAACCTCATCCCCCCAGCACCTTCATTCTCCTTCCCTCCCAACTTCACCCATCCGATACCTTCATTCCCCCACTCCCAACCTCTCCCCCCCCTGCCCAACACCTTTTCCTCTCCCAGTCAATCCTAGACATTCCTCTCCCACCCTCTCAACCATCAATGAGCATCAATGGTGACTTTTCAACTTCCGTGAGCTGCTTCACAGAAGTGCCTTGTCCATGAGAATCCACCCAGCATGCCATGGCCGTTCCTCTTGATGCTGGAGCTGTTGAGCTCCAGCATCCTCTGCTCCTAGGATGTCCGCAATGTGAGCAAGGCCCGGGCAGTAAGTCCCAGCTTTTGCATGTCACTATTGTCAAGACATGTTCTGCACCAGCGTGTTTTCCCACCGACAAGGGCAGACAATCCAGCAGGCGGGCTGGGGGGAGGAGACGAGTCGGGCGGACTGGCCTTATAATGATATGCTGATATATTACAATGAGGTTCCCAACGTCCTATGGTGGGGAACGCAGCCCGCCATCGATGGGCTGAGTGGACGAACGCAAACTGGTTTCACAATATGGCCTTCTTGACATATTGTCCACTCACGCCACCGAACATGCCCGTGCCAATGGGAAATCCCAGCCCAAAATAATATTAAGAATGAGATAAGTAAAGACTCACCGGCTACTCACCAAACAACAGCTTCCCTTGTGATACCAGCACTTTATTTTAGCGAGACTTAAATATTTTACTTAACTCTTAGAACATTTTCTATTTAATTTTAACTTTATCTTGAGATTTGATTAATTGAATGCTGATTGTATTATGATAAATTATCAAACTGACTTTAACTTTTACAGTAATTAATTGATCAAGTCATACTTTGCAGTTATAAAAACAAAAAATGTTGGAAAAACTCAGCAGGTCTGGCAGAATCTGTGGAGAGTTTCAAGTCCATATGACTCTTCTTCAGAACCTGAAAAGAGAAACAGAGATGCTACCAGGCCTGCTGAGCTTTTCCAGCATTTTCTGGGTTTTTTTTTCAGATTTCCAGCTTCCACGGTATTTTGCTTTAATTGTACTTTGTATTTGATAAATTTAATTTCAATTAAAAATTGGCCAGTATACTCACCCCATGTGACCCCTTGTCCTATGACACCACTTCCCCATTTACTCCCCTCACATTCAGTTCAGAGTCATAGTCCGATCACTGCCAGTGTGGCTCCGCTCCCGGCCTCCTTTATGCTGCTCTGCTCTCCTCCTGGTTCCTTCATGTTGCTCTGCTCTCCCCCGGCTCCTTAATGTTGCTCAGCCCTCTCCTGGCCTCCTTTCTGCTGTTCTGCTCTCCTCCTGACTCCTTCATGTTGCTCTGCTCTCCTCCTGGCCCCTTTACGCTGCTGCGCTCCTGGCTCCTTTTGTCTGTTCTCCTCCCAGCCTCTTTTATGAAGGAAAACATTTTCAAGCTGATCGGTACAGGGTAAAGTTGAACTAACGGGGCACACCGCAAGATGCCTCTGGCAAGACCCAGCCTAGTGTAATGAACAAGAGGTTAGGGAAATGGACAGAAGAGCAGAGCAAACATGCACATCTTTTAGCATTAAAGTTGAATTCCCTTTCAATCGTCCAAATGTCCATTTGATGTTTTTGTCAGCTTCACAAACTCAGGATGAAGTAATCAGATTGCCTTTGAGTTGCAAATCTGCTGATTGTTTTCACTGCAACTCTGCAAAATGCACTTCAAAGTTCACAAAAGGGGTAACATTAACAGTTTAAAGCAGGATTATCTTCCCCAGTTTCTGATGAACTGCTGCCCGCATATGGTCAGGACACATCCATGAACGAATGTGGTGGATAAATGCTTACTGCACTGATATCCCAGTGCTCTTCCTGCTATTCTAACATAGTGCTTTAAACCATTTTAAATATTTGGAGTAATGTCTGCTTTAAATTACCATACTGATTAATGTCACATGAATTTGTTATGTGTTTAACTGCTAATGTTGCAAACAGACATTGTTAGGTTATAGCCATTCAAATTATAGCACTTTAAATAATCCAAAATTTAATTTAATTTGGCATGTAATCATACGAACATACGAATTAGGAGGAGGAGTAGGCCACTCAGCTCCTCGAGTCTGCTCTGCCATTTAATAGGGTCATGGCTGATCTGACTGCAACCTCAAATCCACATTCCCACCCACCCCTGATAACCTTTCAACCCTTTGCTGATCAAGAATCTATCCAGCTCTGCCTTAAAAATGTTCAAACATTCTGCTTCCACCGTCTTTTGAGGAAAAGAATTCCAAAAACCCACAATCCTCTGAGAGAAAAAATTCCCCTCATCTCTGCCCTAAATGGGTGACCTCTTATTTTTAAACAGTGACCCCAAGTTCTAGATTCTTCCACAAGAGGAAACATCCTTTCCACACTCACCCTGTCAAGACCCCACAGGATCTTATATGTTTCAATCAAGTCGTCTCTCTTTCTTCTAAACTCCAGCGGATACAAGCTTGGCCTGTCTAACCTTAACACATAAGACAACCCGCCCATTCCTGGTATTCGTCAAGTAAACCTTCTCTGAACTGCTTCCAATGCATTTACATCCTTCCTTAAGTAAGGAGACTAATACTGTAGACAGTACTCCAGACGAGGTTTCACCAATGCTCTTATAATTGAAGCATAAGCTCTCTACTTTAATATTCAATTCCCCTCACAATAAACAATAACATTCTACTAGCTTTCCTAATTACTTGCTTTACCTACATACTAAACTTTTGAATTAATGCACGAGGCCACTTGGATCCTTCTGAATCTCAATGCTGTGCAATCTCTCACCATTTAGATAATATGCTTTTTTTTTACTCTTCCAGCCAAAATGGACAATTTCATATTTTCCCACATTATACTTCATTTGCCAGATCTTTGCCCACTCACTTCACCTGTCTATATCCCTTTGTATTCCCTGTATGTCCTGTTCATGGCTTACTTTCCTACCTACCTTTGTATCATCTGCAAATTTAGCAACCATACCTTCTGTCCCTTCATCTAAATCATTTATGTAAATTGTAAAAAGTTGAGGCCCCAGCACTAATCCCTGTGGCACACCACTCGTTACATCTTGTCAGTTTGAGGAAAGACGTGTATTTATATAGAGCTTTTCACAACTCCAAAAGATCCCAAAGCACCTTACAGCCAATGACGTACTTTTGAACTTACAATGTAGGAAACGTGGCTGTCGCTCTGAGCACAGCAATTTCCCACAAACAGCAATGTGACAATGGCCAGTGAAGAATAAATATTGGCCAGGACGCCAGGCTCTTCATCAAAATAGCACCAAGACATCTTTTGCATCCACCTAAGAGGGCGAATGAGGCCTCAGTTTAATGTCTCATCTGAAAGATGGCACCTCCGACAGTGCAGCACTCCCTCAGTGCTGCACTGCTGCACTGATAGCGTCTGTCTAGATTCTGTGTGCAAGTCCTTGGAGTGGAAGTTGTACCCATATCCTTTTCACTCAGGCAATAGTGCTATCAACTGATGCATGGTGGACACCTCACAGCCATTATTAATACAAATATTGACTGACAACTGTGACCCTTTCACTATTTAAAGCATAGGGAGAAGTAGAATTCATTGGCCAATAAACAAATCGAATGATGTGATTTTAAAACCTCTGCATTGATCATCCTTTTCAATTTTAGATTTTTTTAAAAGCCTCACTTCCAGCCCATCAGCAGGAAGCAGTTTCGGCATCACAATGCTTTTTATGAGATGCACTTAGTACATCTTCAGTCAATTTAATACAGAAACAGGGAGTTTTTTCTTTTGCAATTACTCTTCAGGTTGACATCCAGAGTGCAGGGGCACACGTCAAACCTGGGGAGTAATGAAACTGAAGGTGTTGCTTTCTTGAATTTTGCCAAACAGCTGCTCACCCGTGCAGTTCCTGAAAGACAAAAAAATTCACTCCAAAAATACAGAGCGTCCACAATTATCTGGGAATGACAAGAGTCACAGGGTAAGTAGAGAATGTGGTATTCACAGAACAATGGAAACTAGTTTGCCCCCATGAGGGTAACCATTTAACTCCTTTGTACTGACCGGATAAACCTGGCACGTTTACATGACCACTGCTTGTGCAATTAGCACTTGCTGTACAGTTCACACAATTTAAATCCAAGTAGAAAATAAAAATCCAATGGCACAGAAACAAGAGTACTGGATCATATTGAGTTCTGACACATACTTGTATAAGTCAAACGATAATCTTCAGGACCGAGGACTTGGCCTAGTGAGAGAATATGAGTAGATGATGATCACCTTTGATTATTGTCCTTGGAATATGTTGATGCTGTGCAAACTTCTGTACAAAAGCCCAGGAGAGGAAATTGTTGATAAGTTGTACTGAATGTGTCACTTTACATCAATTTACTGCAATGACCCAAAGACTTGATGATATTCATCCAACCCAGTGTGGTTTGCCTGATGCCACTCATTGCTCATTCTCAACACTATGCAATAGTGTAATACTCCCAACATCAGTAGTAGCACTTTAATATACATAGCAAATGCCTCAAACGCACACACTAACCCGCCACCCCCCCACCCTCCCTCACCCACCGCCACCTAGATTGGCTTCACTAAAACACACTCCCATGGCTGGGTATGGGACGTGCACTTGCAATTTTAACGTTACCCACTCCTCGGGAGGCTGACGGGTTTGCGCACAATGCTGGTTTTACATCCTGCACCATTATACTCTCTACTGAAATCATAGTATTTGATAGGAGATAAAACTTGGGTTCAACCCGATCCTGTGAACTGAGTGAGGTTAGCATTGCCCCAGGGTGTCAGAATCCATTCGCCATAACAGGGTGGTTGCCAGGCCTGGTTGCCAAGTGTGCACCGTGCCGTGTGCCATAACAAATGAACAGTCTCACAGTCTCATTGATTATGGATGCACCCAATGGTTGGAGCTGCAGCTAGAGACTAACCTGCGCCAGGAGCATTAGAGGATCTGGTGGCCATCTGGATGGAGCAGCACGAAGATGTGTCTATTTCAGCACCATTCCCTGAGAGGCCAAACAGTAACAAAGAGTTCCTTCTAATTATCCTGCCTTATGTTAGATTGTTAAAGATTACTTAAAGGCAAAGGTGTATCCATGATAAATTCCCTTTAAAATAGGTTTGCACATCGACAGTCTCTACCAGTTACTGTTTTGAGGAGAGAACACATTGCAGTGGAATTCAGGCCAACCACTATCAAACCCAATGCTGTTCTTTCACCTCTTGAGGAGATTAATCAATCCTTAGAAGTGAAACATTGATTTTGGTAAAGGAGAACATTTAATATCTCTCAGTGTTAATCCAAAGAGGGAGCGGGCTCCCCACACAGGGCACATAGCTCCCCACCCTCAACTTCACCATGTCCAACACAATAGGACTCACCCCAGGGATGCACAGATCAGAGATCTCCTTTGGCACTGCACTCCCTGCGCGTGGGGCACCTCACTTGAAGCAGAGGCTGATGAAGTTCACCCAATAGAGTCTTTCCATATAAAATACATTCAGTACATCTTACAAGGATGAGGCTTTAAAGGCTTCAATTCAATCTTTTGAATTCTATTCATATAAAATGCTCGAAGTTCACGCTTGTAGTTAATATTGCCAGAATCCTTTTGCAACACAGGAACAGGAGGAGGCCATTCAGCCCTTGAAACCTATTCCAGAATTCAATTACACCTTGTATGATCAGTATCTTAACTCTATCTCCTGCCATGGTTCCATAAAACTTAATACCCTTACCTAAGTTCAAACTACTTTCTAAGCATTTGATGTTCCTCATGGCCCTTAAATAATGCCATGGGATACCCAACGATAAGACAGAAGAAATCTGAAATTCCATTCTTGTTTTAATGAAAGGGGTTAAATCTCAGTGTAATGTCAGGGTCTGTATGGTTGAAGTTTAATCGTTTGCAGAAGAGAAACATCTGGGATTTCAGAGATATGAGTGATGAGTCCATCATTAAAGACAATCGTTTTCCAAAGCTGTATGGGATGGCGGGGGTTGGGGGCACACATCCCACAATAAGTAGCACTGATCAATTCATAAGCGCAACTCAGCATAACATCTTCATACTGGGCTATTCGACAGTGGGAAATATGGATTTGTTTGATAATAGGGAACAGTTTGAATCTTGAGTGCCAAGGTTAGTGAGTGGACTGAGGATCATGGATCAACAAGTGGTTCTTCAGTGAAGAGTGTATTGACCATCAGGACGCTTCTTAGTTTGGCTAAAGGGAGGGACTGTATCCTTAATCCAGTGTTGAGTCGGACAGAAGCCATTCTGATCCGAGATTGAAACCAGCGACCACCAGGTTTTCCAATGGGGTCTCACAAAATCACTGGTCGCAATAGGTCAGCAAGATCCCATAAACTCTGTGTCAGTTCTGCTTTCTTTTTCAACTGACGCCTGAATTTCTTTAAGGGGTGGGGGTTGGGTGGGGGGGGGGGCGGCGCAAGGTAGGGCTTAATCTGTAGCTGCGATGCCTCATTTATTGTCGCTTTTCTCTTTGTCGTAATTTATTTTTTGCACATCTGTTTTCGATATATATACTGACCACCTATGGGAAATACACAGGGGTCAATCAAAGTCCTCCCGCCTCCATGACGTAGGGGTTTTGTGCTAAACATTATACTAAATGACATTATTAAGATGAGACGCAATGTCTGGTGGCGCGTTTTCAGATGCATTCCGTTGGCGAAGGAGCCAAATCATTTGATGGATTGGCTTTTCATGGCTTGAAACAATGGCCCGAATCCACGAAAGAATTTCTTTTTTGTTTACGTCTCAAGGCTAACAACCTACACACTGGCCAAGATGAATCCAATCTGAAAGCCAAATTTCCACCACTGCTTTGGCTCCTGTGGGAAGAAGTTTTGCAAAGGCTCTTCATGGGGAAACACTGCAGAGCGCAGCTAAACCTGGAATTCAAACATGCCCGTTTGTTTCTTGGCCAGCTTTGCAACCTCCTCTCTGATGGCCTTGACCAAAGCAGCGGTAGAGATGTTGGTGTAGGAGGTTTCGGAGGACTCATTCTCAGTCAAGCTCTGCTGAGAGGCCGCGGTGGATGGAGCCTGAGCTTGTTCAATACACCGAGATGAATTCGAAGGCTGCGTCTGACTGTACTGCCGATGGGGGGAGCTCTGTACATACCGAGCGTGCGAAAAGGCCTCAACGTAACCTGGGAGAGTTACCTGAAGAGCAACGGAGTTGGTTACTCAAAAGCCAATTTTGGACCAAAAACAATACAATTTAATTTTAGTTCCGAGCGGTTAGGCAAGAGTAATCATGTAATCATCTTGCCTTAGAAGAAGTGCCAATAAAGGTTCAATAGATTTATTCCTGGAATGAGAAAGCTGTCCTATGAGGAGAGATTGATCAGATAGGGCCCATATTCTCTCAGGTTTAGAAGAATGAGAAGAGATTTCATTTGAAATGTATGAAATTCATAAGGGGCTTGAGAGGGTAAATTCTAAGAAGGTGTTTCCCCTGGCTGGAGGGTGTAGAACTAAGGATCATATTCTCAGGATAAAGAGCCAGTCATATAGGACTGAAGTGAGAAGAAATTTATTCACTCACAAGTTTGTGAATCTTTTGAATTTTCTGTCCCAGAGAGCTGTGAATGCTCAGTCGAGGAGCATGTTCAAGGCTGAGATTGATAGATCTTTGGTCACTAACAAAACCAAGGGATGTAGGGATAGAACAGAAAAGTGGAGCTGAGGTAGATCACCATGATCTTACTAAATGACGGAGCAGGCTTGAGGAGCTGTGTGACCTATGCCTGCTCCTATTTCTTATTTTCTTATTCAAGATACTGAAAAAAATACCAAACACTGTACTATCAAAATTATAAAAAGGAGCCTAAACATCTACTCCTGTTTTGAAGGGTGTGGGCACGGTAGTGAGAGGCATGAGCCCTCAGCCTGAGACCAAGTGTGCAACCTCAATGGGATGTGAGAGTTTGATGACCTAAGGGAAACTTAAATATCATACCAAAAATGTAATATTGTTTGTATTTAACATTGAACTGCAAGTACTGTTTAACTGCAAGCACCATTTAAATTCTAAGTCTCATCCAGAGGCCTAAGCAGGGAAATAGAAGCTATCTGGCAGCAGCTGAAATAGTTAGTTAAGGAAACTAGCTGAACTGGTCTTGCTGTACCTGGACTCAGCTAATCCTTTTGTTTAGAACATGTAAATTCAGACATTCTCAGTGCGACCATCACTGTGTGCGACCTCAACGGAGTGCAAGAGTTTGGTGAGCTGAGGGAGCTCAGTGAGGAGGGGGGAGTTGCTCCTTTGCTTTTTCAAATTTTTCACCCTGTAGGAACTGGTTCTTGCTCTACTGCAGGGGAAGAAACTAGCTGTTTGGTGAGCATCTGGTAAGTGGTCAAGGTCTACTCTATTCCTAAGGTTTAAAATAGTACAGGAGTTTGTGTTAAGATTAATAAATATATAAAAGAAAATAAATAATTGAATAAAATAATTAAGTAATTAATTAAAGCACATAAGTATGGCAGGACAGGTGATGTGTCATGGCTGGAGCATGTGGAGCTCCTGGATATCAGCGTTATCCAGAACAAGTATATCTGCAGTAAGTGTCTGCGGTTTGATGAGCTTCGGCTCAGGGTCATTGAGCTGGAGGCTAAGCTGCAGACACTGCAACACATCAGGGAGAGGGAAAGTTACCTGGACGCTTTGTACCAGGATGCAGTCACATCCCTTTGGATAGGGTCTTCTGATTTGGAAGGTGGTCAAGGTCCGGAGGGTGTGACTGTAGCTGAGGCAGGTAAGGGGACCCAGAGGGCAGGAATGCAGGAGTGTCAGCCTCTGCAATTGTCCATCAGGTTTCAGCTTGTTTGGATGAGAGTGGGGGCTGTAGGGCAGGTGAGCTGACTGGCCATGGAATCATGGCACAGGAAGCCATTCATGTGGGGGGAGCACAAAGGAATTTAGTGAAATTAGGGAACAGTATAATAAGGGGGATTGACACTGTTTTCTGTAGCAAGAAGCAAGAGTCCAGGCGGTGATGTTGCCTGCCTGGTGCCAGGGTCCAGGGCATTTGCTCAGGCTGGAGAAGAACTTGCAGTGGGAGGGGGAGGATCCAGTGGCCCTGATCCATGTAGGTACCAACAACATAGGCAGGATGAGGGAGGAGGTTCTGCATTGTCAGTATGAGGATCTATACCAAATTAAGAAGCAGAACTGCAAAGGTTATAATTTCTGGATTATTACCTGAGCCACATGTAAACTAAAATATGGCAAATAAGATTAGAGAAATGAATGTGTGGCTCAAAGACTTGTGTGGGAGAAGTGGGGCGCTGGCACCAGTATTGGAGAAAGTGTGACCTGTACCATTGGGACGGTCTACACCTGAATCATGCTGGGACTGATGTCCGCTGCATAACTCTAGAGAGGGTTTTAAACTGAATAGTGGGGGCAAGGGATCAAATTTGGGAAGATGTGGTAAACCAAAGAGTAGAGACAAGGCAAGAGAGAAAGATACTAATATGGGAAATAATAAACAAACCGTGACAGGAAGGGGCAAAGAGTACAAATCTAAAAGTAAATTAGCAGATAAGGCTAGACACTACAAAAATAATAAAAGGACAAAATTAAAGGCCCTGCATCTAAATGCATGCAGCATTCAAAACAAAAAGATGAACTGATAGAGCAAAGAGAAATAAATAAGTACGATCTGATAGCCATTACAGAGACATAGCTACAGGATGATTTAGATTGGGACCTGAATATTGAAGGGTACATGACATTTAGGAAGGACAAGACATTAGTAAAAGGTAAAAGGGTGGCTCTCTTAATTAATGATGGTATTAGCATATTAGAGAGGAATGACCTAAGTTCAGGAAACCAGGATGTAGATGCGGTTTGTGTTGAGATGAGAAATGATAAAGGCAAGAAGTCACTTGTGAGGATGGTGTACAGGCCCCCTAATTGTAACTACATGGTAGGACAGAGTACTAAAGAAGAGATAATGGGAGCTTGTATGGCATTAATCATGGGGGATTTTAATCTACATATAGAGTGGAAAAATCAGATGGGCAAAGATAGCATAGATGAGCAGTTCATAGAATATTTTCAGGATAGTTTCTTAGAACAGCACATTCTGGCGCCAACCAGAGAGCAGGCTATACTGGACCTGGTACTGTGCAATGAGATAGGATTAATTGCTAACCTCATAGTGAAGGTACTCCTAGGTAGCAGCGATCATAATATGATTGAATTTCACATTAATTTGGAGGGAAAGACAAGTGCGTCCAAGACTAATACTTTAAACTTAAATAAGGGCAATTATGAGGGCATGAAAGCAGAGTTAGCTAAAGTGAACTGGCAAATGATGTTAAGGGATGGGTCAATAGAGGTTCAGTGGCAGATAATTAATGGGATATTTCAGAATACACAGAATAGGTACATTCCAATGAGAAAGAAAAATTCCAGGGGGAGGGCCAACCACCCGTGGTTAACTTACAAAGTTAAAGATGGTATCAAACTTAAAGAAAAAGCAAATAATTATGAAAAGGATGGCAGGTTGGAAAGAATATAAAGAACAGCAAAGAATGACAAAAAGCTTAATAGGGAGGGAAAATTAGAATACGAGAGAAAGCTAACTAGTAATATAAAGACGGATAGTAAGAGTTTCTATAGATAATTAAATAAGAGTTAACAAAGTGAGCGTTGGTTCTATAGAGTGTACGTCTGGGGAATTGGTAATGGGAAGTAGGGAAATGGTGGATGAAATAAACAGGTATTTTGCATCAGTCTTCACTATAGAGGGCACAAGTAACACCTCGGAAATAGCTGTAACTCAGGAATTCAAAGGGAGGGAGAAACTCAGAAAAATTACAGTCACCAGGGAAGTGGTATTGAGCAAATTGTTAGGGCTGTGGGCTGACAAATCCCCAGGTCCGGATGGACTTCACCTTAAGGTCTTGAAAGAAGTAGCTAGTGAGATAGTTGAAGCACTGGTTTTAATTTTCCAAAATTCCCTAGATTTGGGGAAGGTTCCATTAGATTGGAAAATAGCAAATATAACTCCTTTATTCAAAAAGGAAGGGAGAAAGCAGGAAACTACAGGCCAGTTAGCCTAACATCTGTCATAGGGAAAATGTTAGAAGCTATTATTAAAGATATTATAGCAGGGCACTTAGAAAAATTCAAGGCAATTAACCAGAGTCAACATGGTTTGTGAAAGGGAAATCATGTTCAATCAATTTATTGGAGTTCCTTGAAGGAGTCACATGTACTGTGGATAAAGGGGAAATTGTGGATGTACTGCACTTAGTTTTCCAGGAGACATTTGATAAGGTGCCACATCAAAGGTTATTGCAGGAAATAAAAGCTCATGGTGTAGGGGGTAACATATTGGTATGGATAAAAGATTGGCTAGCCAACAGGATATAGAGAGTTGGCATAAATGAGTCTTTTTCTGGTTGGCAGGATGTGACGAGTGGTGTGACATAGGAATCAGTGTTGGAGCCTCAACATTTTACAATTTAATTAAATGATTTGGATGAAGGGACAGAATGTATGGTTATTAAATTTGCTGATAATACAAAGATAGGTAGGAAAGTAAGTTGTGAAGAGGGCATAAGACAGCTACAAAGGGACATAGTTTGGTTAAGTGAGTGGGCAAGGATCTGGAAAAAGGAGTATAATGTGGGCAAATGTGAAATTGTCCATTTTGCCAGGAAGAATAAAAAAGAAGCATATTATCTAAATGATGAGAGATTGCTGAGCTCTGAAATTCAGAGAGATCTGGGTGTCTTAGAGCATGATTCACAAAAAGGCTAGTATTCAGGTACAGCAAGTAATTCAGAAAGCAAATAGAATGTTATTGATTATTGTGAAGGGAATTGATTACAAAAGTAGGGAGGTGATGCTTCAGTTGTACAGGGCACTAATGAGACCACATCTGGAGTATTGCGTACAGTACTGGTCTCCTTATTTAAGGAAATATGCAAATGCGTTAGAAGCAGTTCAGAGGTGGTTTACTAGCCTAATACCAGGAATGGGCGGGTTGTCTTATAAGGAAAGGCCGGACAGGTTAGGCTTGTATCCACTGGACTTTACAAGGGTAAGAGGCGACTTAATTGAAACCTTTAAGATCTTGAGGGGCCTTGACAAGGTGGATTTGGAGAGGATGTTTCCTCTTTTGGGAGAATCTAGAACTAGGGGTCACTGTTTAAAAATAAGTGGTCACTCATTTAAGACAGAGATTAGGAGAAATATTTTCTCTCGAAGGGTCTAGAGACTTTGGAACTCTCTTCCTCAAATGGTGGTGGAAGCAGAATCTTTGAATATTTTTAAGACAGAGCTGGATAGATTCTTGATTAATAAGGGGGTGAAAGGTTATTGGGGGTAAGCATGAAGGTGGGGTTGAGGTTACATTCAGCTCAGCCATGATCTTATTGAATGGTGGAGCAGGCTCGAGGGGCTGAGTGGCCTACTCCTGCTCCTAATTCATATGTTTGTACATTCATATGTTGGGATTGGACGTGTCCAAAATTTAGGTTGAATCTCTGTTGGGCTTCTGTTTCTTCCATGGTTACATGGTGACCTGTGGTAGGGAACGAAGGGAAGGGGTGGGTTGGGGAGGGAACGAGGGAGAGGGTGTCAGGTTTGAGTCTGTCCCCGGGGGCCTCCTGCAGAACTTCTGTGGCCAGCAGTATAACCACGCTCAGGAAGCAGTCGTGCTCATGCGGTGCTAAGCCAGATCTTGTGGCCCATTGAATGGTATTCAACAGTCAGCAATCACTGGGGGAGGGTCCATCGCTTCTTAAGCCGGGGTTGACAGTGCACAGAGCAGCAGGAGAAAAACGGGAAATCACCAAGAATTTACAGCCCAGAATCAGGCCATTCAGCTCCACAGGTCCAAGTGGTGTTCAAGCTCCACATAAGGATTCTCGTACACTCCTTTATCTAATCCCATCAAGAAATCCTTCTATTCCTTTCTCTCTCATGTTTATCCAGCTTCCCCTTAAATGCATTTATACTACTCACCTCATCTACTCCCTCTGCTCGTGAGTTCTAAATTCTCACCACTTTCTGAAGACGTTTCTCTTGAATTACCTATTGGCCATATTAGTAATTATCTTATATTTATTGTTCTCCCCCATAAGCGGAAACATTTTCTCTAAGTTTACCCAATCAAACCCCTTCATAATCATAAAGATCACTATCTGGTCACCCATCAGTCTTGGCCAATCTCTTCAGTCTTCCAGGTAGTTATAACTTCTCAGTTCTCGTTTCATCCTTATAAATCTTTTTTGTACCTTCTCCAGTGCCCCTCTATCCATTACGTATTACAGGGACCAGAATTCCAAGCGTGGTGTAACTAAGGTCCTATACAAGTTTAACGTAACTTCTCTGCTTTTCAATTTTGCCCCTCTAGAAAGGAGGAAATGATCAAATCTTTGGTCACAACATAAAGTGCCAACGTGCTGCTCAGGCATGCTGGCAGGTCCACAGTATGGGAAGCCCTGCAGTTGCACCTTCACCACTGCACTTGTCATATTGCCTTAACCCAGTCCCCACATGTAATGGGGTAGGTATGCATCAGGGAAGCTTTATCCCTTGTTGTGGCTCCTAATGTTAAACACAACAGCGAAAGAGATTATCGCTATTAAATTGTAAGTAATGGATTAAACCTACCTGGAAAGGCTCCACACTCGCAGGTTAGTGCTCAGTTGGTCATCTGAGACACCTAACCAGACTGTGAATTGTTCATTATTGAAACAAGGTCCAAATCCTCTCAAAAAAGCCTCCATTTCTCCATCCTTCTCAGTCCTACCTACCAACCTACCACCCTGGATCGAGATTAATCCAATCTGCAATTTAATTCATCATGGTTACTTTTATCACTGCTTTGCTGGGCTGGGGGCCAATGTTGGTCAGTGAACACAGGGGTGATGGGAGACCAAGACTTGATGTGGGTTCGGAAACAGGGAGAAGAGTTTTTGATGAGCTTAAGTTTATGCAGGGTGGAAGATGGTAGGCTGGCTAGATGAGCATTGGAATAATCACATCTAGCTGTTGCAAAGGCAGTGATAAGGGTTTCAGCTGAGGCACCACCTGTACATCAGTGGCATACAGCCAAGTGCTCAAATAGAAAATTATACACTCTCTCTTTCAACACCTTTCTTGCTCAGGCTCTCAAATTATTCCTTTCTCTTTATTTGCTCTACCAAAACCCTTCATGATTTTGAACACCTCTATTAAATTTCTGCTCTCGGGAGAACAACCTCAACTTCTCTAGTCTAACTGCTCCCATTCTAGCAAGTCTCCCCTGTGCTCTCTCCAAAGCCTTGATATCCTTCCTAAAGTGTGGTGCCCAGAACTGAGCAGAATACTCCTGCTGAGGCTTAAGCAGTGATTTATAAAGGTTTAGCATACGTACGTTCTCTGCCCACTGGGCCTGTGCTTCTCCATCTCCCACATATGGTGTCCAGGCATGATTGCGGTAGGGTGAAGGAGCAGGGATGAAGTAGTTAGGGAATCCAGGCCTGTTGGCTGGTATGGCATAAACTGCTGGGACTGAGCTACCTGCAGGTACAAGCAGAATAAAACATTCAACATTTTAAATATTCAGACTAAGTGTGAAAATTCAATCAGTCAGCATATGCCTACAGGGTTAGACTTGATCAGATTATTTCTCCTCAGAATTTGCCAACCTTGGCAAGGCCAGAAAATATGGCCCACCCTAACAGTCTTCAGAATGCTGTGGTGGGCTTTTAACACTGGTTCATACAACTGAGGGCATGAAGTATCAATTATTTAGAGAGGGACTGGAGTCACATGTAGGCCAGGACTAGTTGGAGCAGCAGGCTCCCTTCACTGAAAGAATGAGTAAAGAGTTAAAGATGGAAAGAGTTTATGTTCTCCATTGTGCCTTTCATGATGACCCAGTGTGCTTTACAGCTGATTAAGTACTCTTGAAATGTAGCCACTGTTGTAGTGTAGGAAACGTGGCAGCCAATTTATGCACAGCAAGGCTCCATAAATATAAATAAGACACTGATACTAATACTGGGTGGATCTGCACTCGCCAGGTTCCATTCTTATCTATCTAATCATACCCAAAATATCACTTACAATGGCTTCTCTGCCTGCTCCTGTACCATTACCTCTGGCATCCCCCACAGATCTATCCTTGGTCCCCTCCTCATTCTCATCCTACATGGTCCCTATTGATAACCATGTACGTTCAAGTCACCCATCGCCACCATCTCTCTCAACTCTCCACTGTCTCTAAGTTGTCAGATTGCTTGCCTGACATCCAGTATTGGATGAGCAGGAATTCCCTCCAATAAAATATTGCCAAGACTGAAGCCATGGTCACAAACTCCATTCCTTAGCTCCCAATTCTACCCATGACCCTGGAAACTGTCTGAGGCTGAACCAGACTGTTCACAACTGTGGAGTCAGATTTGACCCTGAGATAAGCTTCTGCCCTCATATTCCCACCATCACTCAGACACCTACTTCCGCCTCTGTAACATCGCCCGACACTGCCCCTGCCCCAGCTCATCTCCTGCTGAAACCCTCATTCAAGCCTTTGCTATTTCTAGACTTGACTATTCAAATGCAATACTGGCTGGCCTTCTAAGTTCTACCCCCACCACTGCCCCCCCTTGAACCTGACATCATCCAAAACTCTGCTGCCCTTCTCAGTCAAGATCATGTACTTATGAGGAAAGGTTGAGCCATTGCAGTTTAGAAGAATGAGGGGGAAACTTATTGAACGATTTAAGATTCTGAGGGGTCTTGACAGCATAGGTGCAAGAAGGATGTTTCCTCTCGTGGAGGAATCTAGAACTAGGAGGGCACAGTTTAAAAATAAGGGATCTCCTATTTAAGTCAGATATGAGGAGGACTTATTCTCTGAGGGTGGTTAGACTTTGCAGTTCTCATCCACAGGGAGCAGTAGAGGCTGGGTCACTGAATATATTCAAGGCAGAGCTGGACCGATTTTAGATCAACAAGAGAGCAAAGCAGGAGATGAGCTGAGGCAGGGGCAGTGTCGGGCGATGTTACAGAGGCGGAAGTAGGTGTCTGAGTGATGGTGGGAATATGAGGGCAGAAGCTAATCTCAGGGTCAAATCTGACTCCACAGTTGTGAACAGTCTGGTTCAGCCTCAGACAGTTTCCAGGGTCATGGGTAGAATTGGGAGCTAGGGAATGGAGTTTGTGACCATGGCTTCAGTCTTGGCAATATTTTATTGGAGGGAATTCTTGCTCATCCAATACTGGATGTCAGGCAAGCAATCTGACAACTTAGAGACAGTATGGAGGGCAGGCAGGAAAGTGGAGTGGAAGCCGCAATCAGATCAGCCATGATCTTATCAAATGGCAGAGCAGGCTCGATAGGCCAATTGGGTTTACTCCTGCTCCTATATCTTATGTTCTTAAATCTCTGGAGTGGGACTTGAACCCATGACTTTATCACTCAGAAAGGACAGTGCTATCCAGTAAGTCACAGCTGACATTTAGCTTACTTCAATAGTCTTAGATATGATTATCCGGCGATTGCAAATGAGCAGATTTGTTGAATTCAACTTGGCAAGCTGTCACACTTGGATTTAAACTCATGACCATTGGGTTGCTGGTTCAGTGCAATTCCACTACGCTGTTGTTCCCAAATTACTTACGAGTGATTGATCTTCCAGAAGCACACAACTGCCATTTGCAGAATACACAATGCATCATCAGGCTATTTTATTTTTGCGTTCTAACTGCCACCTACACACATAACAAGATGAAAGTGACAACAATGGTTCTTATTCTACAGTACCCATGAGATGTCGACTTCCCACGCTAAAAGGGGTGATCTGATCAAGGCATCTAAAATGTTAAAAAGATTTTGAGGATAGATATGGAGGAAACTGGTGGGGATACAGAGAACTTAAAATTAGAACTGGACCTTTCAGGAGCGAACTCAGGAAATACTTTTTACATAAAGAGAAGAGAAAATCTGGAACTCTTTCCCCTGAAAGACTGTGGCTGCTGGGGGTCAATTGGAAATATCAAGGCTTGAGGTCGATAGAATATTTTGTAGGCAAGGGTATCAAGGGATGTGAGCTGAGGCAGAAGAATTAATGTGAGGCACAAATCAACCATGATCTAATTGAATGGAGAGCAGTCACAAGGGGCTGAATGGCCTCCAACTGTCCTTACGTTTAATTGTAAACACTATGCTGGAATTAAAGAAAATATGAACACAGAAATCAAATCTTCCATGCATACTGATTGCCACACTGATCCCAAATAAATGCATTTAAGGAAATGTGGCAGCTGAGGGAGATTAGTTTGCTTTGACTGCAAAGACCACCCAGAACATTATCCTTATCCTCCTGTGTTAGTCACTGAACACACATCCCTCTAACCTCAGATGCTGCGGGAATTCATCTTTTAAGTACTTGATTGCATTCTGCACATTTTACACTAGGTGGCGGTCTACTCCACCAGTTAATATTTCTCCTGAGCTGTCTTATCTTAAAGCAACACCTACACATTTTGAAATTTGCTCTCAGATCGGTAAATAATTGATGTGACTTCAATTTATATTATATGAATAATTTGAGACATGGCTTAGTGGCAGCTCCTGGCCTAATATTTATCCCTCACAAACTACACTAAAAACAGTTTCTTGCTGAAAAGAGAGACATGTTGCTGAAGTTTTTCGTCTTGCACTCATCACACGCAAGAATGCCAAATTTCAAGCACTCACAACAATTTCTACTGCAGGAAAAAAGGTTTCTGATTGATTGGGATATTGCCTCTGATTGGCCAAGGAATTGCCATGGAGAAAGCAATGCAGAATGATAGGCTCCCCAAGCTCGGATAATTCAAACAAAGTTCAAGGTTTGAACATATTTCTTTTGCTTGCAGAGAATGGGCCTCTGCATATGAATGCATTTCGCTCCTAGCAAGCATAAATGAGCTCGGATTATGAGCTCGGCTCATACATTCATACACATAATTGGCTTTTTTTCCTCTCTGATTCTTATCACCTGATGCCGTTAATATTCCTCTAACATTCTGATTAGAAAGGTCAATAATGCCCTTATTGGGTAAACTGCAGGTCCACTGAATTTCCACAAACAATTGTTTCATCATGCTCCATGTCCAGTTTCACTTGTGCCTTTTTCGTGGAAGAACTATTTTACAGACATTCATTGGTATTACCATCGCTGAATCCCCAACCATCAATGTCCCTGGGGTTACTATTGACCAGAAACTGAACTGGACAAGCCACAGAAATACTGTGGCTACAAGAGCAGGTCAGGGGCTGGGAATTGTGTGGTGAGTAACTCACCTCATGACTCCCCAGTGCCTACATCTACATCTACAAGGCACAAGTCAGGAGTGTGATGGACTACTCTCCACTTACCCTGATGAGTGCAGCTTCAATAACACTCAAGAAGCTCAACACCACCCTGGACAAATCAGGCCACTTGAGTGGCACCCCATCCACCACCTTCAACATTCACTCCTTCAACCACTGGTGCACAGTCGCAGCAGTGTGTACATCTACAACAAATTCCAGTTGGCTTCCATTAATTTGACTCAGTTAGACTCTTAACAAGCCTGATGAACAGCTACTTGCCACATGAAGGGTGTTTGGGGCAGATGTAGCCTTGCCTGCCCTAATCCCGCCTGCACAAAAACGGCCTGGAGGTTGGCGTGAAGAGGGGAAAAGGCACGCCAGCTGGCGGGACAAATTTTCAGTCTCGCCCACCTCCGAACCCAGCCCCGACATTGCCTAAAATCCAGGCTCAAATGCATAATTACAGCAGCTGTCTGGTTTCTGGAGCTAACAATCAGCCTGCAAAACTCATGGTTCGACCACTAGAGGGGAGCAGCCTCCAGGATCTTCAAAAGGTCTGAGAGGAAAATAGAGTGCTGTATTGTCCAAAGTGTGAAATTTGGAAAGGGAATTGTAGTTAAACGGAGGTCCTGTCTGGCCTCTCAGGCAGATGTAAAAGATTCTGCAGCACCGTTTCAAAGAAAAACAAGGGAGTTACCCCCGGTATCCTGGCCAACATTTATTCCTCAACCAGCATCACTATATAAAAAAATTATCTGGTCATTATCCCACTGCTGTTTATGGGGCCTTGTTGTGCACCAATTGGCTGCCACGTTTCTCACATCACAACAATAATTGCGTTTCGTTGTTTGTGAAGTTCTTCTGGACACCATGAAAAGCGTCACATAAATCCAAGTTAATTCTTTATACACACATCAGGAGGGTGAATGAAACACTCCACTTGGCCAGATGGGTGCAGTTCCACTCAAGAAGCTCGACGTCATCTCTCAGGCAGTTAACAAGACAACACCTTAAACTGGTTTTCACAGGCCTCACCTGAGTAATTTGTGATTGGCTGTTCCGCAGGGACAGTGGATCTGGACACCGGCACATAGGGAGCTTCATGTTGTGATTGGTCTGCGCTGTGACTGTCGACTGTTCTGGTATTATTGTTATTTTCTGATGTCCAACTGTGTCAGAAGGGGAACAAGTCAGACAATTATTTTTTAAATGCTCATTTGCCTTTTTTAAATGATAAATTATTAGTCAAACCTGGGTAGTTGCACTTTTCAAAAGAAACAAATCATTAATAATTACTAAATTGAGATAATCTCTAACTTCGCTCAGCAATTGTTCCGCTGATGCTCTGTGTTTATCATCTCCATATCCTCCTTTCTTTCAATTTCTTTGGCCCTCCTCCCACTACCCACCTTTTTCTGATTCAATTAATGTGAGGGCTTCTGATAGAGTAAATAAGGAAGATCTGTTCTCACTGGCGGCAGTGTCAGTAACTAGAAGACACAGATTTAACAGACCTTTTGAAGAGCCAGCTTAGGCATGATGGGCTGAGTGGCCTTCTTCTGTGCTATAAGAGTTAATGATTCTTTCTTTCTTATTTCCCAAGAATGAATTTCAACAAAAGCAACTTGAAGAGAAGAGAACATAAACACGTCTACAGCTGTGAAGTGAATTCAGTTAGGTCGTTTGTTTTTATAACATAGTAATATATCTATCTTGCATAAGCTTTCTCACTTTGAGGCTAAATTAACACAGTGGTAGCCTCAGAGGCGTGATAATGGAAGAATCAAAACACCCAGAGCTGCAGTCCAATGTCTGTTGCGCTAAAGATGGTTGTTAATTATTTGTAAATGGAGTCACATTTTATTCCATAATGGTGCTGAACCTTGGGTCAAAGACTGAGCAGATCTTTCTCAACTGAATATGAATCATGTATCCAACCTGACTGCCTGTAGGTTTACATCGGCACAGGAATCTGGGGTGCTGGTTGTACTGGGGGGAAATAGAGCCCCTGCGTGAATCAGTAACAAAAACCTTGCACCTGTCTTGGAAAAATGGCACTTCACATGGTGAAAGGAAACCCAAGCCAATGGAAGGATGGTTGACAGTGCTCTTTGTCAGAGTTGGGTCTTCACAGATTGAATCACCGGACAGTGATCGGGAGCAGGAACACTGTCTGATTTTCTCCTCCTTAGCCATGGGGTGCTGCATCCAAGTGCATGGCACCCACCCCCTCACCACCCCGCCGCTACCCCACCACACACCCACAGGCTGCAGTACCATCAATTTCTGATGAGGTAAAGCCAGGCTCCTTTGGCTGGGGTAGCTGAGTTATCCAACTGTCCTACAAGGGGAAGTCTGCTGTGTTTAATTTTTAATGATTGCGTCTTACATTAAATATATAGGCCTTACTGCGGGCCTCAGAACCCCGACAAAAAGCCAGACCTGAGCCCGCACTTGCCAGCAGTGGGATTGGCTCAGTGATTTTACCACAGTCAGCTTCCTAATTAGCCACCTGAGGGATCGCCAGTGGGGAGACGGTGGGATAATGACAATGTCACTCAACTAATAATCCAGACACCCAGGCTAATGCTTTGGGGAGAGGGATTCAAATCCCACCACAGCAGCTGGAGGCGTTATTAAATCTGAAATATTTTTAAAAATCATGGAACCATCTTCAATTGTTGTAAAAAAATTAATCTGGTTCACTAATGTCCTTCAGGGAAGGAAATCTATTGGCCGACACATGACTCCAGACCCACATCAATGTGGTTGACTCTTAGCTGCCCTCTGAAATGGCCTAAGAAGCCATTCAGTTCAAGGACAATTAGGGATGGGCAACAAATGCTGGCTTCACCAGCGACATCCACATCCCGTGAAAGGATGAAGAAAAATAAGTTACAGTCAGGTGGGCTCCTGATCCTGCCAACCCAATCAGAGGGCCGGCAGCTCCACTGGGAGTTGTGTGCGTTGTTGAGGTAGGTTAGAGTCTTCGGGGCACCTCCTTTCATAAAAATGAAATATTCGGGTGACCAGCTATCATAGGGGAAACTCCTTTGGAAGTTGGGGCCTTGGCAGGCCTTTCATGCCCATGGGTGCCCTCCTTGGACTATATGACTCCCCAGCCTGCCACAGGGAGGTCACCTCCATTAAGCTGCGGCCTCTCCATGCAGCCGGGGCTCACCCCACCATCGGCAAAATTCCAGCAGCCTATGAAAGGTGAATTAAAAGGCTGTTAAGCATGCGAATTGGCTGTCTGCTTCCTTAGATCCATCTCGCAAACCATCACTGCGTAAATTCACCGACTCCTCGACCGCTTCGGAGCCCATCCTGATATAGCGCCCTGCTATTTTAACAGGCCTCCTCACACCACCTTCCACCCCCACCTCTCAGCCTGCCACCCAGGGACCAGTAAAATTCTCACAGGCTTGACTGTTCCAACACTTCACTGGTCAGACTCCCACCTTGCAACATGCAGAAACTTGAGGTCATCCAAAACTCTCCTGCCCATGCCCTGATTCTTACCAAATCCCCTTCGCTCCTCAACCCCTGCACTTACTGATCCACATTAACTCTGGCAATGCCTCACATTTAAAATTCTCACCCTTGTTTGTAAATCCCTTCATATTTCTGGCCCTTATCTCGGTAATCTGCTCCAACCCCCCGATATCTCTGCACTCCTCCAATTCTGCGCATCCCTAATTTTTATTATTCAGCTGTCTAAGCTTTAAGCTCTTGAATTTTCTCCCACCCCACACCCCCCCAAACCACTCCATCACTCTGCCTTGCTTACCTTCTTTAAGAAACTCCCTAAAACCTAACTCTTTAGCTAAACTTTTGATCGTATGCCCTGATATCACTTAATGCAGCTTGGTGTCAAATTATGTCAAATAATACTCCCATGAAGCATTTTAGGGTGTTTTATTATGTTAAAAGCGCTACATAAATGCAATTTGTTGTGTATCAATAAAGAACTCAATGCATTACCGTCTGAGGGATGCAACTGCTACTGGAGCATTTCTGGGAGGAACAGGGGGTGGGGATCCGACAGACATTTCCGGAAGCTGAGAATATCTGTAAGCCTAGAAAGAGAATAAAATTTCCGGTAAACCATGGTGTCCAAACAAGCCCTACCAAACACCTTGCCAGTTCCTTTAACTTACATTTACTAAATTCTTATCTATTTCTCATTCCGTTCACACATTCTCTTTGCCTGGAACATAGGAACACCAGGAGGCCAATCAGCTCCTCGCCTGTTCCACCATTCAATCAGATTAGAACATAAGAACTAAGAGCAGGAGTAGGCAATTCAGCCCCTTGAGCCTAACCCACCATTCAATATGATCGTGGCTGATCTCATTTCAGCCTCAAATTTCCTGCTCTCTCCTCATAACCTTTCAACCCATTACTAATTAAAAATCTGTCTATCTCCTCCTTAAATTTATTCAGCGTCCCGGCATCCACTGCACTCTGAGGTAGTGAATTCCACAGATTCACGACCCTTTGAGAAAAGTAATTCCTCCTCATCTCTGAATTAAATCTACCACCCCTTAGCCTAAAACTATGGCCTCTCGTTCTGGAATGCCCCACAAGGGGAAACATCCGTTCCACGTCTATTTTGTCTATCCCCTTTAGCATCTTATATACCTCAATTAGAATTCCTCTCATCCTTCTGAACGAAAGTAAGTATAGGCCAAAACTGCTCAATCTCTCCTCATAACACAAGCCCCGCATCTCTGGAATCAATCTAGTGAATCTCCTCTGAACCGCCTCCAATGCAACTACATCCTTCCTCAAGTAAGGGGACTAAATCTGTGCACAGTACTCCAGGTGCGGTCTCACCAATGCCTTGTACAGTTGTGACAACACTTCCCTATTTTTATACTCTATTCCTTTAGCAATAAATGCCAAAATTCCATTTGCCTTCCTTTTTACCTGCTGTACCTGCATACTAGCTTTCAGCAATTCATGCACGAGGACATCCAGATCCCTCTGCACTCAAGCATTCTGAAGTTTCTCTCCATTTAAATAATAAGTTGCCTCTTTATTCTTCCAACCAAAATGGATAACCTCACACTTATCCATGTTAAACTCCATCTGCCAAATTTTGGCTCATTCACCTAACCTGTCCATATCCATTTGTAAATTTTTTATTTATTTATTGCAACTTACTTTCCCACCTATTTTGGGTGTCATCTGAAAATTTAGCTATCATGCCTTCTATCCCTGAATCCAAGTCATTAATATAGATTGTAAATATTTGGGGCCCAATAGTTTGCTCAGTACTTTTTCTCTAGTGATGGTGATTGTTCTAAGTTCCTCCTTCTCTACCTGTTACAATTGGGGTGGTACTAGTGTCCTCCACTGTGAAGACTGAGGCAAAATATTGATTGAGCGTCTCTGCCATTTCTGCGTTCCCCAATATTAACTCCCCAGTCTCGTCCTCCAAGGGACCAACATTCACTTTAGCTACTCTCTTTCCTTCTATATACTCGTAGAAGCTTTTGCTATCAGTTTTTACATTTTGTGCTAGTCTTATTTCATAATTTACCTTTGCCCTTTTTATTATATTTTTAGTAACCCTTTGTTGATCTTTAAAAGTTTCCCAATCTTCCAGCCTGCCACTGACCTTTGAAATTTGGGATGCCTTAGTTTTTGCCTTTATTATTAAGGCCATTAATTAACTAATTAAGGCTTTTGAAAAAGCTGCCCAGCCAACCTTAAGGTTGGTGGGTAGGCTAAAGAGCCCAGGAGGCCTTTGACAGTTTGGTGAATCACAAGCGATTCAAGATGTGCAAAATGGCACCATTTTCCTAGTTGGGTGGGAACAGTCAGTGGTGCAAAAAGCTGGGACTCCACTGTGAAGCAGGAAACAACCCCCGCTGACCAAAAATTTAGAGGAAACAGCTTAGCAGCAAACTTGAAAACTAATTTTTATCGACATGGAAACAATCATACTCTTAATGATTGGCAATTTAAAAAGGTGGAGTGTTATTTTTACCACAAAAGTGGACACATATCGAAACATTGCAAAGTGAGATTAAAACAGGCTTCCAGGCAACAAACGAAGTCCAATGAAGAATATAGTGTGGAAGAGTGGGAAACAACCAATTCCGACATTAATTTCTCATTCAACATGAAAGTTGGGAAGACAGAGGCAATTACTGTCACATTGTAAGTGAATGATAAACCATTAAAAGTGGAAGTAGACACGGGTGCTTCTACCACTGTAGTGGGAGAACACAATTTCAGATATTTAAATAAAGGTGCTCAACGATTAAATTTGGAACAAACCTCTGCCAAGTTAAAAACATACACAGGCAAAGGAATCCAGCAGCAGAATTTTACGGCCCGCTCATGGTGGGGGTAGGGCTATAAAATGCAACAAGCTGATCAAAAGTCCATTGACATCGGCGGGACCATAAAATCCCGCCAGTGTAAAATTCTGCCCCGCGTAAAAGGTGTCACCAGAGTACCAGTTTATTATAGACACCAGACAGCACAACTACCAGTGGTGTTGGTAGAAGGTGAAGGACCAAGTCTTCCATGTCGTGATTGGTTGAAAGGGATTAAATTAAATTGGTCTGAAATCTTCCAGTTGCGAGCAGGACTGCCAGAGCTGCTAAAATAATGACACCGTCTTCAAGGATGAACTGGGAAAAATCAAAGACCTACAGATTTATGTGAACCCAGAAGCAACTCATCGCTTTTTCAAAGCAAAACCGGAGCCATGCGCCCTGAGAGAGAAGGTTGACGTTGAATTGAACTGCTTGGAGAGACTGAGTGACATAAAAGCGGTTCAGTTCTCAGAGTGGGCAGCACCCATAATTCCTGTCCTAAAGCCAGATCAGACCATCCGGATCTGTGGGGACTATAAACTAATGGTCAACAAAGCAGCCAAACTAGACAGTTACCCTATCCAGAAGACTGCAAACCTCTATGCCAAACTAGCAGAAGGGACAAAGTATACAAAGCTTGACATGAGTCACGTGTATCAGCGACTGGAACTGGATGATTCCTTTTGAGAATTTGTGACCACGAACATCCACAAAGAATTATATCAACACATGCCTGCCCTTCAGTGTTTCCTTGGCCTGTTTCATTTTTCAGAGGACAGTGGAGAGCTTGCTGCAACAACTATCTCAAGTTGTGGTCAAATGTGGCTGATTTCTACCAAATTTATCAACGGTTCTAGCCCCTCCACATTCACTGCTAGAGAAAAACCAGAATTGGGTTTGGAAGTCACCCCAAGAAGAAGACTTCATGAAAGTAAAACAGCTCTTGCACTCTTCAAATTTGTTAGTGTGCTACGACCTGACAAAAGAATTGGTGCTAACCTGCGATGCGGCTCCCTATGGAGTGGGAGCGGTACTATCTCACAAGAATTACAACAGTACAGAGAGGCTGATAGACTATGTAGCCAGGGCACTTACCACAGCTGAAAAAGGATATTCCCAGATTGAAAAGGAAGGTCTGTCAATTACTTTTGGTGAAAAAAAAATTCCACCAGTACATGTAAGGGTGACACTTCACGATAGTATCAGACCACAAACCACTTTTGGGTCTGTTTAGCGAGGGAAAGGCTATCCCTCCCATAGCTTCTGCACGAATTCAAAGATGGGACCTAATCTTAGCGGCATATGAATACACCTTTGTACATAGACCAGGGATTCATATAGCCAATACCCTAAGTCGCCTTCCTTTGCAAGAGAACAATGACCATCTCCCAATTCCCCAAGAGCTTGTATTAGTGATGAATTTCCTGGATTCCTCACCAGTCAGTGCCAAGCAGATAAGAAACTGGACGAATCATGATCCACTCCTGTCTCAAGTGAGAGACCACATATTACATGGATGGTCATTTTTCAACTGAAGACACGAAATGAGCAGTCAAGGTGGTATTCTATTATGGGGTGCATGAGTAGTAATTCCTTCACAGGGAAGGGAACCACTCTTAAAAGAGTTACACAGAGTCCATCCGGGAATCTCAAGAATGAAGACAATAGCACAAAGTTATCTTTGGTGGCTGGGAATGGACGGCAATATTGAGAAGGTGGTTAAACACTGTGTGCAATGCCAACAGCTACACAAGTTGCAGGTGGCAGCCCCATTATACCCATGGGAGTGGCCTGGTAGACCTTGGGTGAGGTTGCACATAGATTATGTCGGTCCTTGTCTTGGAACCATGTTTCTACTGATTATAAATGCTCACTTAACGTGATTAGATGTTTATGAGGTTAAGTCACCAACATCAGGCCTGCTATAGAAAAAATATGCCAAAGCTTTTCTATCCATGGATTGCCAGAAGTAATTGTCTCAGATAATAATACTGCACTGTACCATCCGGCATCAAATGGACTGGTGGAAAGAGCAGTTCAAACTTTTAAGGCGGGAATGAAAAAGTTAACAGGTGAATCATTGGAAACTAAACTTGCTCATTTGTTATTTCACTACAGAACAATGCCACACACTACAACAGGAGTAACACCTGCAAAATTACTGAGGAGGCGCTGACTTTGAACAAGGCTAAGCCAGACACTCCTCAATTTGTAGGGGAAGATGGAGAAAAGTCAAGGGAATCAAAAAGTAACTCATGATTTGCATAGTTGTGAGTGGCAATTTACTACTGGAGAAACAGTATATGTAAGGAATTTCGGTGGAGGACCAAAGTGGTTACCTGGCAAAGTAATTTCTGTGACTGGACCATTGTCGTACCACATGGAAGTGGAGGGCCGGATCACCCATTAAGCATGTGGATCATTTAAGAAGGGAGATACTCCAACAAAATGATGTTCCATCTGTAACCATTGCTGAACCTGCGGTTCCTGTTGAAGTTGCTCAGCCAAGGATGGACATGCCCGATCTCTCTGAGGGAGTGGATGATACTGAACTGCCTGTGCCTAATGAGGTACCTGATGTTGATGCAGTTTCAGAGAATGTGATTCCTGCCAAAGATTCAGAAGTTGTGAAGCTATGACATTCCACACAGATCAGGAAACCACCTGAAAGACTGAATTTGTAATTTCTTGACCTGTGTAAATATTGTAATGTCATGAGATAAATATCCTTGTAAACACAAAATGTACAGAAAAGTTAAAGGGGGAGGAATGTAGTAATTGTAGTTCTGATAAACATGGGACTGTAGCTTTAACAATAATCCTGTGTTGTAAGATCACATGATCTGTGTAATCCAATGAGTTAGCAGCACAGGGAACCTCTAGAGGAGAGTCCTTTTGTTTAATTATAGAGTTAAATGCACACATGGAACTCTGCTGTCTTGTAAATAAAGTTCAATGTTTCCACATAGAGAAGTTGCCTGGAAAATCAACTCTATAACAAGTGGCTTTTCTCTTTTAGCGTATAAGGATAGTTTTTGTGTAGATCTTGGGTCAATAATGTAATCAGATGCCTGGCCATATTCTGACACCTTTTTATATAATATTTGATTTTACATTAATTATAGTTAATTAATAATTCATATGCTAATTTGGGAAGCACAGTTGGTTAAAGCTTTGAAGTTTCTCCGCAGCGCAATGCTGAGATGCTGGGAGACGCTATAGCAGCACCACTGGAGGGGTGGGGGGGATGCAGGAATTTATAATTGAAGTGCAGGTCACTGTAAGATTTTTGAAGTGTTATATGGATCTGGCAGTAATAAATCAATAGAATAAATTTCAAAGGACATACAGTTCCAAACAGGGCTTCCCAAAGCTTTCCATGTTAGGTACCTCCTGAAAGTATTAATACGCTTTGGGAGTCTGTGCTGATTTTTGAAAGAATCCCTTACTGAATGAGAAGCCATGTTATTATTATTCCAACAATTATTATTAAATGTGAGTGTCACAAAAACATGCTTCAACTGCCTAGTCCCTAAGCTCTGGAATTCCCTCTCTAAACCTCTCCAACCTCACTTTCCTCCTTTAAGAGCCTCCTCAAAACCTGCCTCACTGACCAAGCTTTGGGTCATCTGCCCTAACATTGCCTTATGTGGCTCAGTGTCTGATCTTGCTTTACAACATTGTGATGTGCCTTGAGACCTTACATATAATACATATACACACACAAGTTCTTGTTGACAGGCAAAAACAGGGATCTGCCAGCTTCATGAGACCCTTTTATGGTGTGAGGACCCCAGTTTAAAAGCCTAAGTCTGAAACGCTTCAT